>NC_069662.1:42489193-42795645 GCF_027244095.1 Hemicordylus capensis
AATTATGGCTCAAGTCTACACAGATAAGCTCAACTTTTAATTTATTTTTAGAACAGATTCCTATTTTACTGCAGTTCTGATTAGATCAAGTTTCAAGGCAAGGTTCTGGGTCTTCAATGCGTGGAGTGCTGCCAGGAGGATTAATACAGCTTTGAAAAATGAAAACCGTTCTAACCTCACAATTCAAGATCTCCTAGCTCAAGCTTTTAAAAGTATATAACATTTTTCTGTCAGTCAAATGCAAGCCAAATCAAGTCTATGAGGCAATCTCTGGCCCTACTACTACTAAGGGGCAAAGATTATTGGCTCTACCTGTGTTACTACAGGGGTGAAAAAGCCCTTTATCCATGTAATGGTTTATAATGGAGAAAGCAAATATCGGGTCCAGATTGACTGGATGGAGCTTCTGGATCACCAGTAGCCTATCCTTGCTATAGAACCTGACCACTCATTAGGAGTCAAGTGGTGCTGCAAAACTCACTTTCAGCCACAGGACTACTGACTGAAGAATGAAGCAGTCACCAGAAAGCACATTTATCGTAACAAGACATTCCTGAGTTAGTACCAATCTGATCCTGTTCTTTACTTCATTCTGTGCAACTCTCACTGTATCTATGCTAATCTCTGCATGATTTCATAACATATCACTTTATCAGTATTGAGGATTTTTAAAAAACCCAAATTCTAAGATATAGAGAGACAGCTACACACATCAGAGATGGGTATAGACAGACATTTCAGTGGAGATACAAGAGTGAAGGCTGTACAGCATTATCCTGTCAGAAAGAAATGTTATGTATATACAGTATTCAAAATGTTTTCATCATGCACAGAGTCAAACGTGCTTTTTAAAATATATATTTGAGTTTTCCAAATGTAACAGTGCAAAGCACATATTTAAAATATTTCTGATGCACTTTACAATGAAGATAAGATAAAAGTGAATAATAAACTTAAGTTCACCATAATCAGAAAATATAAATGCATTAGTACTGGTTTGGCTTTAATTCAGGTAATTATAAGTACTTAAATAGTGGAAACCATATCTTATAAAAGTTATCTGATTCATGAATGGTACCTTCATGTAAGTATGTAAAGTGTGTGTATACATCATGACCAACTAATTTTTATCCATCCAGCTCCTGTAGGAAGGAACCTGACCTTGTTTCCACTTAGCTGCCAGCACTGTTTTGGCCACAAGTAACAGGTTGAGTAGTAGTGTTTTGTTAGGAAACAAAGAAAAGAAGCTGTGTGGCCAGGCAGAGGAGAGAACTGATGTCTAATGAGAAGCAAGGAGGAGGAAGAGAAGAAAGAAAGCCTTTTAAATATCCTTTAAAAGTAACTTCCAAAGAGAGACAGTCTGTTCAAAGTGCCTGAGCCTGCTTCAAGGATATGTAATAGCATACAATACAACTATTTAAAGAGGGCAGCTATCAGAATCCCAGAAGGTTAAAAAGTGTGCGTCAGTTTTGATGAGGGAAGTAACAGTTTGCAGCATTATAGCCAATTCCCATAAGTAATTGAAGCAGTCATTTAAGCTAAACCGGTGAATAGTTGTACGTTATATTTTGGAAGCAAACCAAAGTTACACATTGAAAAAAGCCTCAACCACCATTTAGTTCTTCTCATGATCTAACTAAATTATCCTTCATGCTTGTGAACAGTCAGTAGTTTGAGAAGCTTTGCATTATGAAGATTTTTCCTGAAGAGGTAATACTCAAAATGCATTGGGACTCATTTTCCTGAATAAATCATTTCTGCACTGTTCCTGTTTTTCCCTTCATGCCTATTGCCTTGCCCAGCTATTGAGTTAATCTAACAAGAGAAAGCAACATTTGAATGAAGAGATAAAAGCATTAATAGAGCCTCAGAGAAATAAGAATCTTCCACCATCTAACTTCCTAGATTCCAGCTAAGGTGATCCCTCCCTACCCAATTCCCATCACAGAGCTACCAGGACCACCTTGCTTTGAGGGGAAGAGAGAACAGAGATAGCCTATCAAATGACCTGATTTAAGAGCATAAAGTATACATCTGGGTCTTAACAGTCTTTTTATTGCTTGCTGTATAGGTTTTTATTTATATTGTTGCAATGCTTTTATGTAAACCATTTTGGGAGATTCACCTCAAAAGCAGTATATAAATGCCAAAAATATCATCTTCAACTGTTTGAAGCAATAGTAGTTTTGGATCCATGCAGTTAATTAGTTCATTACACTTTTTCACTATCATGTCCAAGAAATCTTGTATCTTCAGGCAATTCCAACAAGCATAATATGAGACAATTAACCTGCACCCTTTTCAAGGCTTTGGCGAGAACGCTGGATTCATTCTGTGTAATCTTACTGGTATTTTATATCAGTTTGCCATTAATTTAAGTTCTCTCTCTTGAAAATTGAAGCAGAGACAGTTTGAAGATATATTCTATATTTTAGTCCATGAAACTAATACTCCAGGACCAATTCCCATACTCAGATGCAGGAATGTTCTTCTGAGTGAATAGTGGCAAGTATAGGTCTGGTATGTTAATGACAACAGATTTCTGGTTTACATAGCATTTCTTTGAAGTAGTTCAGAGTGCAATTCCTTATCTATTTATTTGATTTGTAGCCATTACAGAAAATGCTATATTTGAAAGCACTGAAGAGGAATTTGGTTGATTTAGTAAGTTGTAGTAATTCTTCAAAGGAAAGATTTTATTCCATTTTGTAAGGGCTGCGGCATAAATTAGTTTGGATTCTTGCCAATCACTAAAGAGCTTTGGTGAACCATAAATTGTAAATTGGGAATGAAGGTAATGGAGCCAGTCCCAGTCTTGGGAGAGTCTTGGACTCCCACCTATCCTATATACTAATAGTGTAACACTACAGGGTGAGTTACCCATTACTCTAGACTAGGGCTGCTCAACTTTGGACCTCCAGATGCTTTTGGACTACAACTCCCATAATCCCCAGTCACAATAGTCAGATGATCAGAGTTGTAGGCCAACATGTTGAGCAGCCCTGGTCCAGAACTATTTTTAGCTTTTTGTTCTATCTTCTTGCAGTGGGGTTGAAATTAGCCTAGATCATAACCGTTATGTGCTTCAGCCACTCTGTTGTAGGTTTCCAAATCAGCTACAGCAAGTCTTCAGTTTGGGGTCTCTGCAAGGCAATTCTGACCTATTTATAGCAGATGACGTTATTTGGAGTTTATCGTCTACGGAGGTTAGGGTTAGTGTTAAGGTTAGGTTAACACTAGGTTAGGTTAATGTTAATTTTGATATAACAGGAAACATGGGAAACACCTGTATCAGGCAGCAGCCATATAGGAAGATACTGAAAGGCATCATCTTATACCGGGCGGGAGTAGGCAATGGCAAACCCCTCCTGTATTCTACCAAAGAAAACCACAGGGCTCTGTGGGTGCCAGGAGTTGAAATTGACTTGACGGCACACTTTACCTTTAGGTAGATGTTACACACACATACACTGCACCACATTTGGGGAACCTCCTTGAACCATTGTTTACATCTCAGATTAGCCTATCTCACAGGACTGTTGTGAGGATAGCATTTCATGATGAACCAATATGAACTGCAAGAAACCAAACATTAGACTAAGGCAATCCATAATTTGAGAAGCAAGCAGAGGCAGGTGACCCTCTCTGTCATCTACAACTTTGCTTTCCTATCTATATGCATCAGAATGAAAGGTTGAGATGCAGCAAAGGCATTATAGGGCCCAAATCAAAATGTTCTGGAGTGGAGCTCAATTTGGTGTAAAGCCCTCCATTCTTGTCCAGTTCACATATATATTCGCTTACCAAATATTTTAAGGTACAAAACAAATATAGATTTTAACACATCTTACACATTCACATTCCCAAATCATGGCAGCAAGTCTCGCATAATGCTTCAGAACAATCATGCGACTTCTTTGGGGAATGATGCATGAAAAACCACTACTGATTTCTGTAGTAGATTGTCACATGCCTGAATTCCTTCATGTCCTTTGAGCCTGGAATCTTGTCTATACTCTCACTTTCCTTGTTGATTTCTGTCTTTTCCTCCTATAGTATAGTTGCTCATTTCAGCTGCTGTAGTCAAATCTGTCTCTTCTTGAGTCAGGTGTTCAGGTTCAACAGGTGGAAACAAGTTTATTTCCCCAAATCGTGCAATTTCTTCTTTTCTTGATGTGACTTGCCAGGTTTTGTGCTCTGGTCACCATTAGTCTGAATGGGAATCTTCAGAAATACTTTATTTCTGCCTCAGATTATCTGTAATGAGTTTCATTTTTACCTCTGGCTCAGTTTCTAATCTTTCCTGGAGATTAGAATCCAAGTCCCACAGTAAGGAAGGTTCTGACTCTTATATATTAAATAACACGTCTACCTATATGTACAGTGAGAAACTGTGCAAGTTCATGAATTACTTAGTTTTGGAGTAAAAAAAAATCTTCCAACTATATCCCTTGGTGTAATTTTATTTATCATATTTCTATATTGCCTGACATATGCATCCCTAGGCTGTGTACATATATTAAAATATAACAAATATAAAACAAGATAAAAGGATTCAAACAATTTTATAATATACCCCTGCTAACTTGGCAAAGAGGCACCTTTTAACGTGGTGATTCTCTTTATTTAGCAGGGGGAGAGTAACTGGCCCTATCCACCCCCAGCAGAGTACCTCCCGTGACTGCTGCTAGTGTATATCTTGTGTTTCTTTTTAGATTGTGAGCCCTTTGGGGACAGGGATCCATCTTATTTATTATTTCTCTGTGTAAATCACCCTGAGCCAGTTTTGGAAGGAAATTGAATAAATACAATCAAATAAAATATATCTAGGCTTTGCCCCACCCCACCCCCAAGTCCTGCTATGCTGCCTTATCGTGGCGGGCGTCTCTGTGTGTGTGTTCCTGGGAGGGATGAGCGAAGTACACTGGGAGGTATACTCCCAGTAGGGCCACTGAAAGCACAAAGGTCATCCCAGCTGCCCAGCTAAAGCAAGCAGGCACCTATATTAGGCAGCAGAGATACAGGAAGGTGCTGGAGGCGGACGATCACTTTAGTGACAAGGACTAAGGCATCATTTCATACTGCACGGGAGAAGGCAATGATAAACCACTCCTGTATTTTACCAAGAAAACCACATAGAGAGACAAAATGGAATGATTGTCGATGTAGTGCCGGATGATGGGCCCCCTAGGTCATATGGTACTCAACATGCTACTGAGGAAGAGCTGAGGATTTCCCAGAGTACTGATGGTGTTTATGACGCAGTTAGACTAAAGCCTTTTAGACATCTAGCAGCTGATGTTGCTGTGTAGGAAAAGAAAATCTGAAGCAGCAAAGACAGAATCACAGTGGGAACGTGGAACGTAAGAAGCATGAATATGGGAAAGCTTGACACAGTGAAAGATGAAATGAATTGACTACAGATTGACATCTTGGGCATCAGTGAATTAAAATGGCCTGGAATGGGACACTTTCAGTCAGAAAATCATACTGTTTACTACTCGGGACACGAGAACCAAAGAAGGCGCAGTGTTGCTTTCATAGTCAGGAAGGATATAGCAATGACAGTACTTGGATAGAATGTGGTCAGTGACTGACTAATATCAATCAGATTTTGTGGACAACTTTTTAACATGACAGTTCTTCAAATCTATGCCCCAATGACTGATGCAGAAGAAGAAGAAGTTGATGAGTTTTATGCTCAAGTTCAGTCTGAAATTGACAGAACATGCAAGCAAGATGTGATGCTGGTGTTTGGAGATTGGAATGCCAAAGTTGGAAAAAGTAAGGAGGAAAACACAGTCTGTCTATATGGCATGGGAAACAGAAATGAAGCAGAATTACTCATTAGTTTCTGCCAAGCCAATGATCTCTTCATTGCTAACACATTCTTCAAACAACCAAAGCGGTGCCTATACACATGGACATCACCAGATGGAGTACACAGAAATCAAATTGATTACACTTTTGGTGCAAAGATGTGGAAGAGCTCAGATGTAACAGCAAAGACATGGCCGGGGGCCAATTGTGGAACAGATCATGAACTGCTCATGTGCAAGTTCCAAGTCAAGCTAAAGTGAAAAAACAAAGCTATCCAGCTCCCATGATATGATCTTGAGAATGTACCCACCATTTTCAAGGAGAACATCAGGAACTGCTTTGAAGTTCTGAACCTCATTGATAGGGAAGCAGAGGAACTGTGGAATGAAATCAAAGAAGTTGTTCAGGACGAATGTGAAAAGAGACTGCCAAAGACCAAGAAACAGAAGAAAGCAAAATGGATGTCGAAAAAGATGGTGGAAATTGCCAAGAAGAGGAGAAAAGCCAAAGTCAAGAAAGATAAAGACCTCAGGAAGGAACTTAATAGGGAATTTCAGAAAGCAGTTAGAAGAGACAAGGAGCAGTACTACAATGACATCTGTAAAGAACTTGAGGATGGAAATAGACATGGAAAAGCAAGGCAAGCTTTCCAAAAGATCTCTGAACTCAGAGGGAGATTCCAGCCTCAAGTTGGTATGTTAAGGGATGCCAAAGGACAGATAGTAACAGATTCAGAGAAGATCAGAGATAGAAGGAGTATACTGAAAATCTGTACAGCAGGGACATCAATATCCAAGATACTCTAGAAGATATTCCCTACTTGCAAGAACCTCTAGTATGGGAAGATTAAGTAAGATCAGCACTCTGGTCATTACCAAGTTGGATGGCTACAGGAACTGATGGAATAGCTACAGAAATATGGCAGGCAACAGAAGAAGAATCAGTCAAGGCCCCAACCAAGCAACCAACCAACCAACCAACCAAAGTTTATTACGGTCTATGACCAGCACAACAATGGGAAAAAAATACAATTAAAATATAAATAATTTAAAAACAACAACAACAAGTCAACAGTCTAACCCATCAACAATGTTATAACTGAAAGGTTATAAAGCAGCACTATAACTGTTAATTAAAAACTGGCACACTCTTCGAGCTGCTGCACAAAAGCCCGCCACTTTCTGAGTAATGGCAGGTATGCTGTCCTCAAGCAGGAAAGCCACTTGTTGGCTAGGCGAATTTCCTGGGAAACAAGCCAGCAGTGGAGATATTAGTTCTAAACGTAAGTCCCTATAAAAGGAGCAATAAAGCAAAACATGTTCGATTGTTTCAACTTCCCCATCACCACAGGGGCACAGACGCTCCGCATAAGGAGTCCCACTGTAGCGACCTTCAAGGACAGCAGAGGGAAGGCATCTACATCTGGCCTGTGTGAAAGCCAACCTATATCTGGGGATGTCTAATTGTTGCAGATAAGATAAAGGAGCAACAAGGTACCTTGTGGTATTGTTACAGTAGAAACCCGACAACTTAGATAAATCTTCCTGCCGCTCCGTGTCTAATATTTTCTGTTTCACTAAGGCATGGGCTTGTGATACTTCCATTTTGAGCAGGGTAAGCGGAAGCAACCCCAGTGTTGCCAGTTTAGTAAGTATTCTGCATTCCCAGGAGACATAAAATGAATCTTGTAATGTGAGAAATACTAAACTACCATGGGAGTGATGGATTTTAATCCAGTAAAAATCATAAGTATCCAGTATCTAGCCTCCACCTTCACTAGACCCGTCTCCAGTCTCAATCTGGCATTAGAGACACAACGGGGGGTCAAAAGTACAGCTCTAAGAAATTTAGATTGAATTCATTCCACCTGCTGAAAACTAGATAAAGGTCCTAGCTGTGCACCATATGTAAGTTTAGCAAGAGATTTGGCAAGAAAAAGTTTGATAGCAGAGGGTGTAAAACGCCCCCCCCCCCCTTACTCCAAAAACCTAACCAAACTATGCCAGCAAATTTGGAGAACAACACAGTGGCCAACAGATTGGAAGAGGTCAGTCTACATACCCATACCAAAGAAAGGAGACTTAACAGATTGCACAAACCATCGCACAATATCCTTAATTGCACATGCTAGCAAAATAATGCTCAGGATCATCCAATGCAGATTAGAGCCCTATGTGGAAAGGGAAATGCCGGATGTTCAAGCTGGTTTCAGAAAAGGCCGAGGAACAAGAGACATAATTGCTGATGCTCACTGGATAATTGAGAAAGCCAAAGAATACTAGAAAGAAGTCAATATGTGCTTTATTGACTACAGAAAAGCCTTTGATTGTGTGGATCATGTCAAGCTGTAGAATATCCTTAGGAAAATGGGCGTCCCAGAACACCTCATTGTTCTCATGAGAAACCTATACACAGGACAGGAAGCCACAGTTCAGATGGAACATGGTGAAACAGACCGGTTCCAGATCAGCAAAGGAGTAAGACAAGGCTGCATACTCTCTCCTTCTTTATTCCATTTATATGCTGATCATATACTGAGAGAAGCTGGATTGGAACAAGATGAGCGTGGTTTTAAAGTTGAAGGAAGAAACACCAATAACCTGCTCTACGCTGATGACACCACTCTGATTGCTGAGAATGCAGATGATATGCAAGCTCTAGTAATGAAAGTCAAGGAGCACAGTGAAAAAATGGGACTACAACTAAATGTAAAGAAGACTAAACTAATTACAACGTGTACAACAACCAGCATCAGAATTGACAATGAAGACACTGAAGTGGTGGATAGCTTCTGCCTTTTAGGATCGACTGTCAACAGTGAAGGACCCAGCAGTCAAGAAATACGCCACAGACTAGCACTTGGTAGGGTAGTAATGAAGGCCTTGGAAAGCATATTTAGATGTCGAGACTTGTCTACACCTACAAATATTAGAATCGTTCAGACAATGGATTTCCCTGTGAAACTCTATGGATGCGAAAGCTGGACTCTGAAGCAGCAAGACAGAAAAAGTATTGACACTTTTGAACTTTGGTGTTGGAAAAGACTTTTGAGGATACCATGGACAGACAGGAAAACAAATGGATCATAGAACAAATCAATCCAGAATTTTCACTTGAGGCACAAATGACCAAGCTCAAACTATCATACTATGGACACATTATGTGAAGATCCAGCTCCCTTGAGAAATTTATAATGCTGGGAAAAGTGGAAGGAAAGAGAAGAAGATGACAAGTAGCAAGGTGGATGGACTTGATTATAACAGCAATAAATGCACCACTGAGAGACCTTAAAGGCCAAGCTGAAGACAGATCATCCTGGAGAGAACCTATCTATGTGGTCGCTAAACATCGACACTGACTTGATGGCACTTAATCAATCAATCAATCAATCAATCAATCAATCAATCAATCAATCAATCAGGCTTGGGCAGGAGATATACAGTAGCATCCAGACTAGTCTTGTAGAAGCGTAAATGCTGTTGCACTAACATTAGCACATGGTCACTTTGAAGAAATTCACCTCTGTTCCAGAATAGTTATGGCACAGGCCTATATATGTACTCCTTGCACATATGGGGAACTCCTTCCCCAACATGCGCTCAAGTTCCTCTTCTGTTGACAACAGCGCAACTTTGCAGAGAAATAGAACCACAAGAATTCCTTCTGTGAGCCACTTTGGATGCTACCCATAAACAGCACACTCTCTTTGTTGCATATACATCTGGATCTAAGCCAGGAAACATCTCAGCCAGTCATTTCTGAAGAGAGATTTCCACATTTGTTTCCTCTAATTACTCCTCAGACCCCTGAAGAATAGGTTATTCCTGCATGATCTGTTTTCAAAACAGATCATCCAGCTTCTGACTTAAAACTATCCATCTAGCTTTATTTAGCTGTTGTAGGATTTCGGTGGTCAAGTTACAAGGGTCAATAGCAGTTGTTTCCAAGCCCTCCATTTTGCCCATTACTGCATTTAACTGTTTAAAGGAGGATAATTTAAAGGAGGATAATTGAGTATCTATTTCCTCACTGAATGACTTAATGGTTCTGATATGAGCCAGAATTTAATCAAGCTTGTTTGCCTCCACATTTGAAGAGCCCGCACTTTTTCCTGCATCGCTCTTAGCTGTTTCTGCCAACTTAATAGAAGTACTAGCTGACCCCGCACAGAGCATCTGTGCACTATTTGGGGCAGGCCAGCTTTTTTGTGTGGCCACTGCCCAGCGAGCCACGGCTTTCTCTTCTCCCCAGCTGCCACTTTCTTTCCCCCGGACTCTCACCTGCCACCGCTTTGTGTCTCTCTCTGCCGCCTGTCGTCCTCCTGAGGATGGCGGGGCTTCGCCCACCTCCCATCCTCCTCCACTGCCCATTACCGTTGCCTGCCACCCTTCCTCCTCCTCTGGGTAGCAGGGCTTCGCCCACCACCCTCTTTGCCTCCTCCTTCCAAGGGCGTTGGTTGCCACATCCCATTGCCGCCATTGGTTGCGGCTGCAGCGGGAGTGGAGCTTGCCACATCCCCACGCATCCCCCTGGTCCATCAACAGGAATTAATTATATAGAATTCATGAAGAAACCATTCTGTCTGGACTTGAAGATGTCTTTCACAGAGGTAGTTTTAACCAGACAAAGTTCGGGTATTCTTTGTTTGACTATAGGGCATGAGTTTCTCCTGATCAACTGTGAGAATTTTTTTAAAATGCAGGTTTTCCTAGCAGGACAGGAACACTCAAAGATGAGACTCCAAGAGTCAATTCTGAAGTAAAATTACATAGTTCAGGCACACTGCAGAATTCAGGTTCATTAGCAAGGTATGAGTATACTTGCATATTTTGTATTTATTCTGTTAACTACAGGCAAAGAGCACTGAACTTCAATCATAGTAAACTCAGCACTACTTCTTGGCACCTCCAGCTTTAACTTTTTACCTTTTAAGCCTATGTTCACAGTCATAAGGACTAGAAACGTTTTCCTTTTTTAATGGAAACGAAGACTCCCAAGATGTATTAAAAATATCCTGCTTTTCTTTCAAGACACAAAGAGCAGCTTATGAACAACTTGCAGCAGGCACAAAACAAAGATCTGTTTCGCTTTCAGAAAACAGTAGCATCAGATGTTCTCAGAATAGTCTTCAGATCTTTTTAGGAGTATGCAACTCAAGTTGCTGGTTTTTTGCAACCCAAAATTGCTGAGCTTGCCTAGTGCAATTACAGAATCCCCACACCCCTGTGTATATTTGTGTTGGTGGCTGACAAGAGTAAGATTTTTAAAAATTAAGTGTTGTAGTGAAATAAAGCCAATACCTAGGATAACGGTTACTACCAAAGATATGCTCATATAAATAGATGTGAGCATCATAATAATACCTACTTAGATGTGGTACTAACTTTCAGGCTAAGAAACTTTCTAGCTAAGTAGGGCACCATTCACAATAGACAAAATATAGTGTGAATTACACAAGCAGCACACACTGTTTTTAGGTACAAAGCCCGTGAAGATCTGCTGGAGTATCAACTTTTTGAAATACAACTAAACATCCTTGCTACAAAGCTGTAGGAAAGAGGAACACAGGCAGAGTTTTGTTTTGAGATTCAGAAACTGTAGAATTTATTTGCCAGAATCTCATTTCTTTCCCTTTCTGTGAAAATGAACTGATGAACTGATGCCTGTGATGACTGCTAAAAATCTAACATTAGCGCCACAAGCATGATGGAGCCAACTCTTCCTACAGAGAGAAAGTGTCTGTCTGTGTGCGCTGCTGGTTGCCTATGCAAGACCTGCAAGCAAAAATCTGCCAATGTTTCTTGAAATTATGAAAAGGGGGTGGGGGGAGCGAGAAAGTTGCAACAAGTAGTTTCCAAAAAGAAAAGGCCCGATTAGTCTCCATAGCATTATTAGTAAACTCTATGCTAGACATCTTCTGGGGAAATTACAGGAATGGCTGGATACTCAGGACATCTTATCTGCCGAACAAGCGGGATTTCGAGAAAGGTTTTCCACAACACAGCAAGTATTTATTTTACAATACTTAGCTGAGAAATATTCCTCATCGCCTAAGTCCTCCCTGTATGCTGCGTTTATAGATTTTAAAGCAGCTTTCGATTCTATTTCCTGAGATAAACTTTGGATGAAGTTAGAGGAATCATCAATAGATTCACGTTTACTTTTATTAATCTACAATCTTCATCAGAACACCCGCCTGCGGTATAGCAGGAATGGGCATCTCTTGGCTGAGATACCTACTTACAGAGGAGTACGACAAGGTTGTATTCTTGCCCCTGTTTTATTTAATTTTTATATAAATTCGATAGTTTTACATATGAATGACCTTGCTCTTCATCCCCCTAAACTTGCGAATAGACATGTTTCGTTACTGCTTTATGCGGACGACATTGTTCTATTATCTCAGACCAAGATAGGGCTAAGCCGTGCCTTAACTCCCCTGAGCTCCTATACTGTGAAGGAGGCCCTGGAGGTAAACTATACTAAGACTAAGGTGATGGTTTTTGCAAAACGCCCCCAAACCCATAAATGGTCCATAAATGGACATAACATTGAGCAGGTCAAGGTTTTTAAGTATTTAGGGGTTGTATTTCATTCCAGTGGATCCCGGAAAGCTCATCTTAGCTTTGTATCTCACAGTGCCCAGCAGATGGCAAATGTGATTAAATCTTTTTACTTCTCGAGAGGTGCTCTTTTTGTCCCAGCGGCTGTCAAATTATTGAAGGCTAAAATATACCCCCAAATTCTTTATGGCGCACAAATTGGGCCTTTTGATCACTTTACAATCTTAGAAACAGTCCAAACTAAATTCTTAAGGGCTATCTTTCAAGCCCCTAGAGGCACAGCTAACGTGGCTCTCCGTAGAGAGGTTGGGGTTACCACATTGAAAATGAAAATATGGCTTTGTATAATCAAATTCTGGCTGCATTTGGTTTTTCCCCCAGTCGGTTTAGCGCCTTTAGTGTTAACTGACAGCTTTACATCTAAATGGGAAATTGCTCTAAAAATGAAATTACTTCAACTGGGCATGTCTCAAGAAGACCTTATGGCGAGGGGGTTTAGATCAGGCGTTATGTTTTGTTAGACGACATCTATTAGATATAGATCTACAGGAGGAGTGTGCTTGACTTCCAAGGGGAATTTATATAGGTTCTCAAAATTTCAGCCACAAACCGGCTGAATACTTAGATCACATGTTTTTACCCAAGTTTAGGAGAGCATTGACCCTTGCTCGTTTGAACGCCCTTCCCTCTGCACTCCTAGACGGGAAATATAAACAAGTCCCATATGCACTGTGTCATTGTCCTTGTGGCTCAGGGGATAGAGAGTCAGTTCTTCATGTTATCCTGTATTGTCAATTTTATAGGGATGCTCGTAGTAAGTTTATTGCTCCTCTCTTAAAGGACTATCCTGGTCATACAGATCAATTTTACTTGGATGTTTTATTGTCAAATTTTAAATTTGTTACTTCTATAAATGTGGCCAAGTTCTGTTTTGTTGCATCCAAACTTCGTAGAGCTTGTATCAGCAATTTGAAATTTTGTAAATTATAATTGTATTATTTTAAATGTTAAGCTGGTCTAAGGACCGTAATAAATTTACTACTACTACTAAAAAGAAAAGGCTATCTTGATTTGATAAAAAGATTTGCAAAAGCCCTCCAAACAGTGTAAATGCTGTTGCACAATTTGTAGTTCTTTCCACAGTTCCTTCTCCTCACGGATAAGGTGACTAGTTCCAGAAAGCTGTGTGTCGCATGGTTCCAGCTGGCCAAGTATGTCAAATGCTAAATATATATAATATACTTAAATTGTTATTTTAATTTAGCAACTACCACTGAAGCAACAGAGAAGTCCTATGACAATGAAGAACAGCTGGCCATACCATAGCTTTCTATAGAACAAAACAATACCATAGTTTTGAAGTGATGAGGCTCTTAAACTGCTTGGGGCCTCGAAAACTACCTCCTAATAGCTGCTCTGTTGCAGTTGATAAATGCATCTGCCAAGAACTCGCTTATTAATTATTCCATTGACACCCCGAACTCCAAACAGAAAAAGTACAGAAGAGTGTCTATGGAAGCCTAGTTTGAACAGTTAACCCAAAAATGAGATTTTAGTTTTCATTTTCAATTGATCAGATATTCTTTTGGGTATTTTAACACTGTATATCTTGCCTTTCACTTACATTTCAAGGCACTTTACACAATCCTGGGTTTAAAAAAATACTGAAGCGGTCTACTAAAATGAACATGTCCTTTAGATAAGGTCAAGGGGGAGGAGGCCAGCTGGATGTCCGGGGGAAGGGTATTCCACATCAGGGTGAAGAAACCACAGAGAAGGCCCTATCTCACAATGACCCCAGCTGGACCTCTGATAATTGTGGCACAAGCAGGATGCCTTCCCTGCAATTTCTTATGGACTAAGCATATATATTTGCGAGCAAGGTTCTCCTTCAAGTACCTTGGCTCCAAGCTGTTTAGGGTTTTAAATGTCATAACTAGTACCATTAATCACACTCAGACAAAATGATAAGCAGTGCAGCTCATGAAGGACCAAGATCTCTGCATCTTACTCTAATCAAGATTCTCAGGGCTGCATTCTGAATCAACTGACGTTTGAGGCTTTTCATGAGCAGTTCCATGCAGAGCATGTTACAGTAATCCAACCTAGATGTAATGAGGGCCTGGATAACTGCTGCCAGACCTGAATGAGAAAGAAATGAATGCACCTGGTGCACCAGTTGAAGCTAGGCAAAGACCTCTCCAGCCAAAATGGACATCCGAATACCCAAGTGTGATGTAAGGTCCAACAGCACTCCCAAGCTGCAAACCTGCCCTTTCAAAAAGATTTCAAACCTATCCAGGGCAGGATGGTGTACCATCACTGAATGAGTAGTTCTTCTGACCAAGAAAATCTCTCTCTTGCCCTTTCAGATTAAATATACAAGGCAGACCAACACACCATGCTTCTCCCCACACACACCTCATCCCGCCCAGCACCACATCCCACCCAGCCTGTGGGCAACATCTAGCCTGTTGAGAATCTCCAACTGCTTAGGAACATAGGAAACTGCCATATACTGAGTCAGACCATTGGCCTATCTAGCTCAGTATTGTCTTCACAGACTGGCAGTAGCTTCTCCAAGGTTGCAGGCAGGAGTCTTTCTCAGCCCTATCTTGGAGAAGCTGCCAGGGAGGGAACTTGAAACCTTCTGCTCTTCCCAGAGCAGCTTTATCCTCTGAGGGGAATATCTTGCAGTGCTCACACATCAAGTCTCCCATTCATATGCAACCAGGGCAGACCCTGCTTAGCTATGGGGACAAGTCATGCTTGCTACTAGAAGACCAGCTCCCCTCTCCCTGCTTGGGTGACAGCTGATGTCCCAGACTGCAATTCTTCTTTATGATACCGTGAATACATACAGACATGCACATGAGGCACCCTACATTTTGAGTAATGGTGACTTAAGCCCATAAAGCATGTATATTATTTTTAAATACCATAGTCACAAGGTTTCCAAACCACTGGTGAGCAAGCTCATGGCCTACGACAAGAGCCACCCACTGGCGGGAGGAGGAACAGGAATTCTTGGGGTCAATCAGCAGTGCAGTTTCCCTGTGTATGAGAAAACACAGACTGAAGCAACATGACAGAAAAATACAGTTTTAAAAAAGATATTCCAACTATAGTCTTCATCTAATCAAAACCTAAATATTGCTTTGTATATGAAAACAGGTTAATATCTGCTAGAATGGATAAAGATGGCATATATTTCAGAGCATGCAAAGAGAGTAGAAACCACCACCACTCATGCAAGATTGATTCTTTATTAAATGACTGGGTTTCAAAAACTCAACTCAGAATAAAAGTGGCTTCATCTTGATGGGTCTTTTTCCATCAGTGCTTTATAGCCCAAAGTAGCCTTTAATAATCCAAGCAGCCAATATTTTTGCAAACTCGCAAGAACTCAGTCCCAAAACTCTTATACATAAAGAGACAATCATTTAATACACAAGTAGATTTGGAAATTCTATTACTCACTGACATAATCAAAGCATGGTAGGTGGTTTTCAGGTTCTTCCAACTTTTATGGTTTGGCGATACTTGCCATATCTCCAGTGGTGCCCTTACTATCCACTCTCAGTGCCGACATAGTTACTCCACAGTAACCTATTACTTGATGCCTAATAATATGTCCCTCCATAAATTTTCAGATGCCTTATTGGACTCCAGAGATATGGATGCCACATTCTGTTATTGTGAGTATCAGAGACAGCTAAAAGGGTTTAAAAGACTACACACACACAAAATTGCTTTGTGTGCACCTAGGGATGCTAAGATGAAGGTATTAATTCACAAGGTGTGGGCTTGTTTAAAAGAAGAACTGTGTATACTGAATTAATAGAAAAAACTTATTCCAGAACTAACACAGATGACAAGATGAGTTGAGCTCAAGGGCACAGTTACACAAGCCCCACCCCAAAGTATGTCCAATACCAGTCAGGTTTGAGGACTCTCAACCAAACTATTAGGGTATAATACACAAGATAAAACATGCATGTGTGTGTAAGTAGTGTAGAAAAGCAATTTTTTCAACTCAGATGAGATAGGCTTTTCATAGAACAGACTGGCTAAATAACTAAAAATAAAATATGACCGTGTGCCAGAAAGAAGGGTGGGAGGAGAAAGCTTCCCAATGTTCCTTGTAAACATTTGCTGATAGCTGCCAGACTAGACCTTCTTTTCCTATAAATAACTGTCTTCTCATATGCAAGTTACACAAATTAAAATGACTGAAACGCATGATTGACTAAGATTTCTTTAATCATGTGACATCCCAAAACATACCACTAACCAAGTGAGCTGCATCCAAAGTGTCAAAAATTCTGGAATTGAGACATTGGGGAAATCTATATATAAAACAGGTTTCCTGTATTATCTCAGTTGGATAGCAATTCCCGATTCTCATCCCAGAACACAAAACTATATGGGTTGGCTTGATGATAATGTTGCTTTTTATTTAAAGGGGCTTGCCTCTTCCAAAATCCACTCATTGCCTGTTCTGTTCATTTGCAATCCCATGACTGAGGGAACAATCACTATGCTACTAACAAGGTGTCAGTAGCTATTAGGAACAGTAGTTAATGGCAGTAACTGGAAAGTCAGACACACTTATTTTGGCCCACAAGCTACCTGCTGCTGAATTGGGCAAGAGTAATTTTAACTGAAAGGTTCTAAAAAGCATACATGGCACTCCCCTTTTCTCCCCCAGTTACATCAAATGGGAATGGTGGTTGCAGGGAGCTCAGTCACCACACAATGTTTCTTCCAAACTGCCTGAACTTCAACCTACTGTTGGTTGAAGGACACTGAGGATCCTTTTATTCTGACTCTTAACAAGTCTGCATTTGAAAATAGTAGCATGGGCAGAGAACAGGAGTTAGAGCCCAAATATTCAATAAATGGTGACAGAAGAAGTTGTTGTTGTTGTCGTTATTATTATTACATTTATATCCCACTCTTCCTCCAAGGAGCCCAGAGCGGTGTACTACATACTTAAGTTTCTCTTTCACAGCAACCCTGTGAAGTAGGCTAGGCTGAGAGAGAAGTGACTGGCCCAGAGTCACCCAGCTAGTATTATGGCTGAATGGGGATTTGAACAAAGGTCTCCCCGGTCCTAGTCCAGCACTCTAACCACTACACCACATGTTGGGAGGAGCAGAGCGGGAGAGAATCACTTGTACCTGAAGACTGGGAATAAAGGAATGCTTCTGATATGCTATTTTACAACTTAAGAGTTAAACTAGAAAATCCATTGGGTCGCTTCAAAGGGTGCTATGCAGTAGCCCACCCCCTCGTACAGCCCATACTTAATTTCTGCATTTCTTTAACAGCCCCTTGCCAATGATTCCTTAAACTGAAGGTGAGTGAGGGACAGAGTTCAGTACTAGAGTACCCAATGGAGGCACTGCCTCAATAGAACAAATACTTTCTTTTTGGTGGGTTTCTGTATCAGCAGGCCTAGCAACAAACTCTCGGCTGCTCTCAATACTCGCAAAAGGTTAAAAAGCAGTTGGGGTGCTGATGGGGGTAAGCGGAGTCGCTCATGAGGAAAGTAAGTTCAATGCATATACCTGCTGCTGAATATGCATGGCATCTGATTCGTGTGGGATTGGAGGTTTAGTGTTGGAAAATCTGTGAAGGGGTACACAACCCAAAAAGCTTTGAGAATAACTGTCTTATGGAATGCACACTGAAAGCCTGCTGTTTGAAAAATGCAAATAAGGAAGTTGGCACCCAAAACAAATATAGAAATACCATGCAGGACATTAAAAATAGAGAGAATGGCTGGTTTCTGCTTACAGGTATAGAAATTCACCATATTAACTAGAAATCAAAATAATATTTTTTCCATTCTCTGAAGGGCTACAAGGCCAAGTGCAGATTTTCTCTTAATTATTGTTTAGACACCATGAATAGGTTGTGAGACTGTGTACTCCCCACCACCCTGGAACAAATTCCTACTTAACCATGGTTAAGTATTATGCCAGCACTGATGCCTGATACAGTTAAGCTAGTCCAGATCTGAAACCAGTTTTAAATCTGCTTTCAAATCCTGATTCAACCGGAATCTTGATCAGTTTTAGCTATGTTGAAGGTCAATTTAAGTTTATAGTGGTTAAGGAGAAAGGGGGTAATTCACTTCTATGCAAGGGATGCGGGAAAAGATGTCATCCCATGTTTGATCTTTAACCATGGTTAAAAGTATATTTGCACTGGACCACAGACAAGTACAACATAGTATCTTAACAAAAGATGCTGTTATTGTTTTTTAAATTTTATGCTAAGGAAAAGTTGCCTTCAAACAGCTCCCATTTTTTCCCAAGGATCTGCTCAAGTACACATTTCTGTGGAAACCTCAAATTACCCAAGGTGGAAAATACTTTCATGGAAGTTACTGAATATTAATTAGGGCAAAGCCCAAATGACTACAACTCCTTACATTTAACTGGATAAACTTGGAAAAAATAGAGAACAAAGGACACAGAAGAGAGGACAGACAGTATTTTAACAGCATACCTATAAGTAACAAGGCCCCAGTTCTCCATGGCACCTTTATAAAATAAATACAAAGGTTTATTGATATTAATATACACAACAATTTCCTAAAAATGTTTCACAATTCAAAGAAAGCTCAGATTTCAGAAACAAAGTACTTTACCAGCTGCAAAGTCTGCAATAGCTATGAGATCAATTTTAGGGAGAGGGTAGGGAACATTGAAGTAGTCCTTATAAAAAGGCAGGGTTTTAGCAGCAACCTGAGGGGGGAAAATGACAGTGAACATGGTGTTAGTGAAAATATAGGAAAACTGACATTTCCAAATGATTCCAAGACATTAAGCTTTTACTTTTAGATATCTGCAGGGGAAAATTTCTCTGTCCAATCTCTCTACTCCACACACTGTTATACAGCTCAATCATCTCTCCCTGTAGTTGTCTCTTTAACAAAGTAAAAAGCCCAGGAAGCTGTAGCCTTGCCTCATAATGAAGGTGCACCAGGCCCCTGATCTTGGTTGTCATCTTCTGCACCTTTTCCAATTCTGCAATGTCCTTCATAAGATACGGTGACCAGAACTGTATGCAGTACTCAAAATATGGCCACACCATAGATTTGTATAAAGGGCATTATATTAGCATCTTTGTTTTCAATCCCCTTCCTAATGATCCCTAGTATGGAATTTGCCGCGCACTGAGTCGATACTTTCAACGAGCTGTCTACCACAAAACAGGTTGCTCACCAGTAACTGATGATCTGGTAGAGATCTGTTGATATCCATTAAAATGGGTTCTGCGCCTGCGCGGAAGCCTCTCGGTATCGAGTTTTCACAGCTCCTTTTCGGCGCCGGCGCCCCGCCCCACGTGACCACGTGGCTATTTAAGGCGGGAGGAAGTGCAGGCAGCTCAGTTCCTTGGAGACCGCTGAAGCAGTAGAATAAATAGTAAGCTCTACTGGATAGACCTATGGTCCACTGCAGAGGGGAGGTAGAGAGGGTCTAATGGATATAAATGGATCTCTACCAGATCATCAGTTACAGGTGAGCAACCTGTTTATCTGGTACGGGATCCGTTGAATCCATTAGAATGGGTGTTTAGTAAGCACCAACAGGAGGAGGGAGCAGTGGATCATTATAACACCCTTTTAAGAACACCTCTCCCAAAGTTCGCCTCTGCTGCAGAGCACAGGTCTATAGCGTAGTGCTTCACGAACGGTTCTTCTGAAGACCAGGTAGCAGCCTTACAAATATCAGGGAAGGAGACCCCTGACAGGAAGGCCGTAGAAGTGCCAAATGCCCTCGTTGAATGTACTTTGATGGATTTCGGGGCTGGTATCTTCTGTATTGAGTAGGCCAGGCGAATGATCTCCACTAGCCAATGAGATAGGCGCTGTCTGGATAGCGCTTGCCCCATAGTAGAGCCTTTATATGACACCAGGAGTTTCTTCGTCTTTCTAAATGCTTTAGTCCTCAAGAGATAATACAGCAATGCCCTGCGAACATCCAATGAATGGAGAGCCTTCTCCAAAGGTGTGGAGGGAGAGTTGAAGAAGGTAGGTAGAACTATGTCTTGGCTGACATGGAAATCTGAAACTATTTTAGGTACAAAGGTGATGTCCGGATGCAGGAGGACCTTGTCTGGGTAGAACCGTGCATATGGTACGTCCATACAGAGTGCAGTCAGTTCACTCACCCTGCGAGCTGTGGTGATAGCCACTAAAAAGGCCGTTTTCAAGGACACATGTTTAAGTGTTGCCGAACTCATCGGTTCGAATGGTGGTTCTGTTAGAGCGGAGAGGACCAGAGAGATGCTCCAAGGTTCTATGGATTTGCATACAGGAGGATAGAGATTCGTAAGACCTCTCAAGAAACTTTTACAGGAGGGATGGGAGAACAGTGTTTTACCATCCCAGCCCAGATGTCGTGAAGAGAGAGCTGCTAGGTGTACCCGTATGGATACGTTAGATAATTGGGACGTCTTAAGGCTTGTCAAGTAAAGCAAAACCTCCCGTAAGGAGGCCTGCCTGGGACGGAACCCGTGAGTCTCTGCGTAAACAGCAAACCGTTTCCACTTGCTGGCATAGTTTCGTCTCGTAGACCGCTTACGTTCGTTCAGTAGGATCTTTTTTAGCAGTCGATCTGCCATGCTGTCAGTTGCAGTGTGAGAACCTCGGGATGTAACACTCTGCCTCCCTCTTGAATTAATAGATCTGGGCAGTTTGGAAGTCTCTGGCACGTGTGTGAAGTCAGTTTGAGTAGATGTGGAAACCACGCTTGGCATGGCCACCACGGTGTGATCAAGATGCATTTTGCTGGAACGCTCAAGAGTCGAGCAATTACTCTGCTCACCAGTGGCAAGGGGGGGGACATGTACGTATGGTGGAGTGACCAGTCCAGTTGGAACGCATCCCCCAGTGAATGTGGATCGTGCCCCGCCCTGGAGCAGAAAAGTTTGCACTTCGTATTCTGAGCCGTAGCGACCAAGTCTATCTCAGGATGACCCCAGAGGTCGAAGATTCTCTGGAGATAAAGGTCGTTCCGTTCCCATTCGTGGCGGTCCATAGAAAACGAGCGGCTGAGACCGTCTGCTAGGACATTGTCTGATCCCTTGATGTGCATTGCCACCGGCGTTATGCTGTTCTTGATGCACCAATGCCAGATCTGAATGCTCAGTGCACAGAGTGATCTGGAGACAGTGCCCCTTTGCCTGTTCAGGTAAGCGTTGGCAGTGGTGTTGTCCAATTGCAACTGAACCACTCAGCCTCGTAGCATGGGAAGGAAGGCCTTCATGGCTTGAAAGACCACTAACAACTCCAGAAAGTTTATGTGCAGTAGACGTTGACTGCGGGTCCAGAGACCCTGAGTCGTGGCAGCATTGCAATGTCCTCCCCACCCTAGAAGGGAGACATCTGTTGTTACCCAAACCGATGGGGGCTGAGGTTGAAACGGCACTCCTCTGAGCAGGTTGGAGGTCTGCGTCCACCAAGAAAGTGATTGAAGGATTGGTGCTGGCACCAGTAGGAGTTTCACGGGGCTGTCCCGTCATAGATTGAAGGAAGACAGGAACCACAATTGTAGTTTTCTCATTTTCAAACTTGTGTACCGCACAGTTGACCTGCAAGAGGCCATCAGACCTAATAGCCGCTGTATGTGCCATGCTGTTTGAGAAGGCGCGGCTTGAAATTCTCGAACCAGCGATGTGGTCTGGTATCGGTCCCCTGGGAGAAAAGCCCTCCCCTTTGAGGCATTGAGCACAGCTCCTATGAATGATACGGTCGGTACCGGAGTCAGGTTGGCCTTTTTCCAATTCACCTGTATTCCTAGGTCTTGGAGAAGGCGTAACATGTACTGTATTTGCGAAAGTAACTCTTTGTCTGTTGAAGACAGCAGCCAGTCATCCAGGTCCGGGTACAGTTTTAAACCCTTTGTTCTCAGATGGGCGACCACCACCGCCATGCATTTGGTGAACACCCAGGGTGCTGTGCACAGTCCGAACAGCAGGACTTGGTACTGGTAAAATGAAGTCCCCACAGTGAACCGCAAATACTTCTGAAAGGAAGGCCGGATTCCTATGTGAAAGTAGGCATCCTTTAAGTCTAACGTCACAAGCCACCTCTCGAGATGTAGAAGAGGTCGGATGTCCTGTAACGTCGTCATTTCATACTTTTTCACATGGATGAACTTGTTCAGATGTCTTAAGTCCATAATTGGTCGAATCCCGCCATCCCTCTTTGGTATCTGGAAGTAACGGGAATAGAATCCCTCCCGTCGCTTTGCCCATCGCACTGGTACTATCGCCTTTTTTGAAGGAGTTCCTGAACTTCCTGGAGTAAGGCCGGCGTCGCTGTCATGAAGCGAATGCCCCTGAATGATGGCCAGGACTTGAACTCTATAGTGTAACCGGAAGACACAATCTTCAAGACCCATCGATCTGATGTTATGTTGTGCCATGCTTTCGCATGACTTGCCAACCGGATGGAGTTGGTGACTAGTGGGGCTGGCTGTAAGATGTTGTAGGTCGGAACTAAATCCTCCCCGATGTTCTGGGAGGGAAGGCAATATCCAGGTAGTTGCAATGGGCTGTTCCGCATTTCAAAGGTGCTGTTTGCTCCCGTCCCCCTGTTTATTGCGTTGGCTGGAGGGAAATCTGCCCTTCCATTGGGTAGGGCGTTTATTGAAGGGTTGGAAGGATTTACGGAAATCTCTCCGGTCCTGTTGTTTGTATGTGGACCGGGGTCAGTAGTAGGCACGCTGTTTAGACCCATAGGATGTTGTCTATGAGGTAGCAGACGAAAAGGTCTTGGCAGTAAATTTTGATTTCTTCATTTTTTCCATGGTGGCATCAGTCTCCTCTGAAAACAGTCCCTTACCATCAAAGGGGAGCCCCTCTATTTTATCTTTCATATCTTGTTGCAGGGCAGCAGACCGTAACCAGGCGTGGCGATGAAGGGTGATAGCCGTTGTAATGGACCGTGATTCCTATTCTGCCAAGTGTTTTGCTGTGCTTAACTGTTGACAGGTAAGGTCACCAGACTGCTGCAATGTCTTACACAAACAATGTTTCAGTTCCTCTGGGGGCAGTGCGTCCAAGTCTTTCTCTAACGTCTCCCAGATACAAAAGTTATATTTAGCCATACAGGCTGAATAGTTGGCCACTTTAACTGACAGACAAGATGTGGAATATAATTTCCTCCCCCATCACATCAAGTTTTCTGCCCTCTTTGTCCACAGGGGTGGTATGTCGCCGTCCAGATTTGGAGGAAGTAGCGCAGTCGATCACTAAAGAGTTTGGGACCGGGTGCTTAAACAGGTAAGTATTATCTCGCTCTTGTGCATGATATAGTCCCTCGAGTCTTTTTGACGTAGGCGTGGATGTATGAGGTACTTCCCATGCACATTGCGCCGCATTTGAAATGATGGGTAATAAAGGAAGTGCAATTGGTTGTGCTGATTGAGACCGTTGCATAAAATTGTAGACTGGGTCATCATCTGGGTCATTTTCAGTTGTGAAGTGAGATCTAGGCCCAGTGCATTAGCCATTTGCCTTACATGGGAATGGTAAGCCTTCAATTCTTCTGTTGGTGAAACATGGGAAGGTGTAGCCACATCTGGCGATGGGTCCAGTTCCACCGTTTCAGTGTCAGACTCAAAATCTGAGGATCCGTGGTGACTGCCCTCGGAATCAGGATCGGAAAGCGTACAGTGCATCGGCAGCTTTGGAGATACCGCTTGTGGGGGTGAAGGAGCAGATTGAACATCTGTCTGTGAACCTGTTGAGTTGGAAACTGTTGAAGAGGTCTGAGTAGCCACTGAGGCAGTATGAGTAGTTGTTTGAGTGCCCATAGTTGAAAAGAATATTTTAGGAGGAGCTGGAGCAGAAGACGGCTGTGGTGTTGGAGACTGTCTTATGTGCCATGCTCGGTCCTCTTGGAAGTCGTATGTAGCACCAGGTGACACTGTACCTGGCAATGCTGTTTCCCGTGATGGGGACACATGATGACTAAAGCCGTATGTGTGCCAAGGGGTTGACATCATGAGTTGCGTGGCTGTGAGTATATGCGGAGCATTTCCAGTAGCATCCACTTCCTGATGCTGAAAACCCTGGAATGCAGAAGGTGTAGTGGTGGCCGAGTCCAGCATCCTCAGGAGGGGGTCTATAGGTGGAGCTTCAATGTCCTGTGCATCAGCATCCTCTAGTGCAAAGGTCATAGGCGCACAGAACCTAGGGGTTACTGTGGTGATGTTCGTTGAGGTGTTAAGAGCAGATGCCTGGACCTCTTCCTTCGATATCGATGGTCAGCGGATAGGCGTCGGTGCAGGCACTAAGTCTTTAGTCCTCGGTATCGAGAACGTTGATGGCCTCGGAGTCGACGTGGAAGCCGTACGTGGCTCTATTGAAATAGCAGCTGTCGTCGGTTTCAATGTTGACATCGATGTCAAAATTTCCAAATCCCTCGATGTCGAGTGTACTGAAGCTGTCGATATCGACGTTGTCGGCATCAGACAAGGTTCCGTTCTCTGTGTCGACGCAGTTGGTATCGGCTCGGTCGATGTCGTAGCATCTGTTGGTATCGAGAGAATTGGCGTCTCAGGCATCGAAGGACCTGACTCCATTCCGATTGAGCTTGTCTTCGATGTCGATGGGATCTCGGCGACGGGTTCGATTCCGATATGGCCCGCCTCTTTTTCTTTTTGGCGGGATGAGTCAGAGCCGCCATTTTGTCGCCCGGCCTCTTCGAGGACTTAGGGGCTTTAGTGTCGGGCGTCGAAGTTTTAGACTGGGCTAAGCCCAGGTCCTTTGAGCCATGCGGCTGAGGTGATTTCGCCGCAGAGGAGGGCGCAGACAATACATCATTGTAAAGAGAAGCGCGGAGACGGAGTTCCCTATTCCTCCTTGTTTGCTTTGAAAAAGACTTGCAAATCATGAAGGCTGAAGTTATGTGAGCCTCCCCTAGGCACAGCAAACATAGGCTGTGGCGGTCTTGAGAGGGCAATTTAGCATTGCACTTAGTGCAGCATTTAAAGTTTTTCTTTCCTTTAGGGGCGTCCATTTTACTCACAATCCGAGGTCTGTAGCCAATAAATCCATCTGATCTTTCGTCACGTTGGAAGGTTTGAGAAAAGCTAAATCGTCACAGTCCGGGTCAGCAGGTGGATAATCAGTTAGAATAACAGGCAAAGAATAGTCCCAAGTCAGTCCGTTAGTCAAAAACCAGTAGAAATGTTGTAGAAAAGCCAAGGAAACACAAAGGAGCCTCAGAAACTGAGTGATCTCTACGGCGGTCGCAAAGGAACTGAGCTGCCTGCATTTCCTCCTGCCTTAAATAGCCACGTGGGGTGGGGCGCAGGCGCCGAAAAGGAGCTGTGAAAACTCGACACCGTGAGGCTTCCGCGCAGGCGCAGAACCCATTCTAATGGATTCAACGGATCCCGTACCAAATCCCCAAGATCTCTCTCCTGGACAGTCAACAACAGTTCAGACCCCATCATTGTATATGTGAACTTAGGTTTTTTGCATACACTGAATCACATTTGCCATTTTGTCATCCACTCACCCAGTTTGGAGAGATCCTTTTGGAGCTCCTCACAAACTGTTTTAGATTTCACGACCCTAAATAGTTTAGTGTCATCTGCAAATTTGGCCACTTCATTGCTTACCCCAACTTCTAGATCATTTATGAACAAGTTAAAGAGCACTGCTCCCAGTACAGATTCATGGGCAACCCGACTTCTTACTTCCCTCCACTTTGAAAACTGTCAGTTTATTCCTACCCTCTGTTTCCTGTCCTTCAACCAATTACCAATCCAGAATTGAACCTGTCCTCTTATCCCATGACTCAGGCAGTGTTCCCTGTACCAGGGATTCCCAGATGTTGCTGACTACAACTCCCAGCATTCCCAGCAGCAATGGCCTTTGGCTGGGAATTATGAGAGTTGTAGTCAACATCTGGAAATCCCTGTTAGAGGGAACACTGGACTCAGGGCTGTCCCATGGCGGGAGCGGGGCCCAAAGCAAATGTAAACATGGGTGGGGCCTCAGCCATGCCCCTCATGAGGAGGGGCGTCCTAATTCCACCTCCATTTTCATCAGGCTCTCTGAGCCCAGCTTGCAGACTGTTTACTAAGTGGAGGGCTTGCAAGAGAGAAAGCAAGCCCTCAATCTAGTGACCTGGCTACAATTCAAGCCGGGAGAGTTCAACACCAAGCTGGCTGAGCCAGCTCACCTCCCTCATCCCCGTCATCATGTGTGTGCCGCCTGCCACCCCTTTTGCCCATCATGCAGCTGGGCCAGCCCCTCCTTCCTCACCAGTTGCACAGTGCTGCCTTACTTTCTAGGTGGGCTGCACTGCAGAGTTAAAAGTGTAGAATCAACCACAGATGGCAAGGGAGGACTCCCTCACCAGTCACTGCTGCTCTCCACTTTAACATCCCATTGAAGCCTGCCTAGAATGTAAGGCAGAGCTACATGACAGGGAAGAGATGGGGAAAGAGCAACCGTGGGGGAGGGGCCAGGTGTGGGGCTCTGGACGCCGTGGGACTGGGGGCAGCCTCCCCAAATCACCCTACTAAAGGACGGACCTGCCATGACTGCCATGGCAGGACGGACCTGCCATGACTGACTTACTCAAGATCCTTTGGTGAGGAACTTTGTCAAAAGCTTTTTGCTAGTCCAAGTATATTATGTCAACTGGATCACCTCTATTCACATGCCTGTTGACATTCTCAAAGAACTCAAAAAAAGTTAATTGAGGCAATACTTGCCCTTGCAGAAGCCATGCTGGTTCTCCTTCACCAAGGCCTGTTCTTATATGTTTAACAATTTTGTCCTTAAGTATGCTTTCCATCAAATTTACCAGGTACAGAATTTAAGCTAACCAGCTTGTGGTTTCCTGGATCCCTTTTTGAAAACTGGAGTTACCTTCCAGTCCTCCGGTATAGAATCTGACTGTAGGGACAAGTTGCATATTTTTGCTAGGAGATGAGCAACTTAACATTTGAGTTCCTTCAGAACTCTTGGATGGATGCCATCTGGCCCTACAAATCGTTAATTTTTCAAGACAGTTTAGAGCATTTTCTCTCATCACCTCAGATGAACCCTATTAGGTGGCACTAGTCTTACCATGGAGCTTGACCATTCAGAAGGGAATCAGCTGTATGGAAATACACACTCTGGCCCACAACCAAAGCCTGGAGAATGTAGTGGTGCCCTAACTTGAAGGCAATGACCAATCCATGCATTGATTAGACTATGGCATCTAAGAATTAAAACATTCTCAATTTCTACATAGGGCTGGCAACTAAACATCTGAAGCTGACTTTCAAATGAAATTCTACCCTGACCAACACAAAAAGCTGTTTAAACTTTTTTTAAAAGCAGTTTATATTGCTAGAGAACAATCAAGATGGGGATAATTTAAGCATGTTTTACCTCTAACGCAAATTTTCCTTGTTCTGCTTTGCCAACAGGAGTGTAAACACGGACTAATACACCATCAGTAGACCTGGTCTCAACGAAGTCATATTCTCCCACCACAAAAGCAACAAGATACGTTGACATCACAGGGGTGCGGGCAAACTTCACCTCCACCAGGTTTTCGTCGTCAGGGTAGGGCCTCCTGTCAGTGACATTCTTTTCAAAAGCAAGATGTGCAACAGACTTGTCAGGTCAGTGTGAAGCAACATCAGATTTCTCAAGACAGCAGGAAATATTAGGGGCTGGTATTTCCTAGACTATTTTGCAATACCAAATAAATGGTGAACCTCTCTTACACACATACACAACCTTCTTGCTCTGTCCTCTCTGTACAAGTTTCTCATTCTCTCACACCCATCTCCATGTTTTTCTATCATGCTGTCCTCATTTGCAACAGCCTTTCTTTCTATTCATTAAGGCACTTGACTGTCCTCATTTGAACCCTACCTCAAGTCTAACAAAGCCTTTCCTGAATTATTCTAGCCATTCCTTGGCATTGCCTCCACAGGTGCCGGTCACTTTCCTGTTTATCTGCCAACTGTTGAAAGGTAATGGGCTATACAAGCTCTTAAGAGTAGTATTTAGCTCAGTAAGCTAAACATTTCATTGGACATTTGGGATCTTAATCATGGGTGCAGCAGCAGCAAAACACAACTTAACATGAGCCAGGAGTAAGCAATGGTCCCACTACAATGCAAAACCATGAACTAGTTCTAAGAAACCTTGGGCTTATGCATGCCTTGCTCTTTTTCTTGTACACTGCAATTCCTACTTTTACTGCCTTTTACTACTCTCTACAAACCATTTCTTGGTTTGTCCAAAATATAAACCATTGCTTGACTGTTTGGATGAACCAGTAAGCAGGCAGTAAAAAGGCAAGAATTGCAGTACACAAGGGGGGGGAAAGAATGAGGATAACCACATGTACAAACAATACAGAATATACACATTTTTTGAAGCGTGTGTTTTCTGTTCTGTACAGTTCATGTGGTTTGTCTAAGATAGACACAATCAATTTCAATTTGCATTTTACTAGTAAACCCTTTTAAACACTTACCATATTTGACAAAGCCACTCTATCTTTAGGAACCACCAATGAGATATCAAAAGTTGCCTTGATGGCTGGCTCATCCCAGCATGGAAAGGCTCTGCGAGCATCAGTTGCCTGAAGGAAAAAAGAGTATTAACCAACCAAAGCATGTGGGGGTGTAAGACATGCAAGACACATTAAATCTCAATGAGCTACATTTCTCAAATGGAATATAGTCTTTAGGCTGTTGCCCTGCCTGTCCAGCTTGACAGCACCCCTCTACCTCCGTAACATGATTCTTGACTTTTCCACAGTAGGTACACTGTAGTCTCTGCCTCTAACTGAGACACTGCAATATGCATGTCCCCCTAGTCAATGGGAAGGTGATTAGACATTCTGATCCAGGTACATTCCTGATGCCTCAAGATCAATACCACACAACAGATTGGAAGGAACCATTTTTGTTATTTTCTGCCTTCAGGCATAAACAGAACTTATCAAGGTAGACTGATTTCCATCCCTATCAGACTCAGGAGGAAGACTTAACAAGTAATATGGAATGCCAGGAACCATTCAAGGTCCTTTCTGCTCCTTAGATAAGAACTCCATGGACTACTCTCATTGAGTCATGCTGGGAATTACTCCCCCACTGCCTAACCACCTATACAGAAAATCTCCTTGGCGCCTTTGTATTTAGACAATGTATTAAAAGAGAGCTAGCAGCCCAATGGCTGCCAATAGGTTTTTGGGCAAAATACAAAGTGCTGGTTACTACCTATAAAGCCCTGAATGGCTGGGGTCCAGGGTATTTAAAAGAGTAGCTTCTTCTTGATTCTCGACGCCTGTTAAGATCATCGGGGGAGGTCCAGTTATGGTACTGGCTCATTTGGTGGCCATCCAAAACTGGATGTCACAGTCCAGTCTCAACCAGCTCTGTGATCTTAAACTTCACTACTGCTGCCAAATAGATTTTTCTATTTTTTCCTGGCTGTGTCTACTGAAACAGCCCTCCGAACCTCTGTTTCCCTCCATGTTAGCGAGGGTATAAAGGTTTCTAAGCAGCAGCGGCGGGGTGGGGGCAGACTGAAGCTACAAATCCTTAAATTCAAAATAAGAAAACTTTACTTTAAAATTAGGTAAAGGTAAAGTGTGCCATCAAGTCGATTTTGACTCCTGGTGCCCACGGAGCCCTGAGGTTTTCTTTGGTAGAATACAGGAGAGGTTTACCATTGCCTCCTCCCACGCAGTATGAGATGATGCCTTTCATCATCTCCCTATATCGCTGCTGCCTGATATAGTACCAGCGGGGATTCGAACAGGCAACCTTCTGCTTGTTAGTCAAGCATTTCAGTTGAATGAAATGCGCCATTGCACCACTTTTCAGTTTAAAACCACTCAGAGATTTGTATATGGGGTCATATACAAATGCAAAAAAAATAAAATCTTTTTTTAGGACCATTAAGAGTCTTTGCCAGGATGCGCACACCTGTAGTCATCTCCCCAGGGCAACGTTCGGCTATAAGTTCCCTGCATTCACTGCTCGAGAACATGCACATGTGCTGTTCCCTGCAGTTGCGGTGAGTTTGCTTTCCCCAGCCCCCTTTCCCCTGGTTTGCTGCAGCTCGAGGGGTATCTCATCTGTACACGTGCACCATATAGACTATTCTCTCTTGCACGGGATGATTGCTTGCCTCCCCTTTCCCTGGAGATACATTGGTGTACCCTGGGTTAGCAGACTGTGGCCATTGATAGGCACTCTGCCTTTCCCCAAGCCAGGAACCTTGATGATTTGGTTTCCTTCCTTGCAACTAAACGTTTTCACTTCCTTCCCAAGAAGGACAACAGTATCTCCATGACCCTCGCCCTCCAGGTCCACAGACTCCTACAACAGGCATATGATTGTGCCTGTCTCTCTCCATTGCCTCGCACCTCTATCCCCTTTCCCTCTATAGTGCTATTCTTAGAGATTTAGCCTCTAGAGTGTGAAACCTCTGACAGTACGGCTATGCTCATGATCAATGGAAACTAGGCTAAGGGAGCCCAGCCCTGTTTCCATAGATTGTGAGAACCACCGGGCTCACAGCCGAGCCCAGTGGTTCAATGGTGGCTAGCCTGCCTAAATAACCCTTCCCCATAAATAAGGTTGATGAAGCAAGTGCTCTGTTAACCTTTTTTTTTGTAATTGTGTGTCAGCCATGGCTGCTTGCAGCCACGGCAAACACACTCAGGGTGGGACCCCAGGATTGTACCACGTACACATCCAGTGCATTCCTGAGGGGCCGCTCCCCTTCCTGCCCTGACCCTCCCAAGCGAGCTGCAGCTGGGTGCGTGAACGTTCAACTGAGGCCACCACTCATCTGGGCAGCCAGATAGGCCCCCCAGCAATGAGCTACTGCTCGTCTGTGTAGAGAGCAAGTCAAGCCCACTCTCCCCACAGATCCCTTAAGACTCTATACACTGATCGTGTGTAGAGCCTTTGTGACTCCCTGGGCTAACTATTGCTTTGTCTTGTAAATTTTTGTTCTTCAATAAACTCAGACCCTGTTTTCAGGGATCTTGTCTTGACTCAGTGGCTCCCTCCTGAGTACTCTAATATAATAGTGTCTATCTTATTTAGTAACTTGACTATATTCATGTTCACCCAATTTAAGTTAATCTCTCCCATCTCTAGCATAAACATTTGTTCTGCTACTGTTGTGTCTCACAACATGAAGCTTTCTTGAGATTCTGCTTTCCAGTATCTATTCCAGAAGGCTCCTATTAATATGTTCTTTTTACAGTACTTTAAAAAGTGTACCAACTAAAAAAGTGTCACAACTAGGGATGTGCACAAACCACCGTTCAACCCATGGATTGGGATTGCAGTTCGGGAGCTTTAAGGAAGAAGAGAGCAGGTCTTTACCTGCTCTCTGCTGCCCCATGCAGCCTTCTGATGGGGTGGTGTGTATCTCAAAAAGCCCCATGCAACACCAGCATGCACATGGCATCCACATATGCACCTACTGACTGACACCCTATGCTCAACAAATGCAACAAAAATGGTTTTTCTGACCTTTTCTCTTCATTAAGCTGCTGGAATGAAGTTGTGACTAAGTGAGTGAGGATATGAACCCATTTCTTGTACATACATTAATTCCTCGGCTGATCACATGCCTAGAGGCACCCTGTTCTTTAATTCTTAGTGTATGGTCCCAATTTCACCTGGTGGACCTCAAAGTTCTAATTTAAAAAACAAAGTAAATCCACAAGCCTGAAGTCTACCCACCCTGGTCTTGCATCCAATTGTTTCATATTTATATTTCATATAGATATTTATATTTATATTTCATATAGATGTGAATAACCTACCAACAGCTTGGAGGGAGCATGTGGTAAAGATACAGAAACCAGGAACGATTTGCAGTGGGGATTTTCAAGGTGGAGCCTGGTGGCGGGGGACAGATACTGGACACCTCTCACAGCTCCCTCTCACACACATATCCAAATGCTTACACTTGTATCACACAGTTTCTCTGGCTACTAGGCCAGGGCACAAGTTTCAGTTTTTAAAAAATATGTTTGCTGCTTCATTGACAAGATGTGGATACAGGTGGGTTTCCAGAACATCAGCTATAACTACTAGAGCTGTGCAAAGATTCATTTTCAAAGCCTTCCCCTGGCCCCGCAAGCAGCTCCAGGACTTACTTCTGCACAGAGTGTCCCTGTGTGAAGAACCACAGAGTGTCATTAAAGAGATTTCAAGCCACATCTTGAAAGGCGTGTGGGAAGTGCTGGGAAATTTTGTCCTCTTTCAGCCCTTTCCCATACAGCTCTATAGAGAAAGCACAGGGAAGGACTACATTTCCCAGCACTCCCTCCTATGCCTTCCAAAACACCACTGGGGCTTCCCACGGCTTTGAATCCCTTTAATGCCACTCCATTGCTCTGTGTGGAGAGAAGTGCTGGGAGTTGCTGCTGTTCCATGGGCGAGGGGTGATGCGCAGATAATTCACCACTGAAACCAAGTCTCTGCACAGCTTTATTAAAATAAGACAGTACTTGATCATCTTGTCAGAGTCCAAAGTGCATGAAGAAGGAGCGCTATTACCCATGGAAGAAGAGATGGGGTGGGCGAGATCACACATTAAAAGAATCCATACCTCAAACTGGGTAACAGCAGCAAAGCGAGTTTCTCCGGAAGGGGTGGTGTATTTACTTCGATAGAAGCCTTTCATTTTATCATTCAGTTCTCCAACAAAATCTATCTTTAATGTCCCCATCCCTGTGGGTAAAAAAAGGACAAATCATGATCCTTTGCTATATGCAGGCACTAGACCCAAAATATTTAAATAGACCAACATGTATGGCCTACCTGCTGCCTGTCTAGCAGAACTTTCTCACCTTGCACATGCTGAAGAACACAGGGTATTTAAAGTCTACTCCTAGTTATGAATCTACTTATATCTAGCACAACTAGCTCCTGTAGCTTGTAACAGAACATAGTTACATGGAATACTGTGGGGACACTGATACATAAAAGATGTTGGGGAGGATTGGATTTCACTTAATATGCAGTGATGGCAATAAGATTAATATAGCAGAAGCAAGAAGTGCACAGTTATATCCCAGCAGGCTTTCAACCTCAGAGTCAGAAGACATTTCAGACCTGTTACAATTACTCAATTACTGAGTAAATATCACAGGTGGTAGTCTATCACCATTCTGAATAGTATTAGAGAGAGAAAGGCACAAGACAGAAATACACCATTTTGCAAATTGCTTAATAGAGCAAAATGACCTTTGTATTTGCCTAAAATCTTTTTGAACAAGTACAGAGCAGAGCATTTTGGTCTTTTCTAAAAGTGTGATTTTCAAATCAAAGTATCAAAGCAGCCCATAGGAAGCTGCCATATACTGAATCAGACCATTGATCTATCTAGCTTAGTGTTGTCTTCACAGACTGGCAGCGGCTTCTCCAAGGTTGCAGGCAGGAGTCTCTCTCAGCCCTATCTTGGAGACGTCAGGTAGGAAACTTGGAACCTTCTGTTCTTCCCAGAGCGGCTCCATCCCCTGAGGGGAATATCTTACAGTGATCACATTTCTAGTCTCCCATTCATATGCAACTAGGGCGGGCCCTGCTTAGCTAAGTCATGTTTGCTACCACAAGACCACCTCTCCTCTCCGTATAACATGCAGTTACATGTACAACATGCAATTGTACATTACATGCCCGAAGCAGCACTAAACATAATTCCACTTAGCACTTGCTAGGTAACTAAAGAGCAAACAGGCCCATACAGACAGGCACATGACAAACCTCCCACCAAGTTTTGCTATTGCTATACAGTCATCCCTTGCAAACCATGGTTTTACCAACCACGGTTTTGAGAATATGTGAATAAGAAATTGTGGCAGATCTTGCCAATTTTTTAGTGTGTGTGTGTGTGGGGGGGGGGGGGTTTCCAGCTATTTGGGGGGAGGTGTTCAGAGGTTCGATCTGCTCATTCTTCTTGGTGACTTTTGGCAATATTACAGGATTTTGTGATTTTTAAAGCAAATTTTTTGGTATTTTTTCCTTTATTTTTAAGGTTTTTTGTGGTTGCGGATCCCCTAATCCTGCTAGTTCCCCGTGGTTTGCCTAACCTACACTGACTGGCAGCTGCTCTCCAAGATTCCAGGCAAGAGTTTTCCCTGTCCTGCCTGGAGATGTTACAAGGGATTGAACCTGGGACCTTCTGCATGCAAAGCAGATGCTCTACTACTGAGCTACGGTCCCATGCCTATGATGGAGATGGGGCTCGTTATAATACCCCCTTTTGTAATATGGAATTCAACAAGAAATGTTATTCTTCAATAACATAATCACAGACAAACATATCTAGGCTCTTGATAGCTTAAGGAACAACTCTTTCCAGATGAGTGCCTCCCCAATGTCCCCTTATGATCTTGAGTGAAGGCTCTGTTGATACTGCCCTCATTAGGGGAAGTTGCCCAGCTGGGAGGTGGCAATAACAGGTCACTCAAAATTGTGCATAGCATCAGCTCATCTAAATCCATGGCTGTAGGCTTATTAGGCAGAAACTTACACATTAAGCTTGACAAAGGGCTGCTGCTGAAAAAACACTATCCTCGAGTTGGTCTCCACCATCTACAACATATGTTATTACCTATCCTGTGTTGCAACACAGTGCACACTTCCTTATCCTACATCACCGGCTGCACTGGCAAAACAAGACAACATGTATCATGATGTTTGTTGTGTCTCTCCATCATACCCCAGAAGCAGAAATCAATTATGAGAGAAGGGTTGAGGAGAAGAATGCACAATAGTGTCACAAAACAGGGAAAGCAACATTACTGAGGGGTACATCTTGACACAGGGATAAAGCTTTCAAGGGTAGCCTTGGTCTTCTGAAACAGCAAGATGCTTACCTGTAACTGATTCCAATGGTGATCTGTGCAGCTATAATGGTGCAAACTTCTATGCCTACACAGAGCTTTACCTTGGTCCTTTTTTGACATGACCCTGCACCTGCCCCATGATATCTTCTAGCAGATGCAGTTTATACCTTTCTTCTCAGTTTAAGTTTCTGTTGCAGCTAATCTTAAAAGCTGCAGCAGGGAGGTAGGGTGGTGATGCGAATGCATGGAGGACCACTCAAAGCATCACTGGTAAGCAACCTGCTGTTCTTCATGGCCAGAAAATATGACAAGGCAACACCTCTCCTGCAGTCATTGCAGTGGTTGCCTATTCGCTTCGGAGTTCAATTTAAGGTCCTGGTTTTGACCATCAAAGCCTTGCGGGGTTTGGCGCCTGTCTACCTATAGACCCGCCTCTCCTATCCAGTTACATCCTGTCCGGTCAGATCTTCTCAGATGGCCCTTCTATTGGTCCCTGATTTCCAAGATGTTCAGGGTGCTAGGAGCCATGAAAGGGCCTTTTCGGTTGCTGCCCCACTTCTTTGTAACTCCCTTCCCCTTCAGATTCATTTAGCTCCTTCCTTATTGATTTTTAAATCTCTATTTAAGACTTTTCTTTTTCACCAGGCTTTTGCCCTGTAGTTTACCTATTTGGTTTTTAATTTGCATGTTTTTGTACACCGCCCAGAGTCTTTGGAGTGGGCGGTATATTTAATGTTTCAAATAAAATAAAATAATAAAATAAAATAAAATGGTCTCTGTGCCATTCACACCAATGGACAAGTAACAAGCTAGCTTACCTGGATGGATGGTGAAGCACATCAGGAAAAGAGTGAATGAAATAGTACTCTTCCAAAAGTGGCATCAGATTGAGAATACATGTCTAAGGCATAGTGCTTCACAAGGGACGAGGACTGAGTCCAAGTTGCCTATCTGCAGATGGACACTGAGGACACGGAAATCACATAGGTGAAGCAAGCTTTAAAATTCATAGGGACTGGCCTCTTTGCCAGTTTCCAACAATTTAATAGTAGTAAGTTATTCACTGTGAGAAACACAGAGAGAAAACTTGGGCACTTTTGCTGGTGTTTCCATATTAAAGAGGAAAGGAGTTTGGCAAAGTGTAGCTGTCCTGTGCAAATGAAAAAAAGATAATGCTCTCTTAACATCAAGAGAATACAAGGCCTTCTCTGCTAATGAGGATGGAGCAAGGCAAAAACATGGCAATTAAGATTTCTTGAGATATATGAAAAGTAGCGACTATCTTAAGTAGAAGTAGAAATCTGAGATTAGGGCAAAGAACCACATGGAAAAGTGAGGCAGATGGATCAGATCCTAACTCCTGCATTTTATCAACTCTGCAGGCTGAAGTCATGGCAATCAGAAAGGAACATTGGTAGTCTTATCGTGAAGGTTCTTTCTTCCCATTGTATGGAGAATATCCACTAATATGGGTTGACATGCCCACTTGCTCCTTGGAGACAGGATCTTGTGACAGGATCTCGCCCCCAGCTCTAACACTCTCCTAGAGAAGGTGATTGCCATCAGGAAAATAACCTTATATGTAAGTAGCTTGATGGATGTAGCGCTGAGTGGTTTGAAAGGTGCTTAGGTCAGTGCATTCAGAACTTTGTTGAAGCTTCAGGTGGGGAACCTGTGAACCATGGGAGGAGCCAAGTTGATTGCTCCTTTTAAGAAGTGCCTAACTTCGGGATAAGTGGCCAGAGACTACTTTGCATGAGGTCAAAGTACTGAGGAAAGAGCAGAGGCTTGTCTTTTTAGAGTAGCAGGGCAGAGACCTTTGTCCAACCCTGCTTGGAAACCTAAGAGTTAGGGTTCAAACCGATGCCATGAGAGGTTCGATACGATGCGACTCGGACCACATGAGAAAGGGAGATTAAGTGGTTTGGTAAATCCAGATAGACAGTCATCTAGAAATGAGTATGGTGTCTTGAATACGTTTAGAATAACCCCTGGAGACTATGATAGCCCTTTCAGTAACCAGGCTTGAAGGTGAAGCCAGGATGGATGTGGTTGGTAGAGTGGCCCTTGGGAGAAAAGGTCTGGCCAGTCTAGTAGGGGCCATGGTCATGATGCAGACATGCTGTTGAGGCCCAAAAACCACAGTCTCCTGGGCCAGAATGGGGCTGTGAGGCACAAAGGTCGAGGGTCGATTGTCCAAACGTGTGAACAATCAGTTGGGATACTTCTGAGTGGAGCCACCATTCCACCTGGTCTATTTGATGTCTGCTCAGCAAGTCGGTTTGAGTGTTACCCTGCCCCTGGAGATGTTCCACTTGCAGGGAGACTAGATGCAGCTTTGCCCAGTGAAACAGCCAACTGGTTTTGTCCATGAGGGAGTGGGAGCAAGTGCCATCTTGTCAGTTGAGATGCGCTTTGGTAGCAACATTGTCCATCCTGATCAAAACGTTGCTGTGAAGTGGAGGAGAGGGAGTTTGTCCGCCTGGAGCTCCAGCCAGTTAATGCTGTGTGCTGCCTCGGCTGTGGACCAGGTTCCCTGAGTAAAGATGCCAGTGATGCTGGCATCTGTAGGGATCTGAGTCCTGTGGTGGACTCTGATGTGGGTGCCTTGGTCAAGCATTGGCGCAGCTGAGGCATTCCTAGAATGTGGATGTGCCTCATGGCGAGGATGTCGTCGTCCTGGTGAAGTAGCAAGGTCCAATGTAGCAACCTGGAGTGCCATCTGGCCCAAGGTATTACTTCCAGGCAAGAGATCATGTTACCTAGCAGCTGGGCCAGGTGTATGACATCTGCTATTGGGTATGACTAGATTTGATGAACGAGCATGCACGTCTTAGATTTCCTATCCTGCATCAGAGATATGGTGACCAGCTAGGTCTGGATGGTCACTCTCAGTGTTCCAGTCATTGTGATGGAACTAAAGACCGTGTTGATCAGGAACCCATGTTGGGTTGATCAGGAACCCGTGTGTAGTAGATGGAAGACCTGTCGAATGTCCTTCTGTACTTGTAGAAGTGAGTGTGACCAGACTAGAAGGTTGTCTAATTATGGGTAAATGTGTAGATCATAGGATGATCATAGCACATGTGAGCTACTAGATGACCATAACCTTGGTGAAGATTCTGAAGGATGATGACAGCCCGAATGGGAGGGCCTGAAACTGGAAGTAGTGCCCTGCATAGGCGAAGCAGGGAAATCTGTGGTGCAATGACAGGATGTGAATGTGAAGATACGCATCCTGCAGGTCCACTGTCCTTGTCTTGGTGTTCCAATGGGGATAACTGAAGGGATAACCCACTGATCTTGGGTACAGAGCCACCACACTGGTAGGAAGTCCCTTGGTTGGCCTCCCACAGAGGGGTGTGTGTGGACGCAAGCACGCTTCACTGTTGCTGCTTTTTGCCAAAGTTCCTGGGGAACTGCATGCTGACGAAAGACCAATTGGATTGAGCTGGTCTGGAGGGCTGACATGATCTGAGGTTCCATGACTGGAGCCAGGCTGCATATGCAGGCCTGTTCTCTGAATCGGGGTAAAAACTCCTGTTGTGGCAAAAAAAGGATGAAAGGGCCATCTATATTCCTGCCTGGCAGATGACATGGCTTTTTTTCTTGTCCTTTCAACTAAGACTGAATCTAAAGATTCCAATTTTGCCCCTTGAAATTCTGAGGAAACTAGGTTGACTTTGGACATGGGAGTCCACATTCCATGTCTGAGCCACAGGCCCCTATGAACCACCACATCTGATGCCATAGCGCATGCTGAAAACTGCATGCTATCAAGGCTGGCATCAGCCATGAAAGCCGCTGCCTTGGCAAGCTTGGATAATCCCTGTTTAAATCTAGGCTGGCCCAGGGGAAGCTGGTTCAGTAGGTCTTTGGCCCACAATATAGATCCCTTGGCAAATATGGAATTTGCAGCTGATACCCTGAGAGCACAGGAGGAAATATCATGAGATTTGCACACAAGAAAATCACTTTTTCTGCCCACAGGTGACTTAAGGCGCTCTTCACCCTCCTTTGCCAGAACTGTGCCCAAGAACAAGGATGCCACAGGAGCATCTACCAGGAGTAGAGAAAGCTGAGCAGATATCTCACTAGCTAAGTTGTAGAAGCGTTTGGGAAGTGTACCCAGACCTTTAGATGAAGCAGCCGTTGCCCATTCCTCACCTATCACTTCCTTGAAAGGAGACGGAAAAGGTATAACTAGTTCAGTAAGTGAAAATATAGCAGGAAATACTTCTAAGGCCAGTGACTCAGTGGAGCCCAATTTCACAGTGTTAGTCTGTAAAATTTTGCAAGCCTTAGTCAATAATATGTCAAAGCTGTCATGTTTAAACAATTTAGGTGGTGGACTGGCAGAACCCTGATTGTCATCTGAAAACCACTCCCCTTCTTTGTTAGATGGTTCCCCTTGAGACTCAGAACCAGAGAGATGAGAGTGGCTTCTTTTAGGTGAGTAATGGATGGGGTTACACTCCCCCAGAAGGAACAGCTGCGCAGCTTGGGGGTACTCCTGGACTCAGGCCTCACCCTGGTATCTCAGGTGGAGGCCGTGGCCAGGAGTGCTTTCTATCAGCTTCGGCTGATTCGACAGCTGCGCCCATACCTTGAAGCGGATGACCTCAAAACAGTGGTGCATCAGCTGGTAACCTCCCGGCTTGACTATTGCAATGCGCTCTACGTGGGGCTGCCTTTGTACGTAGTCTGGAAACTTCAGTTAGTTCAGAATGCAGCAGCCAGATTATACTGGGGCAACCTGGAGAGACCATATGATGCCTGTTTTGAAACAGTTACACTGGCTGCCAATATGTTTCCGGGCAAAATACAAAGTGCTGGTTATTATCTTTAAAGCCCTGAACGGCGTGGGTCCGAGATATCTTAGAGAGCGCCTTCTTTTACATGATCCCCACCACACATTAAGGTCATCTGAGAAGGTTACCACCAGTTCGTTTGGTGGTGACTCAGAGGCGGGCCTTCTCTGTAGCTGCTCCCGGGCTGTAGAATGCACTCCCAGAAGAAATTCGTAATCTTAATTCCTTACTGACCTCCAAGAGAGCCCTTAAACCCCATCTGTTTGGCCTGGCATTTCAGGGTTTTAATTGTTCTGATAGTTTAATTGTGTTTTAAGATGTTTTTAAATTGGTGTTTATATTTGTATTTATGTTTTAATTGTTTTTAATGATTTCTGTTTTTAATTGTAAATCGCCCTGAGCCATTTTGGAAGGGTGGTATAAAAATCTAAGTAAGTAAGTAAGTAAGTAAATAAATAAATAAAGGGAAGTAGGGGCAAGAAACTACCAGGCCTGCCCAACTGTAATCAAAGGGACAGACATGGGTACTGGATTAATTGGAGCCCTGGGTCAAAGATGTACATTCTTCCTGCCTCTATTTTGAAAGGCAGTGCTGCCTAACACTGAGGATCCCGATAGTGAGTGCACAGATACGGACCTCACTGAGTTGGTCCTGCTGGTGGCAGGAGAGCATCGTGCATGCATATTAGATCTGGCACTGAGCTAGGTGTAGTGTGCCTGCGTGGGGGAGTCAAGTCAGTAAGATCTCGAGGCAAGTTAGAGGATCTGCTTCTATTACACCTGCTTGTCCTTCTAGAATGGTCCCTGGGTTCAGATGAATGTTGAAAATAACTTTCAAAGGAGTTCGCCCTGCGCCTCTGACAGCAGCAGGCTGGGGCCCGGGAACAAAACCTCCCCCGTTCACAAATGGGGATAGCAAGGCATGCTGGGCTGGATAGAACAGAAGATTGTGAACTCTCCTCCTCCCTTGTTCTTCCAGGGCGGGGGTTTCGTGGGACAGCCGGTGGAGGAGCCAGGACTGGAGGCTGAACTGGCAGTTGGGGCTGCGCAGGGGCAGGCAGCTGCACAGGCTGCTGCAGTGACCTCTGGACCTCCGCCACCACTAACTCCTGTATCCAGTGAGAAATGTCTGCTGGGAGGCACTCCCCATGTAGAAAATGGAGCGTGGGGGAAGTTGGAACTGCTCCCCCTGGGACTGGCATTTGGGATGGAAATACCAGAGCTGGCAGGGAGCACGGTTGTACCAAGTAACTTACCAGCTGCTCCTGTGGAGGAAACACCAGAGTAGCCAGGTCCAATGATGGCAGCTCTGTGTTGCGCACACAGTGGCCAGGTTAGCCCAATCTACAGAATTAGTTTTATCTCTACCTCAGAGGTGGACTGGGAGGCCTGGTTGGCGGGCTTAACTGGGTCCTCCTGTTGGCTAGCCAGCCCTTCGTCTTCCTGGTGCACCAGCACTCAAACAGTGAATGGTGTGCCTCGCAACAGCAAAGAGCTTTCTTCCTCCGGGGAGGTTTGGGTAGCCTCATCCACTGTAAGTTGGGAGCATCTGGAAGCAGAGTTACTGTGAGCAGTCTCAGATTGCCACCGAGTATGTATGGAAGACGATGCACGTGCTCCCTGGAAGGAGCAGGGCAGGCTCATCTAAAGGCTATTTGGTTGTGGTCTCTCTTAGATTGCTCTCTTCCCCTCTGCTGCACTGTAGCCAAGTCCTCAGAAAGAGACGGCAATGGTGCTGCCCGCTGCATGGTCTCAAGGGTAGAAAAGGAGGGAAAGAAAAACTAAAGTAGAAGCAAAAATAAAGTTTGTTTGTTTAAAGCAGGAAGACACAATGGAAGACTGGGGAGAAAAGTATTCAGAAAGACAGAACTACAAAGAAAGAATTTGAAGTAGAAAAAGGAAAAAATGCCGAGTAGAAAGCTGGAGCTCTTCCAAAGACCTGTGCAGAGGAGTGAGACAGGATCAAAACTGGGATGGACTACCCCAAGGGTCATCAAGGGGCTGCAAAAGTCACAGGATCCGTCTCCCAGGAGCAAGTGGGCATGTCAACCCATATTAATGGGTACCCTCCTGCACTGGGAGAGAAAACTGGTTTTTAGTGACAGTAGGTACAAATTGGAGGTTACTCACATTTCAAAGGGTTTATGCATCAATTGAGCAGCCACCTGTGTTAAGTCCCACATAGGCAGGTTCTTGGGTGAAAACAGGCAAGTCCTTTCAGTCTTTTCAAGAATCTCTTATAGATTCCAAAAATAGGGATTACTCTGTGGATCATGGGATGTGGGCTACAACAGCAGCTAGGTGCACTCTCAAATAGGATAGGCACACCCCATATCTCTTCAGGTGAAGAAGGCACAGAAGGATGATATTCAGTGGTGCTAGGGTGAGTGCAACCTTATGGTCCACCGCAAAACAGAACAATCATTTCCATTTTGCCCCAAAGGGCTTTATAGTAGAAAGTTTTCTAGAAGCTGAGAGAATATGGAGCATTTCCTTATCTAATGATGCCTCAACTTGAGCAAGGGGACCCTATTTGATCCTTTTTTTATTACCACAGATGCCTCCCTGACAGGCTGGGGGCTAGAGATATGAACAAATCTAGATCCGTGCACAGATTTGGCACCAAAGTGGTTCATAGTCACAGAGAGGGAAACGGGATCTTATCGGCTCTCTGCCACTGCATGCAGCTTGCTGCTGTGGTGGCACTTGTCCCAGATACTCACACATGGCACAGTGCACATATGGCAACCGCGCAGGCCTGCTCCCCTCCCTGCAGCTCCAAACCACTTGGATGCCAAACCTGTGCACGAACTGGGGGCACACAGCAAAGCTAATATGGGAGGGTGCAGATGGTCCAAGACCAATTGTTCTCCTATCAACTACCTGGAACTTCAAGGCCCTCAGGGCCTTTCTTCCACTCTGGCAGTTCCAACTATTTTAAATCTTATGGAGCGTGACTCTCCACACACCAATAGCTTAAAATGTGTCAGATTCCTTCCTGCTCAGAAGGGATTATGACCATCCTGAGAGACTATTCTTCAAGCAGAGAAATTTCCCAGTAGTCTTCTTCAAGCCCTCCCCTCACCACCCTTTGCCATTGAGTTGCATTAGTTCCTCCCACCTACATGTCCTTTAACTACACTCAGTCCACTAACATACTTCTGGGAGAAGTTGGTTGTGGGTTTTTGTGGAGGAAGAGGGGGGGGTTTATCCTCTTTGGTTTTTCCTTCAGATTTCCTTTGAACACCAACATATCTGTGGGTCACTCAGAGTCTGCTGGTACCTCCCACTCGCTCACAGGCACTCCAGTTATGCATCCATAAGGGTAACAACATTTCTAGCTCTTTTGAAAACAGTATATAAATGTTCCCAATACTCTGTTATCAGAACATAGGGTAGACGGATCCCAAGTGTTGGTACCTATCCTGCCTCTTGTCAACTGCAGGAATTTCTATGGGTATGTACAACATTCAAGTCATCGTAATCGTTTTTGTCATGAATGTGCTAGAGAAGGCAGAGATGACATACTTGGCTCAGACCTAAAGACAAAAATAATGAATATTGGATCCGGTCTGGTAGCGTCTTCAGGTAAAGGCAAGGGCAGAACCACGTTTTGGGTCTTAGACAGAATCTGAAGTTTTGGTACATGGTAGAGGTCCATGGTTCCCTGGTCGGGGCGATGATGTACTTTTTCAAGACAGGAACTTGTTGAGAGAGCAACTTCCTCTTTCAGTTTTGATGCCAGATTCAAGAACAGTTGCTCCAGAACTGCTGGAGCAATGTGTTGGTTTGGGTTGTAATGGAGGCAGGTATGAATATGGAGGAATGCAACTGCATATGATACGTTGCCAACTGCATAGTTGCAGAGGTCCAATGCAAATCCAAGACACTATAAGGTCCTGCAGACTGTCCCTTTTATGAGGCGATAGGAGAGAAAAGGGAGAGTGACAGGGCAGGTAGTGTGAGGGTGTCAAGGGACAATACAAACAATAAAAAGCATGCAAGCTCAACAAACTTTATGACATGAGAGGAGCACGAAAACACAAACACACACGTGCCTGCAGATACGAAAACACTATTCAATTAATAAGGCAGAGGATAAACTCTTTATTTTGGATCAAGAAAACTGAGGAAAGTATCCCCATGAGGCAGATACTGCAACCAATAACAAAAGTTGTAAGGTACAAACTAGAGGGGATCATGGGGATTGAAAGTTGCACCAAGAGAAGACTGAGGTAAAACTCTAGGAGGTTCCCATCAGTGTGAATGGCATGAAGACCACAAAGAAGAATCTGTAGTTTGTTCTTACAGATTAATGAAAATCTCTTTTAGGACTAATTCTGCACACTACTTACAGTTTTCCATTTGTTTACTATACATTAAACTTGCAATTGTGTAACTGGAGATGGTGGTATTTTACTTGAGATTAGGATCTATGTTCGTTTTCAGTTTTTAATTACCACCTTGAGCAAACATTTTCAGAACATGCACATTTAAATCATCTTTCCCTTTCCTCTGCCACCTTTTGTTTTGCTTTGTATTGATTTTCTTGCTAGGTAACATGATCTGTGGTAAGGCTAGAATACCTCTACCTCAGATCTTAGAGAGCTGATACTAGTTGGAGTAGACTGTACTGATCTGACAAGGTACGAGGCAGCTTCATATGTTCATCATCAACCTAAATTCTAAGTTAAAAAAAGTTTGAGAAAAGTACATACAAGAAGCCCTCAATTATTGTGAGTTCAGCACTTTCAACTTTGACCATTCACAGGCAACTTCCTTGCATCCAAATACTGCAGGGGTAGTATTCACATTTGCAGGGTTAACTTCCCCTTGAACTACCCCAAAAGCAGTGTCTGCACTTCTCAGGCACTGCCTGCCTCCTCCTGATGCTGCTGTTTCTCCACTGCTGCCACCTTCCTTTCTCCATGTCTGCACTTCGTCTGCTGTACCCTTCATTTCTTTGCTGGACGTCACAGTGGGGAGAAGATAGGTGTTTCCTCTCCAGCACAGGAGAGCAAATTGTCCATCTACCTGCTCCCCGCTGTGGACCCCAGTGGAGAAATGAAGGTGGCGGCAACAGAAGGCTGTGACTGCAAAAGAGAGATGGAGAAATGAAGGCAGCAGCCGTGGCGAGGCAACATCATCAGGAGGCACCAGTGGCTGAGAAGCACAGAAGTTGGTTGTGAGGGACATTTGGACTTTAAACCTCCCAGGAGCTGCCTGCACAGAACCTAACCCCATTTTGGGGGTTACGTTTTGTATTCAAGTACTGCGGTTTCAGCATTCACAGTGATATATGGAAAGTAACTCCCGCAATATTCCTGTACTTACTTTTCAGTTGTTAGCTGAAACACACATTGAAATACCAAGAGATCTTCTATTAAGGTCCTAAATGGTACAGGCCCTTGCCTACACTGAAATGCAATTCATGTGTGGAAACAGGTTTCTGAATATGGAACTTAGTTCATTAGAATATGCACCCTCCAGCTAGGCATCTTGTCTCTTCCCTCCCCATCTCTGGAGCATGTTCCTCCCCAGATGCAGTTAGGAAGTGTTTTTGCCTTTAGTATCATTCTCCCTTTGGAAACTATTTTAACTGGATGTTTAAGAGGAGGGGGGGAAAGCAGAGATACAACAACCCATCATGAAATAGTGGAATAATTAGTCTCCACAGTTTAATTGGACCTATGACTTTATTGTATTATGTAAGTATCTTAAAGTGATAATTCTATTCTATATAAAGTGCAAACAACAGTTGACTATGTAATCTTAAAATGTTAACATCAAGGATGCCAAGGTAAAGGTAAAGTGTGCCGTCAAGTTGATTTCGACTCCTGGAGCCCACAGAGCCCTGTGGTTTTTCTTTTGGTAGAATACAGGAATGGTTTCCCATTGCCTCCTCCCACACAGTATGAGATGATGCCTTTCAGCATCTTCCTATATTGCTGCTGTCTGACACAGTACCAGCAGGGATTTGAACCAGCAACCTTCTGCTTGTTAGTCAAGCATTTCCCCGCTGTGCAATTAGGTGGCTACTAAGAATAAAAAGGAAAACCTGTGCTACTGTAAAGAATACCCCAGTCCTAAAGAAAGTCTTAGACAACAGCCATCAGTGCACAGAAAACTGAAAAGAAGAGGGTGCAAGAATGCATACATCTAGCTGCCTGGGCTCCTAAAAATTAAAAATTAGCGGCTAGGATTTTGAAAAATTTTGTTCATTTAAAGTATGTATATACTACCACTCCAGTGCAATACTGCTCAGAGCGGCTCACAACAAAACAAAATAGTATTAAATAAAATTCAGTTAAATCTAGTGCCAACCAGATTTACTGATTAAAAACTCACTAGAACAGACAAAAACATGGCCTTTTTAGAGAGGCTCTCTTTAAAATGCTGGGGGAGGGGGCATGGCAAAGTTCATTCAAAAGGGCCTTCTAATTGTGGGGCCACAACCAAAAAGGCCATGTCTCTCGTCCAGGGAGGACTTCAATGGGCGCTATGCCCAAATTTTCTTGCTCCTACAGTCACCAGATTGGAAGTTTACAGCAAAATGTCTGACAATAATAGTATATTATGGTCTAAGAGTTTGATTTTTAGCCTACTTTCCAGTAGGCTTATGAGATCACTCGGCATTCTGTGTGTGTGTGTCCCCACACCTCATCAACTTTGCAATGCCTGGACCAATATGAACCAAATTGGGTACAGTTGTAGGGAAACCTAAACGGCGTAGTTTTTTATGATGTAATCTACCCTGATTCAAGATGGTGGATGCATAAATTTTTGAGGTGCAAGTGGGCTAACTTATGAACTCCTAACTGTTTTGAACCAAATTTGCTACGGCTGTAGGGGCACATGGGGAAACCTAAATGGCAGTGTTTGTGAAGATGTCATCTACCCCAATCCAAGATGGCAGACGCATGAACATTTGAGGTGCAAAAGACCTCCTAGAGACTGACAGACCTCGATTTGAACCAAATTTAGTCCAGCTGTAGAGATAGTGAAAGGAAAGTAGGCAGATTAGTGTTTCTAGAACTTGGTTTAAAAGGCCTCAGTTGTTTAAAGACACCTCATGCACAGTCCTCTACTCCAAAACAAGAAGCAGAAGCCAGTGTAGTCAGGTAGGTAGTAGACTTCTCCAGCCTCCCAGGAGCCCGGCCAACTCCTTAGCTATCTTCCTGGCCAGGAACTGGGCTGGGAGAAACCACATGTGCAAGATAATCTCCCCTGCAAATTTCAGCTGGCCTGGTACTGACCTCTCTTTCCACCCCATAGAGTCTTTCCTGCCACATGGTCTTGGAAAGGAAGAGAAAACTAGCCTTGGTCTAATCCAAAGAGCATTTTCTAAGAAAAATCTGACTCATTTTCGGAATAGGTTTGTTTCCAGGAAGACCCTTAAGACCTTCCTGTTCTCGCAAGCTTTTAATTAGAATTTAAATAATTTTAACAATTTGTTTTTATCATGCTTTATGTATTTTAACCTGTTATTTTTAATGTTGGGATCTGTACACTGCCTAGAGATTTACTTATCAAGCAGTATAAAAATATGATAATTAAATAAAAGGTTGAACAAGCTTCATTAAAGCAAACTAGTAAAATCCTCGCTCCCCTAATAACGTTCTTTGCCATTTCTTTGCTCTCTCAAACCACTTATTCTGGAGTTACCCTGCTCTGGTCACTGCCAACAGGATCTCAGTCAATATTGGGGCCATAAGCAGGGCCTGAGATGTGGAGTGGAGGGCCATGGCAGATTCATATGGGTGAATGTAATCTGGCAAATACCCTGGCTCTAAGCCACATAGGGCTTTACATGTCAAGACCAGAACTCTGAATCTAGCCTGGAAGCAAACTTGTAACCAAAGAAGCTCCCATGGATGGATGCAATATTTGTTACCTTGCATCCACAAGCATCCTTATGAAAGCATTCTGGACCATCTGAAGTTTCCAAATCATCTTCAAGGGCAGCCCCACACAAAGCAAACTGCAGTAATCCAATCTAGATGTCACCAAAGCATGAGTTACTATGATAAGATCTGGCTTTTCCATGTTGGGTCATGGCTGGCATACCAGCCTTGACTGGTAAAAAGGCACTCCGGCACAGGAGTACCAGCTGCAAACTTGGTCTCTTAGGAGGAGTGCGAAAGAACAGATTTACCTCACTACTCAGATAATCTGTTTTACCAACCCAGATCACTACTGTCTTATCTTAAGATGCAGCTTATTTGCCCTCATCCAACCTAGAATGGCCTCCGAACACAGGTTCAGGACATCAACTGCCTCCCTGGTATCTACTGACTTGAATGATAAATAAAGCTGAGTGTCATCAGCTTGCGGATGATACCACAATCTATGACTAAGGATTACCTCTCCCAGAGGTTATTATTTTTTCACATTTATATCCCGCTCTTCCTCCAAGGAGCCCAGAGCAGTGTACTACATACTTAAGTTTCTCTTTCACAACAACCCTGTGAAGTATAAGGCTGAGAGAGAAGTGACTGGCCCAGAGTCACCCAGCTAGTTTTATGGCTGCATGGGGATTTGAACTCGGGTCTCCCCGGTCCTAGTCCAGCACTCTAACCACTATACCACGCTGGCTCTTCATGTAGATTTTCATGTAGGTTTCATGTAGATTTTCAGTAATGCAGCAACAATGTTTCTCAGTTTAAGTCATTCCAAAGATTTACTGCAGTGTGATTCTTGAGATGCACAAATCTAATAAGTGGTTCTGTGTAACTCAAAAGCTTGCTGCATCTTTTACCAACAAGAGTTGATAGAGTGACATGTATTCTTCATTTTTATTAACTGTGACCAAGAAAGCAACATCCTCTAGATTTATTTTGGAATAAAAACGGACTGCCAAATTATCTGGCAAGAAAAAAGTTCCTGTTTGGAAAGAGTGTGGCATGTCTATCAGCACTTTGGTACAGCTTTTAATTTGCACTGTGAAAAAAAACTTGCTTCGCTGTAATTTTCCAGCTCTTTTTTTCTAAACCAGAATGCCAGAAAACCATACCCAGAGATTTAAACAGATGGCATGCATAGGGTCATCTAAGCCGGCTGTTTTCCTAGTTGCTGTTCACACTCATTTGAGCCCAAGTATCAGAAACCCTTGCCAGAATGTTTGGACACGTGTGGTGACTTTGAGCAGGAGGGCACATGTGATGAACTCACACCCATCTTCTCCTCTCCCACCGTAACAGGCAGAAGCTCCTCTCCTCCTCCTGCCCACATGCCCTTTGAGTCCATACTTAGAGATTCATGTTATGTCCTTTTACAAAAGGAATCCTGTCAGAATAGCCTCTGACCACATAAATCAAAATATCAAACTCTACAAGGTACTAACCCTTTGTTGCAGAGAACACGTTGCTAGGCTTGACAATGTCCACAAGCAGCCCTCCCTTCAGAAAGCTGACAACTTCCCCGCTTCCAGCACTGCTAGGAGTGTTTTTCAGAACAGTATTTAAGATGTAGGACAGTATTTCCTGCAATAGGCATCTAGTGGGAAATCCCAAAGCAACTATAGCAGAAGAAAGTTTGCTCCTGCTGGCAAAGGTGTTCTATAGTGAAAGTCTAAAAAGGGAATATTTGTTTAAGTGCTTTCGAAAGTACTGAATTCCTAAGATTAAACTGAAATCAAACCGCTCCTCCTCGTTTCAAGCTTGCCTCACTGCAAGTTTTCTGCTCCGAGTAGGCAGAAGTGTAAATGTTCACCACTTGATTTTATGAGGAATCACAAGTTGATGGACAATTTATCATACACCTACACTTAATTTATAATGGAAGCTCGAGGGAACAAAGTCCAGAAAGGCAACAATAGTGACATCTCTAGTGCCAGAGAGGAGCCATGCCACACCTCCATGAGGAAACATGGTGCTCAGCCAACCCCAATCTAAGTGGGGTTGAACAGCACAGTTCAAAGGGGAGTTAGTAAAAGCACAGCCACTCAGCTATGCTATGGAGAACTCCTCACTCCCAGTCTTCTCTGCTTAAGGGGAACATTCAGCCATGCTACCCAGTGATCCCACTGTCTCACTCTCAAGGAGGGTATGCCAATCTAGAGTATTTCTGTGACATTTTAAGATCAGCAATAGAGATACGCTTTCCAGGCCAGACGAAAAGCTGAGACAGAAAAAAAGGGACCCATAGGTGTCCCCTTTAACTATCCCTCACAGCCTCTGACACAGACAAAGTGTCAGGTTGAGCTTGACTTCACCTTTAGTTTGCAAGTTCTTTCACAGAACAGAATATGCAAACACTATTTCAAAAAGCCTGAACTAAGAGACTGAATACTAAAAAAAAAATAAAAAAATAAAAAAGAGTTACAAAAATGACCAAAGAGGTTTGGCTGAGTATTTCTTTCCCTTTCTTCAACAGGGCCCAAGCTCAGACTAGCAGTCTAAAACCAGAAGATACAATAAACATCCTGACATTTTCAAGAGAGGATGCAGCATAAGTCTCTTACAAATACTAGTCACCTTAACGACTGGCAAGTGTATTATGACAGCTTTTGTGGGCCACAGTGCACTTCATACGCATGAACCACTATCTGCAGCAGATATATATGTACAGATCGACAGAAAGCTAGAGGGAGTTACTGTCAAAAGACCATCCCCTCAACAATGCAAGAGAGGTGCATCATATTACTATGCAGAGGAAAAAATGAAAACAAAATCCAATCACAGTAGACATTGTTCAATCCAAACTAGAAATTGGCAAAACTTTAATACCTATTAAAGTTTATAATATTAAAACTTAAACATCCAATGCTTTCAAAAAGAAAGTGTAATGTAAGTGCAACTGATTTCATATCTTTCAAGCCTTGACATTTTCCTACTAATCACATAATGGTATAGTAGGTCACACAATTTCCTATTTGAACTTTTCAAATGTGCCAATTCACACAGAACCAACCATTTTTCTTTTGCCATCTATGTTACTCTGCTTAGCTGCTCTTGAAGCAATGTGGATGGACTTTATGAGGTACACAAGGCAGATATTGGGGCAACCTACTCAACCTGAGGTGCACATACCTCTACTAACCACATAATGGTATAGTAGGCCATTGAAGAGTATCTCTTCCAGAATCTGGAAATCTCACTGAACTGTGTCCACTGCTGATGGAGTAGAGAGGGGCCTCTTGGTCCATTCTAGCATCCCTAGTGATAACTTGGAGTGATGAAGAATTTCTTTACCCAGATATAGCACAAGATTAGTAAAACTGTACCTTGTGTCCTCTCTCTCAATCCTGAACCTCACTGTTAGAGATTCTTAAGGACTTATGACTTTACTTCTCAAACTTGCTTACCTTGAAATATCCAGTTCTAAGCAACAGAAGAGCCAAGGACCATTTAGTCTCTCCCAAGGTATCAAGTATGGGACCTTGCTTTAATGGACAAACTAGCTCATCTGATAAGTACAATAACTCAATACAACCAAACTCTTCAAATAATACCAATTCTCTCATATGTTAGACTCTTTCTGGTCAGTGGTTTTCTTTGCAGCACAAATCATTTTGAGTAGAACTTACTATCATGGCATTCATTATTTAAAATAGGTTTCTGTTCACAAGGAACCTTCACTGACCCATATCTAAAATGGGTATGTTATATACTGTGATTTGTAGGTGGGGGAGGGGGGTTAGGTTTATTAAGAACAGTTTATATAAACAATTAAATATGGACAATTTACTTTGTGTAGTGAGCTAGCTACTCCCAGACTCTACTGAAACTGAAAGTGTGAAGTCCACAAATTCTAGCAGCTTCACATTGGCATCTGCTTTGAATCCTTTTTGTTGAAATACAGCAACTTCCGTGTCCAGGGAGACTGTCTACATTAGAGTCCAGTTTGCCCTAAGTAAAAAGCAGAAGGGCATTGCTAGAATATGATGCTATCATTTTGAAATGGTAATGCTTCTTTATAAGACCATTTAACCAAATGTAATACAATTTTTGTGTTTCTGATAAATAGAAACTTTATTAAGCAAATGCTCAATGTATTTTACAGCCTGATCCTACACATTTCAACTCAGAACGTCCCACAAAGTTCAATGGAACTTACTGTAATACCAGATGTGTGTGTATAGGATTGTAGTCTTGGATGAACAGTGTTTATAGTCAAATAGTATAACTGGAAGACAGATTTCTTTCCCTTGTGAACAGAAGCATTGCCTCAGTGGCTGTGATTGTTTAATAAAACTTTTAAGATGTTGAAAATCCATGCAAATTTATTCTGCACCTTTTAAACAGAACTATGGATTCACTCACTACGTATTAAGGGCAAAGAGATATCTGCTTGTGCTGGCAATGCCTGCCATGCAGGATGCTAGAGGAGGAAACAATCTTCATCATTCTAAGGATTTTGTATGTCAAGAAAAAACAACATCACCTGATTACACCATCAATTCTGATACTCACTCACAGGAGCTTTTCCAAACCTCATGGGCTGAGAGTTTGTGATCTAACTTAAAAAAGAAACATTGGTCTTTCTGTGGAGGATTTTCTCTCTCTTCAGAGTACAAAGATCATTGTCCACAAAGGGTTAGCTTCCACCACTTGCTCCAGGTAGACAGGATAGTATCAGGTAGATTCTCAGGTAACAGGAAGTCCGGCCCTCCTCCCAGCAAGCCCTTGGAACCAGAGCCCCAGTTCTGAAACAGTTGTGCTCCATGGAGGTCCCAAGAGAGACAGAGAGTAGAGAATGTATATAAGAACAAGTCAGTCAGCCAGTATGCAGAAAGAATACTAGACAGGTTAGTCTGATAGAGATGCAGGTGGAGAGACCTGACCTACCAGTGAACCATCTGACCAATCCACGAGTGGGTCAGATGAGCTCTATACTCTGAAGAGAAAGAACCCTTCATGGTAAGACCAATGTTTCTTTCTCCCTCAGGGTAAAAGGTCATAGTTCACAAAGGGACATACCAGAGCTGCAAAATGCAGGCGCGAGTGGATCAGGCATTGACCACTTGCTGGAGCACCATCCGCACAAATGCAGCCTGCGCAGAGACAAAAGAGTTTATCTTGTAATGTTTGATGAAAGGGTGAGATGGAGGACCATATAGCCACCCGGCAAATCTCTGCCAACAGAGCCTGAGCTAAGAAGGCTGCTGTGGCAGAGGCACTGCATATTCCCCTTAGGGGATATTAGGGTACTGATATTCCCTTTAGGGGATGGAGCTGCTCTGGGAAGAGCAGAAGGTTCCAAGTTCCCTCCCTGGCATCTCCAAGATAGGGCTGAGAGAGATTCCTGCCTGCAACCTTGGAGAAGCCACTGCCAGTCTGTGCAGATAGTACTGAGCTAGATGGACCTATGGTCTGACTCAGTATATGGCAGCTTCCTATGTTCCACTGTGTGTTGAGTATGCAGTAATGCCCTGTGGTACCGGAAGAAATAAGGTCTGATAAACTGTGGAAATGCACACCCTAATCCAGTGTGCAAGGGTGGCCTTCATGACGTTGGACCCCAAGGATGTAGAATGAAAGGTAACAAAGAGCACACCAGACCTTCATAGCTCTTTAGTTCTGCGAACATATACTGTATGTGCAGAGCCCTGTGCACTTCAAAGTTGTGCCAAAGATGTTCCTTCAGATGCTCAGGGCAAAAGGAGAAAAGACCAATCTCCTGAGCACGAAAATAAGGCAGAGTTGACTATCGGAATGCAAGTAGGGTCGGTCTTCAGAACCACTGCCTCTGGCTGGAACAAACAGAGCTCCTTACAGACCAAAGATATCCCCAGTTCTGAAACCCTGTGGGCAGATATAATGGCAACTAGAAAAAGGACCTTCTAGGAAAGATACTTGAGGGGCACTGAGGTTCAAAAGGAGACCGGGTTAGTGTGTTGAGGACCCTGTTAAGGTTCCAGGAGGGAACCTTAACAAGAGGTGGAGTGATATTGATGGCCCAATGCAAAAAAACAGGATATGTGAGTGCAAAGAGGAGCCATTAGGCCCTCTGAGCATAAGCACAAAGGACAGTGCCAATGCCTGATGTTTAAGAGTGCTGGGCCCAAGGCCCTGATTCAGGCTTGATTGGAGAATGGCCAGTCCCTGTGAAATAGAAGCTATAAGGAAATTTATCCGCTTTCTCCTTGCCTATCTAAGGAAAGCAGCCCAGGGTGTCTGATAAATACAATTAGTGGCTGGGCAGTGTGAAGCCAAAATGCTACCTTGTACCGTTCTGGAGTACCCTTCTGACTAAGATCACGTGCTCAACCTCCAGGAGTGGAGTTGTAGCCAGTCTGGGTGGAGCAGAGGACCCTGAGATAGCAGGTCCAGCCACAGAGGAAGATACCATGGAGATATGGTGGAGACAGGCCAGCAGACTGACAAACCACTGCTGCCAAAGCCAGAGAGGGGCAATTAAGATAATATCTGCCCTTTCCATGCTTAGTTTTGCCAGCACCTTCTGAATGAGAGCTATGGGCAGGAAGGCGTACAGGAGGCCGGGAGGGCAAGGGGATGTGCGTGTGTCCAAGCCTTCTGCTAGGGGATGCTGAACATGCATTGGTTGGTTGGAGATGCAAACATATCTACCAAGGGGTGATGCAAACCTCAGGATGTAGTGTAGACTCTGATGGGCTCACCATCTTGCAGCTGAGCCAGTCTGCTTAGGTGTTGGCGAAGCCGTTGAGGTGCTCTGTCTTGATTGAGGCCAGGTAAATCTTGGCCCAATGAAACAATGTTGGCTTTCTCCATCAAGGATCTGGACCTGGTCCCTCCCTGACAGTTCAAGTGAGATTTGGCTGTAATGCTGTCTGTTCAAATCACAATATTCTCGCTGAGCACAAGGGGCAGGAAATGTGCCAGAGCCAGTCTGATGGCTCACAGTTCCAGCCAATTGATGCTGTGATGATGCTCCACTAGAGTCCACCAACCCCGTGCCATTTGGTTGCTGCAGTGAGCGCCCCATCCCAACAGACTGGCATCTGTAGTGATGACCACCTTGAGGGGGATGACCCTTTGTCATCGCTGAGGAAATCCACCAGTACAGGGACTAACTAACAGTAGTTGGTAAGGACATCAACATGTTGGTGCAATTTGCAATTTGGTTTTGAAAGGGAAGGACAGCCCACTGAATCCAGGGCATGCAGTCTATGCAAGCAATCCTGGAGCCTAGCACCTGAGCCAATACCATGAGATCTGCCTGGGAGCACTGTAGAAGTGGCTGGATTTGTTTGTGGATCTTTTCTTTCATGTGTGGGGGAAGGGAGATGGTTGCTGCGATTCTATTGAACCAGGCTCTCAGATGCTGTAGCAGCTGAGATGTAGTCAGATGGTTTGGTTTTGTTTACCAAGAAACTGTGTGACTGGAGTGCCTGTACAGCCTGGAGACAGTCACTCCCTGCCTGGGTTGGGGATGGGGGCAGTGTTCCCTCTAAGGCGTGCGCATGTGCATGCACTCACACGGTTTTTGATGTCCACTCAGTTAATTTTAGATCCCGCTCAGGTTGAATTAGGAAGGTCCCACTCTGAATACACATGCATACACACACTGCCTTGATACTGCCACTCAGAACAAAACTCATTCTGCACACAGATGAAAAGAATTAGAAGGAACTCTGGGCAGTGAGCAAATCAGAATATCATCCAGTATGCATGCACCCCTAGGCCCCCTGACTTTTATATGGGCTGCAAGCGCTGCCAGGATTTTGGTGAACACTTGTGGAGCAGAGGAGACACCAAAAGGCAAGGCTTTGTATTTCAAGTCTTGCTGGTTGTGGCAGACTCTCAGAAACCTCCTGTGGGTGGGCAGGATTGGTATATGGAGCTAGGCTTCTGTCAGGTCTATGGAGGCTAAATAATCGCCTGTGGTGGTGGCCTCCTTGATGGATTGTAGGGACTCCACATGGAACCACCTCTTGTGAATGAAGCAGTTGAGTTGCCTGAAATTTAGAATGGCATGCATGATCCGTCTCTCTTAGGAACCAAGAATAAAATAGAGTAAGTGCATTGGCATTACTCTGTCAATGGCACTGGCTCTATGGCCTGGATCTGAATCAGGTAACAAATCACTTGCTTCACAAGCAGGTTGGTTTGGGTTCCTGGAGCCCAGAGAGAAGAACGGATTTGTGTGGAAAGGTGACAAAATCTAAGCAGCAGCCATTTGTTAGAGTGTCGAGTAGCCAGTTGTCCCATGTGGAGGTAGCACACCTTGAAATGCAGTACTACAACCTGCTTCCTATGGGAAGACAGTTCTTGAGACTGGGCCTTGTCGGAAGCCTGTCCTGCTTCTGGTTCCCTGTTGGTTACTGGCTCCCCACTGGGAGCAGCCAGAGGATCGAAATGCCCGGTTGTCCCAAAACTGAGATGACTGCCTGGAGGAACAAAAGTAATAGCAGCTAGTGCAGAACTGTCTAAGTGTATCCCTACACCCAGAGGGCATGGCTTTCTTTTTGTCCTGGATCTCTACCAGGACAGGTTCAAGTGATTCCCCAAATGGCTTACCCCCTTTGAATGGTGTGGAAGCCAAATTAAATTTGGATTAAATTTGGATTTAAATTTGGATGTCCAGCCAGTTCTTAAGGCCCTGTGGATAGTAATATTTACACCATCGCTCTGGAGGCTGCCTGAATAGAGTCCAGACATGAAGGTGGCTGCCTTAGCCAATTTGTTTAAACCCCAATGCAGGGCAGTTTGGCCTGGTTCAACCTGTGACAACAGACCTTTGACCCACAGGACGGAGGCCCTTTCAGAAGTGGAAGCTGAGGCCTGGACAGCAATGGACACTGCCTCGTGAGCCTTACAAAAAATGGTGTCATTCTTTCTATCCTCTAGAGCCCTAAGCTGCTTGTCTCCATACATGTTCATAATAGCACCAGAGACCAGGGCCGTGACCGGCACATCAGTCATAGGAATGGAAAGTTCTGCTATGATCTCGCTGGGCAGGACACAGAATTTTGGCGGGGAAGGTATCAACCTGTTTGAAGAAGTGGGATTATTCTACTCTGCAAGCATGGTTTTGCAAATGGGCGAGGGAAATGGAACCACAGGTTGCTGGTGACGAATAGAGGGGAAGACATCCTGTGACAGGAGGATTGGGCTGTAACTTCTGTTGTCTTTGTAGGGACAGAAGCAGCATTAGCTCTCTTAGCCTTCACCAGTACAACCTTAAATGAGTCCTGTGAGAATAACAACAAAATAGTGTTTGTCATTTGGAAGAACTCTTCTTCACCATCCTCTCTCTCTCTAGCATTGCAATTAACAGTTTCCTCAGGCCCAGAATCCAAGTCTTGGGCCTCCGCTGCTGTAGGGACCACCTCCACTGCTAAAATGCTAAGGCCAGGGATGTCCCTGTCACCCAATGCAAAATGGCAAGGGTGTCTGGGTTCTGGAAAGTTAGTCCCAAAAAACAAAACACAATTAAGTAACTAGCTATAAGATATTTTGTAATATCAATAGAATGAGAATATATACAATAGTAAAGGAGATGTAGTATAAGAGACCCTATAGGTAATAATAGAATTGACAAAAAACTGAGTCTTGTAGCGCTCAAAGTTTTGGAAACTTCCTCAGTCAAATGAAATATCCAATATTCCAGTCACTATATTGTTATATAGCTGTAATCATATCTCAAAGTCCTTCTCAAATCCAAAAGGGAGCTAGTGATCTTGAAGTCCACTCAATATTTTAACAATGTCTCTCTCAATCTTCAGACAAGGTAGTCAGTCAAACTTTCAAATGGACTCTTGAAAATAAAGGATACAAGATACCAGTGTAATAATTTTAAATCCAAAAGTACAAGCACAAATAGTGATCAAAATTCTTTTTGCCAACACTTTGTTGTATTTTCAAGAAGCAGATCTTGATAGTACCTTGTGCCTTCAAATGCTCATTTACCATATACTAAAACACAAAATGCACTTTCTGAATTTTAAGTCAATTCTTTCAAGAAACTTACAATATTGCCACAAAAACAGAGTTGGTCTCTAAACTTCTTATTCTTATAAGCAGTGCTGCTCCCTATGAGTCTACAGAGAGAATGTGATGAGCCAATAACTGTATCTACTGCTCTTAAATACTCTCAAGACTGTTTCTTAGAGACATCACAATTTTGTATAAAGAAAGTCAAAGAAATACTACCGTTCAGGCCTGAAAGGAACATAGTCTTTGAAAGAAACATTCATTTCATTTCCTTCAGAGATAATATTCTTTGTGTGTTTGTTCTATGAAATTTATAAGATTGAACTTGATTGACAATCATGGCTTTAAAATCGCTGTAATGATGACATGCATGAAAATGCTTTATAAGAACAGTATCCCCTGTGGTGTTTTTGAATGTAATTCTATGTTCTTGAATCCTAATTTTCAAAGGCTGTTTGGCCTATGTATGTCAAGCTACACAGACATATTAACATACAAATTACATTTTTTTGTATTGCAGGTCCTAAACGTATGAAAAATTAAAGTTCTGCCTATACCTGAATGAACAAATTGCAAACCTTCTTGTATATGTTCGCATGATGAACATTCACCACATTTAAAAGTACCAATATTATGTAGAACATCTGGACCTAAAATGTCCTATGTGCTATGAGTAGATTCTTTAGAGATGGTCCCCTCCTAAAACCAATGTTAGGACTCTGACAGCACATCCTGATAGATGTTCAATAAGATGCCAGTGTTCCAAAATGATATTTTAAATTAGATGGGTAAATTCCATGCACCAAAATATCTTGTTCCTGCTGTTGTCTCTGGAAGTATTCACATTTTTATAGACCAGTATTTCCCACCTGGATTTCTGAGAGGCTTTAATCAATACTGCATGGAGAGTTTTAGTGGGGTAACCTCTATGCGCAAATTGTGTGCTGAGTATAAGTGCTTCCTGTTGAAAATCTGAATTTTCTGCGTATAAAAATTGTCCATATGGTAGTTTAGTTTTGAAATGTCTTGGATGATAACTATTATAGTGCAAGAAAAAGAAGCGCAGTAGTCTTCCTATAATTACAAATTTTGAAATGATTTTCGTCTCATATCACCAACACATACAAAAAAGATTTGGATTGTTTATGAACATGACTAGTGAACTTAAATGAGTATCCAGAGTTGATCCACTCTAGAAATTGTTGAAAAGAATCAATAGGGCCCTTAAATAAAAGGAAAATGTCATCAATATATCTCCCATAATATGAAATATCATGAAATAACTTCTGGATTTAAGATACGTTTCAATTCCAACAAGGACATATACAGGTTGGCAATAGATGGAGCCACTTTACTGCCCATAGCCACTCCATGTTGTTGTATGTAGATGTCCTAATCATACCCCAAATAATTTTTTTTCTAATATATATCTACAAAATCCAAAAGAAAATGTGTCCAAGGTGACTGATTGGTCCTTTGTGACAAAACGTATTCTGCTGTAATCCTGGCACCCTCATGGGGTATTGAAATTTATAAAGCTTCTATATCCAAAGTACATAATAAGATGTCCCCTTCCAATGTCAAGTTATGCACATTAATAAATGATTTTGTATCTTTAATGAAACTTTTTTGTCATTCCACAAAAGGATGAAGAAAAAAATCCAAATAGTGTGAACGGCTCCTCTCTGAAGAGGAAGCCACCTAGGTGGATGTCCCGCTCCTCTGATGCCAGACATGGAAGGAGAGTGGGTTATTGGCTACAACACCCTCAGGGTTACTTAGTTAGTGCCTTCTATGTAACACTCTAGCCACCATTTCCTTAATCTAGATAGCTACATCCTGGGGGAAATCCCGAATCCCAGGGCCAATAATTCACTGAGAGCTGGAATGAAGCTTTGGTGTGCCGCCACTGCTGCTCTGATGAGGCAGCCCAATTGCCAGGAAGGGCACATAGCACTGCAGTAGTCCCCATGGGGGGTGGGGTGGCTAACCTCCGGCTCCGTACACGTTGCCCTGGAGAGCGTGGTCACTACTTCGCGCTGAATCCGGATGGGCTGCTCCAAAAAATCCTGCAGCACCTTAGCAAAACTGAGTGTGGAATGGCCCGCAAGCTGGGGACCACATGGCTCTTCAGCAGTGGCACAAAGACATGGAACAGCTGGCTGCTGGGCAGGTAAGTGTGGGAGGGTGTGCTGGGCAGGTAAATGTGCGTTGGTTGCTCCATGTGCATGCCCATTGGGGCCAGATGCAACTGCTGGTGCGCCAGGAGACTGGGTGAGACACCCGGGAGCTTCACCAAAGCCACAAAATGCTGGCAGCGGTAGGGAGCCTGGCAGTGCAGCCAGCTGAAGGGGAGGCAGACTGTTTCCCCCAGCTGGCAAGGCCGATGTAGTGTCCAATGGTGGCCTAGTTGGTAGGTCTATTGTGTGTGAGCCATCTGCCTGTCCCTCTGGAGGTGCCAGTGCGGTACCAAGTCAGCCAACCTGGTCAAAGTCTCTCCCACCTGGGATAGGTCCATGGAGGGGGAAGGAAACAGCTAATTAAATTTTTATTTCATTTATATTTATTTTTAGGAGAAGGAATCAAATGAGAAAGAATTTGCTCACCAAAGGAGCCTGAAGAAAAGTAGAAGCAGAGGAGGATTGAAGCTATAAAATGATGGGGAAGGAGCCCCAGCAGTTGTGTCCTACCAGGAGCAAGAGAGGAAGGACCTGAGGATCTGGTTCCAAGGGCCTGCTGGGAGGACTATTACTACAAAACTACTACAAATATTTGTATACTGCTTTTCAACAAAGTGGTTTACATAGAGAAATAATAAATAAATAAGATGGATACCTGTCCCCAAAGTTATCTAAAAAGAAACACAAGATAGACACTGGCAACAATCACTGTAGAGAGCTGGGGGTGGACAGAACCAGTTGCTCTCCCCTTGCTATATAAAGAGAATCACCACTTTAAAAAGGTGCTTCTCAGCCCAGTTAGCAGGCAAATGGTCAGGCTTCCTGTTACCTGAGAATCTACCCAGAACTATCATGTCTACCAGGAGCACGTGGTGGAAGTTAACAATTAGTGGACAATAACTTACCGAGAGAAACTCTGAGGAACAGACTTTAGTCTATGAATACTTGTATTACAAAAGAGTTGTTGAAGGAGCCACACAACTCCTTATTAGAAAGCTAGTCATTCTTTCACTTAGTATTAAAAAAACACCACTCATATTTTAGATTTAACAACAGAAAATGTAAGTGTTCATCTAATATAAGAAATGCTCAAATACAGTGTGTGGGATTGGTCTTCTACATTTGAAAGAATAAATGTGTCATATGGCACAGAACAAGCCACAGGTTCCAAGTAAAAAAAAGCTTGTCATGTGTTTATTAACCTAATCAAGTGCAAGTTAACACACAACTTCAATCTGATGAAAAAGGTATGCCTTTATCAAAAATATATAATCTTGTTGTGGTATCACAATGGGATTCAGCTTTACAGTCTGGTATCAGAAAGTAATACTTGTCTACAAAGCCCAGCTACAATTTGTGGACCTCAGTATATAAGGCAGCTTCTAGGGGTATTAAAACTGAAACAAACTATGTTTCTGTTACCAGCAGATTGTGAAACTCAGGAGGGGAGCTTTCAAAGCACATTCCAACAGTAGGGAGCAATGAGGAATGGAATGGAGCAATGAGGAATGAAATGCATTTTGGACCTCATTTCAGTCAGCCAGCTTCTGAGGTAACATTTGGAGGGAAGTCTTTACCTTTTTGAAGTGTGCTAGGAAAAGAGAGAGTCACTTTCTCATCTTCATTTTGGTAGTTGAATCCTGTGGCATGGATTTCTGAAAAAGGAAAGGGGAAACACTTAAAGCTCAGTGGAACAATCAAGAACATTTCCTACAATTGGAAGGCACTTTAAAGGACCAACCAACACACATCTAGAAAAATGTAATGTGTGATAATTAGTACATATTTCAAAAGCAGAGTTTCATCTACTTCATACTACATGCAAACAAGAACAAAACAACCCTGATTCCCTTTGGACAAACCATTTCAGGAGGGGCAATTTGAAGCAGAGAAGCTGAGGCATCTTACCCTTTCTTTGCTCCAAGTTGTTCCAGCTATTTTCCTCCCAAATATATTCTAAAATGTGGTTCAAAGGTGAAATATGCATCTGAAACACTGCATAAAGGAGAAGGGAGAGAAGTGGCTTGAGGCCCATTTCAACTGGAAAAGCAGTGGGCAGTAAGTGTAACTTGATTGTTAAGGTATTGTTAAAATCAATAAAATTTTAAAATGCAAAAAAAAAAAATTACAGCAGGTTGGGTAGGGTAAAATCAAATTGCAAGATGGAGTATATATGTTTTCTATTATTATAGCAATGGCTTATATGTATAGTTAACAAGAATCGTGCAGACTGGTAAGCGGGAAGTCAATATTTACTTAAGTATAATTTGATTGTTAAGGTATTGTTAAAATCAATAAAATTTTAAAATGCAAAAGAAAAAAAAAAAAGGAAAAGCAGTGGGCAGTGAAAGCATTAAGGCACCCCAACACACACTCATCCCTCTCCAAGCTGCCTACTCCTAAAGCAGCTTATCTTTTAAAACAGAACATAAAGTCATTGGATTCAGTTATATGTACTTGCATGTAACATGTTGTTGGACCCATATGCACAAATATATTGTTCAATATTGCCAAACTACCATGTTTCAAATATGCTTCAGCTGTATTTTATTTATTTAACGTATTGCCTGACTCCAAAGCCACTAGATGGTTTACAAAAATAAACACGACATAATAAAACCAACTATTAAACAATTAACACATTCATAGATTGCCACAATTAAGAAAATTAAAAATTTAAAACATTCAGAAATTAAAAGCCTGGCTAAAAAGGTGTGTTTTAAGGGCTCTTTTAACAGCTGGTAAAGATGTTAATCCTCAAATGTCTATAGGGAACGCATTCCACAGCCCTGGAGCAACTTCAGAGAAGGCCCACTCCCAACAAGCTGGCGGTATATGGAGATGGACCTCTCTTGATCATCTTAATTTGCAGTTGGGATCACACAGAAGAAGGTGCTCCCCCAGGTCTCAAGCCATTTAGAGCTTTAAAGGTAATTACCAGCACTTTGTATTTTGTCTGGAAGCCTCTTGGCAGTCAATGCAGTTGCTTTAAAACATGCATAATATGGCCTTTCCGAGACCAATCTAGCCGCTGCATTTTGAACCAACTGATGTTTCCAAACTACATATATAAGCAGCCCCACTTAAAGCACATTGCAGTAGTCAAGTTAGAGGTTACCAAAGAGTGCACCACAGTTCTGAGAGCTTTATCTTCAAAGAATAGAGGTAACTGTCATATCAACAGAACTTGAAAGAAAACACTCCTTGCCATGGTCTCAACCTCCCAAGCTACGTACCTGTTCCTTCAGGTAGAGTGAAACCCCATCAAGAACAGGAAGATCTATTAGGTCCCTCAACGTATGATTTCTTACCATGAGTACCTGCGTCTTGCTTGAATTCAGCTTAAAATTTATTATCCCTCATCCTGTCCATTACTGTCTGTAGGCAGGCATTTAAGGGAGCTATGCCATTTTCTGATGATGTCATCAGGAATAGATTTGGGTGTCATCAGCATATTAATAACACCCTGCTCCAAATCTCTTGATGATCTCACCCAGCGGTTTCATGTAGATGTTAAAAGGCATCAGAGGCAGAATGAAGGACACCATACAAGAGCTCTCATTTCAGAGTGCAACTATCTCCGAGTGACACCATCTGGAATCTACCAGAAAGATAGGAACAGAACCACTACAAAGCAGTGCCACCTATTCCTAAATCCCCCAAGTGATTCAGAAGGATACCATCGTCGATACTATTGAAAGCTGCAGAAAGGTCCAAAAAACCCAACAGAGTCACACTCCCTCTGTCTATTCCTTGGTAGAGATTATCCATCAGGCTGAACAAGGCTGTCTCCATCCCATAGCCTGCTCCAAAGCCAGTTTGAAATGGATCTAGATAATCAATCTCATCCCAAACTGCCTGGAGTTGATTAGCCACCACCCGCTCAATTACCTTGCCTGCTCAAGGGAAGTTGAAGATTGGCCTATAGTTATCCATCACCGAGGGCTCTAGGGCAAGGCTTCAAACATGGATGCATCCTGCCCTCTCTCAGTGAGGCATTTATGATGTCAACTAGGCCATCTCTAACTACCTCCCTGCTAGATGTCATAAGCTACTTTTGGCAAGGATCCAGAGGACAAGTGGTAGACCGAACACTTCCAAAGAGTTTGTCCACACCCTTAGAACTCACAAACTGAAACTGATCCATTCTAATTGCACCAGAGAAGATACCGGACACCTCTGCAGTTGACCATGCACAACCCTGAAGTCCAAGTCGGCTTGAATGCAAAAGATTTTATCTGCAAAAAGGTTGTTAAAAGTATCACAATGGGATAATGAAAAATCCAGATCCATGCTTAGAGAAGAGGGAACCTGAGTCAATCCCCTCACAAATCTGAACAACTCCACTGGATATGAGCTTGTGGACATAATACGTGCAGAATAGATTTGCTTCTTCACTGCAGTACTACCACAGAATAAGCCTTCAAATGGGCTTTGTGCAATGTCTTATCGGATTCAAGTCGAGTCTTCCTCCACTTACGCTCTAGTCTTCTCCCTTGCCACTTCAGCTCCTGTAGCTGTTCAGTATATCATGGAGCTAGTTTTGAAGCAGAGAGGGATTAGGGGTGATAGTGTCTACTGCCCTGGTAAACTCCCTATTCCAGGTCTCCACCAGGGCATCAACAGAATCACTGGCAGAACCAACACTAAAACCCTCCAAGGCCTCCTGGAACTCTATAGGATCCAACAGCCTTCTTGGGCAAACCATCCTAATAGGTCCTGCACCCCTGAAGAGGTGGGTTATGGCCATGAAATCAACCTTAACCAGATGTTTGTCCATCCATGACAACGGAGACATTTATCAGAGAGCCAGCGTGGTGTAGTGGTTAGAGTGCTGGACTAGGACCGGGAGACCCGGGTTCAAATCCCCATTCAGCCATAAAACTAGCTGGGTGACTCTGGGCCAGTCACTTCTCTCTCAGCCTAACCTCAACCTTCACAGGGTTGTTGTGAAAGAGAAACTCAAGTATGTAGTGCACTGCTCTGGGCTCCCTGGAGGAAGAGCAGGATATAAAAGTAAAATAATAATGATGATGATGATGATGATGATGATGATGATGATGATGATGGCGCACCGCGCCAGGTGCTATAGTCCCTGGACATCTGGTGGCAAGTGGGCAACAGGACTCAGGATCTTCAGTTGAGCAACCAGGGCTGAAGACAGCAAAGTTACTGGAAGAAACGTCGCTTAACTGAAAAAAATATATACAAAAAATGCCAGCAAGGAAATAATGATCTGCTATTACAAGTCTAGTACAAATAGAAGAGGTTATTTAAAAAGAATGTACCAAATCTGGAAAGAGAAGCATCCAGATACAGAAATAACAGAACAAAGGCTAGCAGACCAGAGAAGATACATAATAAGAAATAAAGTATTCACAGGAGTTGAGCAGGAAGAACTGCAAAGAGCAACACAGGCTCAAGATATGGAAGAAGAATTACCACCAACTGAAGAAGTTGCTCAGGCGCAGGTGGAAGAGGTGTTGGAAATTGAGGATGCCACTGTTACTGAACTGTTTCAAAATCAAAACCAGGCAACCACTCCTTTGCCTTCACCTCAAAAACCCAAATGCCATTTAACAGAAAAGCAACAAGAACTAAAGCAAAAAATAACTGAGCACATGAACCAAACAACCACCAGGGTTCGACTTCCCGCTCTAAAAACCGTTGCCAAAAAACAACTCGCTCAGGCATTAAAAGATGTCAATGCTGCACTTACAGAGATAACAACCAATAATTTGCAAGAAACAAACCAACTAATGTACAGTGCAGCAACAATAACAACACAAGAGCTCGGATATAAGATCAGTGGACCTGTAAAAAAAGAAAGCAGTACATCACCTAAATGGAAGATTAGATTAGAAAATAAAATCTCCAGGTTTAGATCAGATGCTAGTAAACTGAAAGATATGAAAGACAAGAAGCTGAAGAATGAAAACACCAAACAGTATCTGATCCAAAAATACCACCTCGATTCAAGGAAAATTAGAGAAGTCCTGGAAATAATAAAGCAGCAAATAACAGCAGTGTCAAAGAAGATTAGCAGGTATGAAGCCAGAATTACACAACACAGGCAGAATCTCCAATTCCAGTCGAATCAGAGACGTTTCTACCAAAGCATAGAAGGAGAAACTGCAAGAAACATAGAAACACCAAATAAAGAAGAAACAGTGCAATTCTGGGGGAAATTATGGGACAATCCAATAGATTATAATAAAAAAGCAGGCTGGATGAAAGAGGTCAAAAAAATGTAACCAACAAATGCAAGATCTAATAATAACACCAGAATTAATAAGTGAAAGAGCAAAGAAAATTAAAAATTGGACTGCGCCAGGCGACGATGAACTGCATGGCTGATCTTTTTACAACAGCTGATTAGGTGGTCCACTGTTTCAATTGTAAACCGCTTAGAGAGCTTCCAGCTATAGAGCGGTATATAAATGTAAGTCCTATTGCTATTGCTAAAACTATTCAACACCAATGAAACAAAGCAGGCCTACAAGAAAGAACAAGTCAAGAACCGGGTCGAAAAATGGAGAAATAAGCCCCTGCATGGTCAATATTGGCACAATATAAGTGGGAAATCAGACATCACCAAGACCTGGCAATGGCTTAAGAATGGCAACTTGAAGAAAGAAACAGAGGGTTTAATACTGGCTGCACAAGAACAGGCACTAAGAACAAATGCAATAAGAGCAAAAGTAGAAAAGTCAACAACAAACAGCAAGTGCCGCCTTTGTAAAGAAGCAGATGAAACAGTGGACCACCTAATCAGCTGTTGTAAAAAGATCACACAGACTGACTACAAACAAAGGCATGACAAGGTAGCAGGGATGATACACTGGAACATCTGCAAAAAATACAAGCTACCTGTAGCCAAAAATTGGTGGGACCATAAAATTGACAAAGTTGAAGAAAATGAAGATGTAAAAATATTATGGGACTTCCGACTACAAACAGACAAACATCTGCCACACAATACACCAGATATAACTGTAGTCGAGAAGAAAGAAAAACAAGTCAAAATAATCGACATAGCAATACCAGGGGATAGCAGAATAGAAGAAAAAGAAATAGAAAAAATCACCAAATACAAAGATCTACAAATTGAAATTGAAAGGCTGTGGCAGAAGAAGACCAAAATAATCCCAGTGGTCATTGGCGCCCTGGGTGCAGTTCCAAAAGACCTTGAAGAGCACCTCAACACCATAGGGGCCACATAAATCACAATCAGCCAATTACAAAAAGCAGCTTTACTGGGAACAGCCTATATTCTGCGACGATATCTATAACAACTGACAATAAAATTCTGGCATCCCAGGTCCTTGGGAAGGACTCGATGTCTGGATAAAACAAACCAGTCAATAACACCTGTCTGACTGTGTAAACAAGAAATAATTTATTTATTTATTTCCTTTATAAACCTCCCTATCCGAAGGCTCTGGGCAGGGTACAAGTTTAAAGAGACACAAACACACACACACACACTATTTAAACCACAGTGCTCAAAACAATATTAAAAACAATTTAAAAACAATTCAAAACCAATTAAAATATTTTAAAACAATTTAAAAACCTTGGAAGGCCAGGCCAAATAAGTAATTTTGGGGGGCTCTCTTAAAGGCCGACAGCGAGCCTAAACTGCGGATATCTAGGAGTCTCCACCCATGGAACATTACCCTGAAATGAGCAAAATACCAAATCGAGGGTGTTACCAGCAGTATGTTTGGCCCCATGACCAATTGGGATAGGCCCATAGTTGTCATAGCCACTATGAACTTACAAGCTGCACCAGTCAAGCCAGCCCTGAAGTGAACATTGAAGCCACTCAACACCAAAAGCCTGGGCAACTCCAACACGAGCTCCACAACCAGCTCTGTCAGAGACTCCATTGGGCAACAGGGTGCTCGTTACACCAATAGAATCCCCAATCTATCCCGAGTTCCCAGGTCCAATTGTCTCACAGGTCCAATTGTCTCACAGAGCAATATGGTTGAATTGTCTCACAGGGATGCTGGTAAGGGAGACGTTACCTTGATGGATCACAGCCACTCCAAACCCCTCCCTTTCCCTTACTTGCTCCACCACTGAGTACCCAAGTAGGGAGGAGCTGAGCCAACCAAGTCTCAGTTATACAGGTCAAGTCAGCTCCTTCAACTATGATCAAATCATGGATTATTTCAGTCTTATTTTGAACCGAACTGCCATTGCAAAGGAGCAAGGTCAGGTTCTGAGGGTGGCTGGAACTACTCACCAGGCCTGAGAGCTGACAGGACAGCAAGAAGAGGAACGGCCTGCTGACTTGCCACCATCAAATCTTCTATTCCACACCACTACTGTAACAGCCACTCCAGAATCCCCAGAAGTGCCCCCTATTCCTCCACCTATACCAGAGCCCTAAACATTATTCCCTCTAAGGTGAGCACATATGCACGTGCACAAGATTCCAGCCCCCTGCTCAGAGGATTCCATCAGCTGCTCAGTCTCGATGCGCTCCAATGGCTGTTTCAAGTGCCAGCAGTCTTTCCCGCCGCTGTGTTAGCTCTTTCTGTGGCCAGAGTGAAGAAACTGTCTCCCCCGCCCCTCCACACCAGAGAGCCAATTCTCCCGTTTAGTAGCCCTGAGAAGGCTCCCAAGCAGTTTCCCTTCCCTTCTGCCCTTCCCCCCACCCCCTGCTGCTCCCTACAGGCTAAGGCTTCCTTGTCCAATGGGAAAGTCGGGGGAGGAGCTTCTGCCTGGAGCTCCAGTGCCTAACTTACTTTCAAAGCCATTTCTTGCAGTTGAAGAGGTTTTATATCTTGGTGGCTCATATCTCATAAAGGAGTGTGCCTAGAGGGACTGTATGTGCACATCTGTGTATATAGAGGGAGGTGTGTGGGGTGGGAAGGGAAGGAGTGTACTAGAGGGACTCTGTATGTGTGTTGTACCTATAGTGTAATAATAATGCACATGTGTGCACACTGCCTTGATGATGCTGCCCAGAAGAAAACCCAATCCACTCACTGTAAAAGAATTAGAGGGAACACTGGTCCTGACACATAGCTGTAAATAGCCAGGCAATAAGAGAGAAACTGGCACTATAGGGAAAGAATCCAAGAAGATAAATACATAGGCTTCAGCTCTCAGTCCCACTGCCAAAGGCCACATCCAAAGGCCAGCCTGCCTGCCAGTGAGCTGCACCCCCATCGCTGCCCTCCCTTTTTAAGGGCCAAGAGTTAGAAAAGCCCCACCCACCTATGGGGCAGGGCTGGCCCAGCTGCCCAGTATCTGAGCAAATTAAGGAAGGCAAAACAGCCAAAGAGCTGCCATGGAAGAAAGGGGAACCTTACTGAAAGGGGAACCTACACTACAAACATCAGATGGTTTAACTGCTGCAAGAAGCCCTGAGAAATGTACTTCTGCAAGCCAAACAGAAATTTCCATACAGCAGCTGTTTGTTACTGGCTACCCACATGCTATAACACAACTATGTCATGGGCCATCACAAGCTGATGATCTGATTATTTATCCATCATATTTTTATACTGCCTGATATGTACATCTCTAGGTGGTGTACAAAATTAAAACATTTAACTATCAACACAGATTAAAACATACAAGATACAATAAAAAATAGTATAGAACAGTTATTACAACAAATTACTAAAATTAATTCTAATTAAAAGCTTGCGGGAACAGGAGAGTCTTGAGGGTCTTCCTGAAAACAAACAGAGGAGATGCTCTTATTTCAGCAGGGAGCGTATTCCAAAGCCCTAGGGCAGCCACAGAGGAAGGGGTTGCCACCAAACGAGCCAGTGGCAACCATAACCGGACCTCACCTCTCTAGGAGATCATAACAGGCAGCAGAGTTAATGACAAAGGAGGTGGTCTCCTAAATAGCCTGGGCCCAAGCCATTAAAGGCTTTATAGGTAATAACCAGCAGTTTGTATTTTACCTGGAAACATATCAGCTGCCAGTGTAGTTCTTTCAGAACCGGTGTTATGTGGTCCCTTTGTGTTGTCCCAGTGACCAATCTGGCTGCCGAATTCTGTACCAATTTTAGTTTCCAGACTACGTACAAAGGCAGCTCCATGTAGAATACATTACAGTAGTCCAATCTGGAGCTTACCAGCATATGTACCACTGTTTTAAGGTCATTTGCCTCCAGAAATAGACGTCGCTGACGTATCAGCCAAATCTAATAAAAAGCGCTCCTGGCCACTGCCTCAACCTGAGAAACCAGAGAGCGAGCTTTGGGTCCAGAAGCACTCCTAAGCTACGTACCTGATCTTTCAGGGAGAGTGTAACCTCATCCAGAACAAGCAGATCTAAACCATCTCTTGGGTCCTGTCCCCCCACAGTCAATACCTCCGTCTTATTTAGCTCCAACTTCAGTTTGTTATGATTAGCAGTTGGGGATAGCAATATCACATCTCCTTACACAACAGAATACAAACCAGCACATAACATGCTGCCCCACCCAAGGTGTGCTGCAGTGATACTTTTAGAACAGAGCAAAAGAGCAAAGGATTCCTCACTCTCATGCTCTCCCCTATTTGCAACTGCCAGCTAACCTAATTGCCTATCATTCTGAAAAATTTCACCACCAATTCCAAAGATTCCTTGGGGGAAAGGCAGGAGAGAATTAACTGGTTTAACACAAGTTTAGGTTAGTAGTGCATAAGTTCAACCTGGCTATATATGTGTGAAAGAATTCAACAGAACTGTTGCATCCTTCTGAGGACATTACCCAATTGATACACAGCTCTGATAAGGAACTCCTTTTAGTTTTATAAGCTATTTATAAGGGCAGAGCCAGTCAATACACTCTGGGTGTTCATATGGATCCTTCAACTGGCAGCTATTCTACTTGTATGAAACAGAAAAGCAGGAACATGCAGGTGCACTACTACCTCTGGATCCCTTCTCAGCACCAGTGCTAAAATGCTGGTGTCCCCACACTAGGCATTCAATGTGGGGCAAACGTTCAAGTGACACAGTGTCATTTAAATGGGAGATTAGAGAAAGCAAATATGGCGTCCTGGAAGGAAGCCCCCGACTAACCTCTCGGGAGTTTTCATTCCCGTTTGGTCTAATTATCTTCATTATTAGTATAAAGATCAGAATGCATGCAGAGCTTGGCCTCCCTCCTCTGACAGGAGGGGAGTCTGGAGAGATTCCAGGCTTGAGAAAGTCTGGAGGACTCTGGACGACCCCCACCCCGGGAGAGACCTTTCTGCTTCAAGCATCAGGCTGAACGGGAGAGGTTTCCACCAGCCTCATTAAGGATGACCTTGCTATATATATATTCCTATCTACTTTCCTTTAATAAATCTCTGAGATGACTACGGCTGCGAGTTTGTTAGATCTATGGCTTTTTTATTGTTAATTTTTGCTTATTTTCCGCTATCTTCTATTTTTGAATCTTTCTATGGACTTCGTTAGAGAGCTCAGCACTCCAATTGTTATCAGCTTTCAGTTTTACTATGAAGAATTTTTTTTAATGTTTGAGGCTCCAGCAACTACTTATTTTATCCTGATCTCTAATCCACTCGTACTATTTGCTGGGGATGATTATGGATTTCATATATTCTGAGAACCCCTCTTGAACTTTTCAGCAGCAATGTATGGCATCTGCAACAGAGAAGAGGAATGGAAAAGATTGGCTTGGAGAGAAAATGGCTTTGATGACCATGGTTTCTGTGCTTGCAAGATTTTTGGCATCTATTCTGTTTTTCTCTTTGCTTTTCTCTATTTTCATGTCTCCATTATTTTCTGAGCCTCCCACTGATTCTGCCAGAGGTAAACAGTGTTAGTGGAGTGCTGGCTGAAGAGGAAAAGAAACTTTACATGCATGTCGGTGAACTTTAATTAGCTCTTATTTTCATTTTGAAGAACTCTTGCAAGTAGCCTTGGAAAACGTTGGATGCTCAAGTGATTAATTACTGTCTTTACTGCAGTTGACTCCCGGCACTGATAAAACTTTTTTTGACTGGTAATTAAGCTCTTTGCTTATTTTTTGCTTCGTACCTTCAGTAGTACTGAAATGGGGATGGAGTGGATGGTTTAAATACAATACTACTTTGAAATTTGGCAATAGAAGTATTTTTTGGAAAGGGGTTTCTTAAATCTTAGTCCTTGTAATTATTACAAACTATGATGATGGAAAATGAGGGAGAAGACATAATTTGGGATGGTTTGGCATTCTCTGGACTATGTTGTCTCTCTGCTTATTGGATGAACACATTACTGATGGAGTACAAACATCACTCATCACTGTTAATCTTACCTAGAAGTCAGCTGCAAAACTTAACATTTGGAAATTGGAATAATTACACATAGAAGAACTTTTTTCAACTGCCCAAGGGTGGGGGTGAGTGAATGTTCATTGCATGTAACCCAATAACACATTTTCTCACGCGCAGGTTTCTCTTTGTCTAGTCCCGGCATTGATAAGTCTCCCTGCAAGCTTTGATATCTATTGGGAATGTTTGTCAAGGCTCTCTTATTAACCTCTTGGTGGTATTCCAAAGATTTTTAATACTATCCAATTTGACTTGATTTTATTTTCTGGAAATGGGTAACAGGGTTTTCTTTCCTTTTCCCTCCTTTGTAAATTCATTGCCCTTAATATCTTTTTTTCTCCACAAGTGAGGTTTCCCCCCCCTTTTCAAATTTAATTTCCTGACTTATTTCAAGGAAAAAAAATTGCATATACCTAGGCTATATCAATTGATACACAACAGACATATATGCCCAATCTGTTATTTTAGGTATTATTATTGTTTAACTTATTCAATGTGAATATATTCATTTTCATTCCCTCTTATGCAATAGCAAATCTGAGATATTGGTGATAGGGAGATCTGTGTTTAAGGGCATATAGTTGAACTTTTTAGTTGAAATTATGAGGTTGAATAGGTATTACTGCAAGTAGATTTTTTAATCTTTCTTCTGCACTGGATTCCCTGTTATTATTTGCATAAATATTATAAGGACTAGGGAAGTTAGTTTATATAGGTATACATTCAGTTTATGGTTATAATTACTGTTATATTACTGTCTTGTGCGTGTAATTAGTTATTTTCAAAATGAATATCTGACTTATGTATTCCCTGTTAATTTAACAGCCACTATAAGAATTTAAGAAGAGCGAAATCTCCATACCAAAGGGCAATATTTTTCTCTCTTTTAACTTTTATTTACTTTCTTTGGTTTCTTTTTTAATCGTGGGTCAATTATCTGGTTTCTAGAAGATCAAGAGCCCTAGATTTTATATTAGTATTTTAAAAAATTCCTTTTTCTCCTCTCTGTTTCTTTATTTTTTTAAACTATAGGTTAATTATCTGACTTTCAGAAGATTGAGAGTCCCAGACTTGATATTAACATTCCATAAAACCCTTTTTCTCTTGGAATTAACTTTTTTCTCTCCCCTTCTTTTTCCCCTTCCTTTTTAAACCCCATACTATTATTCATTTCTTCCATACATAACAGGTTTTGGATACCAGTCATGAAAATTTGTCAATGCGTTTTGCACTTGGGCTGCATGGGATGAGAATTCAACTATGGCCTCATGTCTATAGTATTTAAACTTCAGGTCTTTGCTGATTAGTCTTTTCCTCTTGGCAAGCAACTCCTTTCTCTCCTAAGCATAACTGGAGAGTCGGATGGGAGGCTCAAGATCCATTTCCTATTTTTACATTATTGTCAGATAGATTCATTTCTGTAGTTATTTCCTTTGTTTGTTTTTAGTGGCATTCAACACCTTCTGAGCTTATAGATTTCAATATGGTTCTTTGCATTGCTGTTTCTTTTTCTGTGTTCCCATTACTTTTGGACCTCCCACTGAGGTTGGTTATGGAGAGGAGAGCCAATATGAAGTGTTTAATGTGATCTGCCTAAGATTTTGCATACAAAGTTCGATATTTATTCTATCCAGCTTGTGTTTCACTCTGATGGAATTATGAAAATTACATTCCTATCTTAGAGATTTTACAAACAGCATTGAATTATGAATTTCTCCATCTGCTACTTACAGCACTGAGATAGTTGTATGTGAATTTATAGCTTTTTACTGCAGAAGTTCGTTAACAGAAGCTTTTCAATGTCCTTGTCCCACCAGAATAAGGATTTCTAGTGATACTGAATATTTCTGGGGGGGTTTTCCCCTTTAGATTTTCAGATTCTTTTTTGATTATTCAAATCAAATTGATTTTGATTCCATTTTGATTCCATTTGCCCATCAACTTAATGAACAACATAATTAAAGGAACATATATTCACTGCATAAATCATTCATTACTCTGTATGGAACCTTTATTTGCTGTTCAGAGAGAAGTTGGGATGAAAAAGATCCTTGACCTTTTAAAAATCTCTCGGGGGTTTTAGAAAATTATTATTTAGTATGGTAAAACTTTTAAAGTTTATCTTTTTTAAAAATCATATTCATTAGATTTAGAATTTTGATTCTGAATAGCTTTTAGATTTCCCTCCCTCTTTTCTTCTATTTTTCTTTTTCTCTCTTTTCTTTCATATAGGATTTAAATCAGATGAAGGATGAATTGGCAGTGGGGAAATTTATATTCTTTCCAAAGAATAAAGAATATAGTTTAATTTTTGTGATAGGTATTTTTACTGCAGAACACAACGGGTGTTTACTTAGGTCAAGGTTGGTTCTCCTCTCTCTGTCCGGCTGGTTCCCTGGGAGGCCAAAAACTCTATATGGATGTCTAGATTTATACTCTGTGTGGCTAGTTTATTACATTTATTTTACTTCTTATATAAAATATCACTACCTCTGTATCTTTCTTATGATTGGGGGTTCTTTTTTTCTTGGACGGATAAGATCTTGTTTGTAAACTTGTATTTTTGTAGAAATCTCAGAGATATAACATTTCTGTTTTTTACTTATATTACTAATAAAAGCATTTTTAAAAACAAACAGGAGATTAGTAGTACTATTCAGAGCAATGGGGGAGAGTTGAAGTTGCTCCAAGAAGATGGATATTACTACAATAATTCCTGGGAATTGTGCTCCTTTAGAGGTCCCCTCTAGGTATGAAGTAGTCTCCAATCTGGGCTTAATTTGCAAACCCAGGCTCAAACAACAAAAGGACACACATAACTAGAAAAAGTAGGGCCACTTTATTGAATATTTACAAAACCTGCAACAAGGAATCTTAACTAAAGTGCGGGTATCCCCTATGTGGGTCAATCTCATAGGAGATATGCCCAGAGGACGACGGACCAGGCTTTGATTTGACTCAATACCCAGTCCGAACCTCTTCTCTACCACAAGATTACCCCCATCGAGGGGATGCATGCTAGCCCACCTCAACCCAGGTTGCGAGGCACTGAGCAGCATTCACTGGCATGCATCTGAGTGGGCGCAGATCCAGCCTAAGAGTCGCGAGATCACCGAGCCTTCCTCTGTATTCACACTCACGATAACAGCCCAACACCAATATAAATTAATCTACCCTGACCCGCACTCATCCGCAAAGTGACCAATTCACCCCAGGGACTGCCTTAACGAAATCAGTGAGAAATGGGTAGGAAAAGGCCCCAACATTAGCCAATCAGTTGAGACACAAAAAATTCCTACTTGGCCCCAATGGCAACCGGAATATCCCTCACTGAGTCCAGGGGCGGGTGGAAGGGTGTCTGCCCACAGAGCAACTGAAAAACAGAGCAATGGAGTCAACTGCTTATGCAGCCACTCCTTGCATGTGATTGGTCCGCCAGTGTCATGTGTTGGGGGACTAAAATGTCAGCCCACAGTCCCATTTCTCCGGCTGGGCCCACAACTCCGCCCCCCACTTTTCCCATATCCCTGCTAACACAGTAAAAGGGATAGGAAACGACGTTGCAGGTGAAGTAGCTCAAGCCTGTCTGGAGGCTTCTCATTTAAGGCATGGAAAATTACCTCCCATCACCTCAAAGTTACCTACAGCTAAGATGTGATCAGTTAGTGGCAAGGAATAGGTACTATGCATGTGGCTCAGAGGTAGATATTGTGATACTGACTGTTCTTTGCCTGATGTGACCAAGCAACTCAACAACATAGATATGTACCTCTGGAAAAATTTTGTCAGGACGTTCTCCCCCCTCTTTTTGCTATCCAAAACCATTTTATTTAGTGTCGAGAAACCCAAGACCTATATAATCTCAAGCACAGGACCCAAGTAGTTACAAACAGTCTCAAGAAGCAGATTTCCTATATACAGGTGCACATCCACAGATACAGAGCAACAGAGATCGAGATGTAATCTTAACACACAGGTACGTACTACTGCAAGGTAGGTAATCAGGGCTTTCCAGCTGTTTAACTACAACTCCCATAATCCCCAGCTGCAATAAATTGTCACAATTTATTGTGGCTGGAGATTATGAGAGCTGTAGTTCAACAATGGCTGAAAAGCCACAGTTGCCTACCCCTACACTAGGGCATTTAAAAAATTTTTAAAGAGATGTCACCATGAGTTCAAGCAAAGATAAGCTTAATTCTGTTTTAGATAGGAAAATGTTTATGAGTTATCACAGTATCTATTAGTTTTAATGCCTAAAAGAATAAAAGTTCTTCATCTTCCCCACCCTCAAGGTTCAACCTTGCTTGTAGGATGCAAATTCCTCACATACATTTTGAATGCCACATTCACCCACATCTTCCACTTTACTCAGTTAAATAGTTAAACATGTATTCAGCTATTTAAATCACAGAAACAAGTTGTTAGGGCTCACCAAAGCTTAGCAGCAGCATCAGTTTTCAAGAAGGCTGAGCCCTGGAATAGGTAAAGTAATACCAAAGGGAGACTTTGAAGATACAGAGTGCCTTAAAACATTCCCAACATGTATTGGAGAACTAATTCCAAGCAGGCTTGGCCCTTAGGAACTCTTTTTACAGATTAGGCTCCTATGACAGTTACAGCCCATTGTGGAAATACCAACATCCAAATACACTGATTTACTCCAGCCTCCCTTTTTCTTCATCAAAAAGGAAAATGTATAACACACATTTGAAAGACCATGTTTGGAAATTACTTTACTGACCTATGTCACGGAATTACAGAAACAGGTTTCCCAACCCAACACCACCACAAGTGTATGGGGAAACAGTTTCTCAACAAAGATCTGCTGTACCAGGCATGAAAACCCTACTTGCATCCAGCTACCAAGTAACTAACAGGCAACCCACAACCAGGAACCATTATCTGAGGGCACAGCTCTGTTTCACTGCTCCTGCAGCTCTCTGGATCAGGACCATGGAATCTTGGAAACCATGACCAAAATGTTCCGACTGTGAAAAGGCAAAGATAAACAGGTTGCTTACCAGTAACTGTTGTTCTTTGAGTGGTCGCCTGTGCAGTTACACCTGTGCAGTACCTTGTTTGGAGCCCTAGAGTTTTGCCTCTAAATGTCACCTTCGCTGACTATGGGGCAGATATCCCAGTGGTGGTGGGGAATAGAAGAAGTAACACTGGCAAATCAGCAGGCCGTTCCAGGGGAAGGGTAGTCAGAAATGTAATCGCTGTCTCCCCTTCCGGCTGTCCTGCCAGCTCTTTGACCTTGGGGAGCACTGCCAACAACCCACATAGCCTTACCCTGCTCCTCTGTAATGCCAGGTCAGTCCAAAATAAATCTGAACTTCATCCATGATGATTTGATCATAGATGAAGGGTTTGACCTGGTATGTATCAACGAGACTTGGTTGGGGGAGGCTAGTGGCCCAATTTGGTCCCAGCTTCTTCCTCCAGGGTATTCTATAGAGGAGCAGGTGAGGGGACGTGGGTGGGGATGTGGAGTGGCTGTGGTCTATAAGGATAACATCTCCCGTACCAGGGTCCCTGTTAGGGTATCAGACCATATTTATTCATTATTTTATTTTATTTATATACCGCCCTTCCAAAATGGCTCAGGGTGGTTTACAATTAAAACAAACCACTAATACAATAAAGAGCTAAAACAAATTAAAAACAATATAACAACAATTAACAATTTTAAAACATTTTAAAACAACAATTAAACAATTATAGTGATTAAAAGCCCCAAAACTGGGTTAGAATATTAAAACAGATTTAAAAACTCTGGAAAGCCAGGCTAAACAAATACATTTTAAGGGCTCCCCTGAAGGTTAATAGAGAATTCAAATTGCAGATTTCCTCAGGGAGCACATTCCACAGCCCCGGAGCAGCTATAGAGAAGGCCCACCTCCGAGTCGCCACCAGATGAGTTGGTTATAATTGGAGACGAACCTCCTCAGATGACCGTAATGTGCGGTGGGGATCACGCAGAAGAAGGTGCTCTCTAAGGTAACTCGGGCCTAACCCGTTCAGGGCTTTAAAGGTAATAACCAGCATTTTGTATTTTGCCCGGAAATATATCGGCAGCCAGTGAAATTGTTTCAGAATAGGTATAATATGCTCTCTCCGGGTTGCCCCAGAGACCAATCTGGCTGCCACATTCTGAATTAATTGAAGTTTCCGAACTACGTACAAAGGCAGTCCCACGTAGAGCGCATTGCAATAGTCAAGCCAGGAGATTACCAGCTGGTGCACCACTGTTTTGAGGTCATCCTCCTCAAGGAATGGGCGCAGCTGTCGAATCAACCTAAGCTGATAGAAAGCACTCTTGGCCATGGCCTCCACCTGAGAAACCAGGGTGAGGCCTGGGTCCAGGAATACCCCCAAGCTGCGCACCTGCTCCTTCTGGGGGAGTGTAACCCCATCCAGCACAGGAAGATCTAACTCACTCCTCAGATTCTGAGCCCCCACAATGAGCACCTCCGTCTTGCTTGGATTCAGGCAGTAATGGGCTGGATGAGGGATAACAAATTGGTTATCCTTCATCCAGCCCATTACTGCCTGTAGGCAGGCATTTAGAGAATGAGTGTCATTTCCTGAAGATGAAAGGGAGAAGTAGATTTGGGTGTCATCAGCATACTGCTAACACCCAGCACCAAATCTCCTGATGACCTCACCCAGCGGTTTCATGTAGAAATTGAAAAGCATTGGTGACAGAATGGTGCCCTGAGGGAGTCCATATAACTGCTCCTGCTTTGAGGAGAGACTGTCACCAAGCTCCACCATCTGGGATCTACCCGAGAAAGGAACGGAACCACTGCAGAGCAGTGCCCCCAATTCCCAACTCCCCCAGGCGACCCAGAAGGATACCATGGTCGATGGTATCGAACACCACCTAGAGATCCAAGAGAACCAACAGAGTCACACTCCCTCTGTCAATTCCCCGGTAAATGTCATCCATCAGGCCAACCAAGGCTGTTTCAACCCCATAGCCAGTTCTAAAGCCAGTTTGAAATGGGTCTAGATAATCAGTTTTCTCCAAAACTACCTGGAGCTGGTTAGCCACCACCCTCTCGATTACCTTGTCCAGCCAGGGGAGACTGGAGATTGGTCTATAACTATCCATCGCTGAGGGATCCAGGGAAGGCTTCTTAAGAAGCAGTGTAACTATTGCCTCCTTCAAACAGGGAGGCACCCTACCCTCCCTCAGCGATGCATTTATGATATTAACTAGGCCATCTCCAACAATCTCTCCGCTAGATCGAAGCAGCCAGGTTGGGCAAGGATCCAGAGAACAAATAGTAGGCTGTACCACTCCAAGCAGCTTGTCCACGTCATCAGGAGTCACAGATTGAAACTGATCCAACCTAGCACTGCAAGAGGGATCGCGGGATACCTCCCTCACAGACCCTGCAGAAATAGTGGAGTCCAAGTTGTGCGCTAGCCTGGCTGCTTCGATCTAGCGGAGAGATTGTTGGAGATGGCCTAGTTAATATACAGGAAATTTTATCCGCAAAGAACCCACTAAAGGTGTTACAGCAGAGTATCTCCGGGAGCTCATCTGAGGCAGAAGGAGCAGAAATTATACTCCTCACCACCCGGGATAACTCTGCCGTACGTGAACCCGCAAACGCAATGCACGCCAACCAAAAACGCTTTTTTGCTGTGTGCACTGCCATTGTGTAGGTCTTCAAATGGGTTCTATGCTGCATCCTGTCAGATTCGAGCCGAGTTCTCCTCCACTTGCGTTCCAGTCGCCTACCAAGCCGCTTCATCCCCCGCAACTCCTCCATGTACCAGGGAGCCATCTTAGAAGCAGGCCTGGAGAAATGCTTAGGAGCAATAATATCTACTGCCCTGGTGAGTTCTCTATTCCAGGTTCCCACCAGGGCATCGACAGAATCACCGGCCGCACCAACATCGAAACCCTCCAAGGCCTTTCAGAAACCTGCTGGGTCCAGCAGCCTTTTGGGGCAGACCATCCTAATAGGTCCATCACCCCTGCAGGGGTGGATTGTGACCGTGATACCAACCTTAACCAGGTAGTGGTCTGTCCATAACAATGGGGTAACCACCGGATCCGCCACCCACGGAACACCCCCCTCCCCCGATCCGAACAGAAGACCAAATCCAGTGTGTGGCTGGCAACATGAGTTGGTTCAAAAATTAATTGGAATAGGCCCATAGTTGTCATGACCGCTATGAACTCCTGAACCGCACCAGACAAGCCAGTCCCAAAGCGGATATTGAAGTCCCCCAGCACCAAGAGATTGGGAGACTCCAACACCAACTGCGCAACCAGCTCCGTCAGCTCAGTGTTGAGTGTGTGTACTTGAGTTTGGGGACCAGGGATAGATTGGGACTTCTGTTGGTGTACATATTGCCCTGCTGCCCAGCGGAATCCCTTACTGAGCTCACAGACTTGGTTGCAGAACTCGCGTTGGAGTCTCCCAGACTCTCGGTGCTGGGGGACTTCAATGTTCATTTAGGGAGCAATCTGTCTGGGGTAGCTCACGAGTTCATAGCGGCCATGACAACTATGGGCCTATCCCAAGTGGTCTCTGGACCAACGCATATTGCAGGTCACACACTTGATTTGGTCTTTTACTCTGATCAGGGTGGTGTTCCGTGGGTGGGGACTCTTGGGATTTCCCCACTGTCATGGGTGGACCACTATCTGGTTACGGTTGGACTTACAACCACTTCCCACCTCCGCAGGAATGAGGAGCCCATTAGAACGGTCCGCCCGAAGAGGTTATTGGATCCAGTAAGATTCCAAGAAGACTTGGAGGGATTCAATGTTGGATTTGCCGGTGATCTTGTTGACGCCCTGGTTGAGAATTGGAATAACTTGCTCACCAGGGAAGTAGACACGATTGCTCCCAAACATCCCCTCCGACCTGCTTCAAATTTGGCCCCTTGGTAAATGGAAAATCTATGGGGGCTGAAGCGGCAAGGTAGGCAACTGGAGTGCACGTGGAGAAAGACTCGACTTGAATCTGACAGACTGCGACATAGAGCACATTTAAAGATCTATGCTCAGGCAACATGTGCAGCAAAGAGGCAGTTTTCTGCCCGTATTGCCTCTGCGAGTTCACGTCCAGCAGAATTGTTAAGGGTTGTTAAGGGACTAGTATCTGCTCCCCCTCCCTTGAACCAGAATTTGGAGTCATCAGTTACCCACTGTGATGTGTTTGAAGAGTTTTTCGCAGACAAAACCTCTCGGATTCAGGCCAACCTAGTTGGAGACTCCACAATTAATTTGATGTCTGAGCTGGAGGTGCCCAACAACTCATCTTATGTGATTCGACTAGATCGGTTTCAGTTTGTAACTCCTGAGGATGTGGACATGCTGCCTGGAGTGGTGAGGCCTACCACATGTTCTCCTGACCCTTGTCCAACATGGCTTGTTCTATCTAGCACGGAGGTTGTTGTAGACAGCCTGATGGAAGTCATAAATGCTTCTCTGAGGGAGGGCAGGATACCTCTTTGTCTTGAGGCAGTTGTTAGACCTCTTCTAAAGAAGCCTGCATTAGATCCCTCAGAGTTGAGCAATTATAGTCCTGCTTCCAACCTCCCATGGCTGGGCAAGGTAATTGAGAGGGTGGTGGCCTCTCAGCTCCAGGCGGTCTTGGATGAAACTGATTACCTAGACCTATTTCAAACTGGTTTTCGGGCGGGCTACGGGGTGGAGACTGCCTTGGTCGGCCTGATGGATGATCTCCAATTGGCAATGGACAGAGGAAGTGTGACTCTGTTGGTCCTTTTGGATCTCTCAGAGGCTTTCAATACTATCAACCATAGTATCCTTCTGGAATGTCTGAGGGGGTTGGGGGTGGGAGGCACTGTTTTACAGTGGTTCTGCTCCTACCTCTCAGACAGATTCTAGATGGTGTCGATTGGAGACTGTTGCACTTCAAAATCTGAGCTTAAGTATGGTGTCCCTCAAGGCTCTGTACTTTCTCCAATGCTTTTTAACATCTACATGAAACCGCTAGGAGAGATCATCAGGGGATTTGGAGCTGGGTGTTACCAGTATGCTGATGACACCCAGATCTACTTCTCCATGTCAACTTCTTCAAGAGCTGGCATATCCTCCCTAAATGCCTGCCTGGAAGCAGTAATGGGCTGGAAGAGGGAGAATAAACTGAAGTTGAATCCAGATAGGACGGAGATACTTATTGTGCGAGGTCAGAATTCTAGAAACCATTTTGATCTGCTTGTTCTAGATGGGGTCACACTTCCTCAAAAGGAACAGGTTTGCAGTCTGGGAGTACTTCTGGATTCACACCTCTCCCTGGTTTCTCAATTTGAGGCGGTGGCAGGGGTGCTTTTTATCAACTTTGGCTCATACAACAGCTGCAACCGTTTCTCGAGATCAATGACTTCAAAACAGTGGTACATCTGTTGGTAACCTCCAGACTGGACTTCTGTAATGCGCTCTATGTGGGGCTGCCTTTGTACATAGTCCAAAAACTTCAGCTGGTTCAGAACGTGGCAGCCAGGTTGGTCTCTGGGTCATCTCAGTGAGACCATGTTACTCCTTTACTGCTGGAGCTACACTGGCTGCCAATAGGTTTCCAGACAAAATAATAATAATAATAATAATAATTATTATTATTATTATTATTATTATTATTATTAACATTTTCTATCCTGCTCTTCCTCCAAGGAGCCCAGAGCAGTGTACTACATACTCAAGTTTCTCCTCACAACAACCCTGTGAAGTAGGTTAGGCTGAGAGAGAAGTGACTGGCCCAGAGTCACCCAGCTAGTATCATGGCTGAATGGGGATTTGAACTCGGGTCTCCCCGGTCCTAGTTCAGCACTCTAACCACTATACCATGCTGGCTAGTGCTAGCCCTAAAGCCCTAAATGGCTAGGCCCTGGATAGCTAAGAAAGTGTCTTCTTCACTATGAGCCCCACCGCCCATTGAGGTCATCTGAGGAGGTCCGTCTCCAGTTTCTGCCAACTCATTTGGTGGCTGCACAGAGACGGGACTTCTTGGTCACTGCCCCGAGATTCTGGGATGCACTCCCTGCTGAGATACAATCCTCCCCATCTCTGGCAATTTTCAAACAAAAAAACAAAAAAACACCTGAAAACCCATCTTTTTGCCCAAGCTTTCTCAGCTTCCTAAATTTTTTTGGTTTTAATCTCTGGTTTATTTTAAAATAGTTAAATTGTTTTAAGTTTTTTGTATATGTTTTTAACTGATTTTATGCTATTATTAACCTCCCAGAGATGAAAGTTTGGGGCAGTGTACACATTTGATAAATAAAAATAAATGAATTTTTTTGCAGGAATCCCACCCCCACCCCCATGATTATGCATATATAACGCCACCCTGCCTACTGAACTGAACACTCAGTTTAATAAGACCTCTGCAGCCATCCAGTAAAAACACTGATTAGTTAGCTACAGCAGGGGAGGAGGAAGGGTTGTGCAATTGCACAGATTACTCTAAGAATATCAATTACAGGTAAGCAACCTGCTTTTCTTCATCTTTTCTATGCATTCACACCTATGGGAAAACAGGAAGCTAAAACTTACCTGGAAAGCAAGTGCAGCAAGTGAACAAGAAGGTATAGCAAATTCCCAAAATCTGTATTCTGAATTTGAAGTTTGGTACCAACGACAACCACAGGGCTCTGTGGTCGCAAAGAGTCGACACCGACTTGACGGCACACTTTACCTTTACCGACACTAAGTGCGGCATCGAGATTGAAGGTAGAGGAATGAGGCACCTCAGAAATCTATGAAAGCAAGTGTTAAGTACAGTTCTCCCAAATAGGGATGTGCGTGGTCCGGAGCAGTCCAGCACCGAAGGGGGGCCTTTCTTTTAGGGCGGGGAGGACTTGCTTACCCCTCCCGCCTCTTTGCCTCCTCCAGCGCCCATATTCTACAGTGTAATTGGGGCGCTGGAAAACAGCCGCCCCTGCCCCCCCCCCCCCCCGCGAGCAGATTAGGGCCAAAAGTTACCGTCCTGCCCCCCCTCCCTCCCACCCGCCCCCCCCCCGAGTGCTCACCACATTGTTTTCTAAAAAAGAGAGGAGCTCGCAAACAGAGCTCCTCTCTCAGCAAAGTCCCGGCCAAACTGGGGCCTTGGGCGCGCGCACGCGTGCGATAGGACACCGGATGGAACTTCCGCCGGAGGCCCGGTCTACCCGCCGGGAAGAGGCCGGGTAGGCCGAGGACGGGACGGTGGCAGTATTTAACTTTTGGCCCTAATCCGCTCACGGGGGGGCGGGGGCGGCTGGTTTCCAACGCCCCAATTACACTGTAGAACACGGGCGCTGGAGGGGGCAAAGAGGCGGGAGGCGTAAGCAAGCCCTCCCACCCTTAAAGGAAGACCCCCCCACCCGGACCCAGACCAGCCAGGTCCGAACCGGTCCGGCAGTTCGGAGGCCTTTAGAATGGCCTCCAGACCGGTTCGGACGCATCCCTACTCCCAAAAAAGCATTGCATCAAGATCCAATGTCCAGCAGGCAGTGTTTAATAAATGTAGTAGCCTCGGACCAAACTGCTGCTCTGCATACGTCTGGAATAATGATGCCTTGAGTGAATGCTGCCAGAGTCAAGAGAGACAGCTCTGGTGGATTATGCTTGGATCTGAGGCAGCAGAGGTTTCTTGCCCAACTTGTACGCCAAGGAGACAGCAAATTCCAATGGAAGAGATGCTGGAATGAGGACCATAAACTCGTTGGGTCCAGAGTAGCAGACAAAGCAGCCCTACATTTTTCAAAAGAAAGTCATCCAATGAAGGTAGGAAGACAAGATTCTATGAACATTGAAGCCATCTAGCATTCAAAGTAAGGACAGGGAACAGCAGGACTGCACAGCTTCAGTGCTCTTGCCTATGTTGGTCTACAACTCCCATCAACCCGGGCACTGTGGCTGGGGATGATAGAAGCTGTACTCTAACGACAGCCAGATGACCAAAGTTGTGCAGGCCTGGGGAAGAAAATAAAATAATTATCCTGAGAGAGATGGAAGGCAGAGATGAGCTTTGGGAGAAGTGTAGTGACAGGTCAAGCCAATGCTATCTTTGTGCAAAATGAGTAAAGGAGGATCAATATAGTGCCTGGAGTTCCCCCACCCACCAAGCTGACGTGATAGCATCAATAAAGGAAATCTTAAAAGATAAGATCCAAAGATCACAGGTAGCCAAGGATTCAAAGGGTTTTGTCATCCGTAGAGAAAGGACAAGGCTGAAGTCTCAGGCCAGCTCCACAGCAGATGTAGGTAGAAAAACATGGGCAATAGTGATGAAGAAGCCAAGACACTCTTCTACTCCAAAAAGACCTATTGGCAAGTTAAGTCTTCCTGCCCTTGCTCCCCACCAGCTAGTTGAAAGAGGTGCAGAGGAGGAGCAGTTGAGCATAAAAGAGGCAAATTTTGTCTTGTTCTCAGCTTTTCACCTTCCTTCTCATCCCCCTCAATCAAAAAGAAAAGCAAATTCCTTCCATGGCACTATAAGGAGAAGAGGGCATGCCCTCAGCTCTTGCCCGTGGGCTTCCCAGAGGCATCTGGTGGGCCACTGTGTGAAACAGGATGTTGAACTAGATGGGCCTTGGACCTGATCCAACAGGGCTTTTCTTATGTTCTTATCTGGGCAGGGGGAACCTCTCAGGCTGGATTATCACCTTAAATTTAAATTAAAGCATTAATTTCTTCAGATTGCAAGCAAAAAAGCAAGCATCATCCCCAAACATAAGTCTACTTCTATAGACACTGATTTAGTCCCATTTCCTTCAATGGAAAATTTTTTTTAATGTGCCATTTAATCATGCATATCAGAGACCATTCCTAAATTAACTTCCCATATTAAAAATGTTAAAATACATGCATGGAAGTATTAAAGAGAAGCAGATGTTAGTTTATATACAAGAGTCCAGCATGCAACACAAAGGTTTCATAAGTCCACCTGCTAGTCTCAAAATTTATTTCATTACACAATATATTTTTGTCAGTCACAGCCCAAATTTCCAGCAGCTTACCAACAAATGTTTTCAGGGCTGGAAAGTTCCTTCAGAAGTGGAAGAAGCAGCCAAGGAAGTAAAGCAATTGTTGGGGAGTGGCAGCCATTATGCATTTGATATTCTAAAGAGCAAAGCTACAAACCACAAATGTGAGGCCTGTAACAGGTTGCTAGTAACATCACAGGGCAAACACTCAGTGGATTTTGATGCCTATCTTTAGATTTCAAATGGAAAACAAACCTACTATAACAAGATAACTCATCAGTGTTCTCAGCAAATTGAAGAAAGGAGGGGCTGAACATCTGCCTGTGATATTTTACAATGCCCGGAAAGTGCATATATCCCAACCAGAAGGGTCATTAAATCCTACTGAGCGTCAGCCTTTGACCAGGTTCAAAAACAAGTTTAACATAGTATGCTGCCAAATGAAAGCTTCTTATGTATGCCCCCTGCGTGAATATGCAAGTGGAAGCACTTCCATTAAAAGTTGCAAACCAACTACAGAACAGGGATTCTCATTTGCATTCTTGAATGAGAATAAGGAACCAAAAGGCAACAGACATTATTCACTGCACTGGATACAAACTCCAGTCTACTACTCACTTGCATGCAGTCCAGTCTAACTGCAAGTGGGAAAGTCAGCATCCTCCAAGTGAATGTTATACAAGAAGCTGTGCATTTTTTGCTGCGAGAGAGAAAGGACCAGAAGGGATGATACCAACCTCCCTCCAGTCTGGAGTGAAAAGGTGGCTGTCTGTTGCAATTGCACTTCCCCATGGTGTTCCCAGTAGTCCAGATGGTGTGCAACATAGTAATATTGCCTACATGCACAAAATCCAGTGTGTGTAGGCACACATGGCAAAGTCAACTTTTTGTTGCCTATGAGTTACCATCAACTTGTTTTGAATTCTGGGAAATCAAAAATGACATCTAGCCCTAGCACACAGTCCATATTTCAACATTACACCCACATGTGGTGAACAAAATATCCCAAGACATGCACGAGCTAGAATGGAGAGAGGTAACATCCAATCTGGCTCTGAGTCTTTGGCACTTTGAAGTCTAACTAATGTATTGCGACATAAGCATTCACAGGACACTTTAGTAGATGAATTAATTAAGAGCTATCCCCAGTTGGCAGAAATAGCTTTATTTATATAAAAATACATCCAGAAGCTTGTAACGTAAGCAATATAACAGTGAAAATAGAAGGCACAGCAACACACAATATAAGTGTGTCATATCACTATATGGAGCACTAATAAATATGATGCATCCAAAAAATTCCCAAGTAGATGCAAACCAGTTCCAACCAGTAAAGCAAGCTTATGTAAATTAAGGAGAGGCAATTATTATTGTAGTGAGCCAAGCCACTCCCAGTCTTTGATGATCTTGCCCAATAGTGTCAAAACTGGGAATGAATTCTGTCTTGGCAGCTTCATGCTGCAATCTTCCTTTAAAACTTTGTTATATTGCAAATTCAAAGACTGACATCAATTGATCTCATATAAACTATATTAAACTGTAAATTTTTTGAACTAAAAGGTTTTTCAGAATGGCTATTATTATATAAATTCAGTTCAGTTTATTGTGATCTTTGATCAAATACACAATCCAGATCAAATAAATCTACCGAGGGTAGATATCAATATAAACACATACATGCATACACATATAAAGACTCAGTTACATATAAGATTGAGATTAAAAAATAGGATAAAACAAAAATTTTTAAAAAGGAGGGATGATTAAAACTGACCATTTCTGACACACGATGAGCGAATTTTAATCGCAGCCGTACAGAATTTGGCTACTGAGTGCAAGACATAAGTGTGTTTATCAAAAGAAATAAGTTTATATAAAATTCATTCGAATTGTCAGGGTATCTAAGAATGAGAGGAGCAATATATTTGGAACACATCTCACAACAAAGAATACAGAAGCTGAAGAGAACTTTTTTGGCAAAAATGCATTTGACAAATGGTAGGGATATGCCCGAATTACTGACGCCTCTTTGGAGAAGCGCCAAAACAATTCGGGCTTCTGCAGCCAAAACGTTTCAGAGCAGGGCGAAAGGTACCTTTAAGAGGTGGCAGGCAGATCCTACCTGCTCCTCTGGTGAGCCGCTGCCACCACCTGCTGCTCCATCACAGCACTGTCATGCTTAACTTAAAAGCAGCAGCCACGCAGCTGTCCTCTAAAATGCCGCACCAATGAGATGCTGCTCCCAGCAGTCCTCACCTCATACAGCAGCATCATGCAAGGCATCATCCCCAAAACCTATTTGACTTTATTTATTTGATTCGATTTCTATACCGCCCTTCCAAAAATGGCTCAGGGTGGTTTATACAGAGAAATGATCAATAAATCAGATAAGATGGATTCCGGTCCCCAAAGGGCTCACAATCTAAAAAGAAACACAAGACAGACACCAGCAACAGTCACTGGAGGTACTGTGCTGGGCGTGAATGGGGCCAATTATTCTCCCCCTGCTAAACAAAGAGAATAACCACACTAAACGGTGCCTCTTTGCCAAGTTAGCAGGGACTTTCAAAGAGAAGGAAAAGCTGGCAAAGTAGACCTCAGGTTAAAAACATGCTCAGAGGGAATAGTTAACTATCTCCTGCCAGAGGCAACTCTCCTCCACAGTAACTCAGATAAAGCACCGTGCATTCCCACCCCACTGTCAACATAATGAATTGGCAAGGCTAAGGAGCTAAGTTGTTAGAAACTTCTCTCCACCTGGAGACACATCCCAGTTCTCAGATAAGCTATTAAGGTCACCCATTCAGACCTCTACCTACACTTCACCCAAGCCATTTCCAGCCTTTTGTTCAGTAGCTCTATACCCAAGTTGACCAACTCCTGCAACCATGAACTTCATTGTTCTACCTGAGTTTCAGCCCCACACAGGAAGCTGCCTCATACTTAGTCAGACCATTGGTCCACCTAGCTCAGTATTTACACTGCCTGGCAGTGGCTTCTCCATGGCTGCAGGCAGGAGTCTCTGTCAGCCTTATCTTGGAGATGCCAGGGAAAGAACTTGGAACCTTCTGGAGCGTGATTTACGCATTGCCGCCAGCCATGTTTTTGAGAACAAGTACTCCTGGTCCAGCCACGTGGTCTTGGGAACAGAATCTATACGGACTTTTACCATACTGGTTCTCAAGCTTGCAAGTGGTAGCTCTACACCACTTGCTTCCTGTTTTCTGGTGCCTTCCCCCTGCGAGGAAATCTGCTTGTGTACCCATCTACAGGTGCACCAGATGCACCACCAGACAAAAATGGGTAATACTAACCTTCTGCCCATCTAAATCTCCTCATCCCCTTCTCTTTCCTTTCCATTTCAGCATACAAACCCTTTCTACGACAAACCTTAACCTGATTTATTTACAGTTTGGATCTGAAGCTAAAATTCCTCTTAGTGAGATTCTTGTTAAGACTGTTAAGAGATTTTATTGTTTTGCCTAACCAACATTTCGTTTTCTGTACCCCTTTCCCCTTTCAAATAAATCTTTAAACTACATATAAGCTCATCATTTCCAGAGCAAAGCTTTGCTTAAGTTAATACTGTAACAGACTGCTCCCCCACAGTCAAGCTGATTCCCCATGGTAACCCCAAAGTATTGTTCGAGTGTCCTAGCCAAGCACTCCGGAGCAGATCTATTAACACACTGTAACAGATGAGGGTTAGAAATATGTGAATTTTTTCCACAGCCCGAGGAGATCATCCTCCAAAAGTGTGGGTTGTGAACCAACCATGCTCCAAGATAGGATCAATAAGAGAACCTGAAGGCGTGGCTAGCCCCTTAACATGGGAGGTGACCCAGCCCCAGTTCCGGTCCTGTCTTGCTCCATGAACAGGTTGTTTCTTTTGCACTGCAACTTTTTGAGCTCTTTTTAGAGCTTGCTTGGCTAGCCTAATTCTTTTTCCTCTACTTTCTATCCAGCACTGTGCCAGGATGGGAGAGAAATCAATTGATCTTATTCTCTTCATAAATTTGGTCTAAAAAACTTTTATTTTGATGCAATTCGGCTGCTTTCTTTCATTTTCAATGGAACACGCAAACGCCAGTGCGCCCCTAGAGGACTCTCTTTTGGAAGACACTCCCTCTGATCATCGGGGGAGGCCTTCCTCCGCGGCTCAGGCCTCCGTTGGAAATATAGGCCCTCCTATTCTGGTTCCCACAGAACGCTGCACCTCATCCAGGCCAGCTGCTTCCGAGTCTGGTGGCAAGGTTTCTAAAAAAGCCCATAAAAAGACTTGGAAGAAACACCTCGAGGGAATGGAAGCCACTACCACTCCGCCTGCGAAGGCACGCTTGGCGTCCACTTCAGAGGTCCGCCTGAGCGAGCAGCTTTTACTCTAGGCCGTTTGTGAATCTAGTCAGCCATGCAGCCCTCCTGATGACGGCACAGGGGGTGCCGAGCCACTGCTGAACCAGAGCACTCAGCCCCCTATTTCCAATCTGGACCCTGCTCTTGGATCGCCAGAGAAGGTGCTTCCAATGTCGATCGCGCCACACAGTCCTCCTCCTCCCCCCACAAGCCCCGGTACGGGAGACGGAGAGTTTAAATGCGGAGCCCATGTTCGATGCTCCAGCCGGGGTGCTCCCACTGATGCCGCCGCCCTTGTCTCCTGTCTCGGACAGAACTTTACTGTAGAGACCTCCCTCTCCGTGGCCAGCCACCTCTCTGCTGGAGCAACCAGGATTGCCTAATTCACCACCAGGACCCTCCAGGCCTCCTGTGGGCCAATAGTTGTGAGTAGCACACCGGTCCCTGGCGTTCCCCCTCCTCCCCTCCCACCCGATATTGTTAACTGGCTGGATGATTTCTTTTCATGCCAAATGACCAAAATCTGTAAAACTAATCTACAAGCCCTGCTTATTTCCAGAGCTAATCGCCACCACTCTAGGTCGTCCTCTCCTGATTCAAGTGCTGGAGGCAACCTATCCCAGCTAATAAGAGAGGCCATTTTCTTCTTTGCCCAAGGGCGCCTAGACAAAGAAAGAGATCTAGATCCCCCTCTCCCCCCTCCTCTTCTCAAGGGGCTCCTTCACCTAAGTGCCCTGCCCACCCAGCCTTTGCCTTCTGCTCCGTCTAGGCCCCCGCCTTCTCCTGCTCTGGCGATTGTGCCTGGCCCTGCAGTACCTGATCCCAGAGTTATACCTCCTGCAAGGCCTCTACCTTCTGATACACGCCCCCTGTCAGTGGGTCGTTGAGGAAGCTGACTCCCTGTCTGATAAAGAGGAAGGGGAACTCTCTGATGAGAATGCTGTTGGCCCCGTTCCTAGCTCCTACTGCCTTTTCTCTTCCTCAGACGATGTGATTTTGTCTAAAGTTAGGCGTGCTATTAATGATGTCTCTCCTATTGATACAGCTCAGACTGCGTCCTCCTCTTGATCACAATGTTTTTCCTTCCTGCTCAGCTCAGGCTGCTACTGTTCCTTTCCCATCCTTATTCCGAGAGGTTATGATGGCAGAATGGGCTGCTCCCACTTCCTCTAGGGCCCCGAGGCATCTCCCTAAAAACACTACAGTCTTCCATCTGATGTGGCCTCTCTCCTAGCAGTTCCCACAGTGGATCCTCCAGTGGCCCAGCTGGTGTCCGCTTCTATAGTTTTTAAGGAGGAAGATGAATAACACAGGTCCCCTGAAGACCACAGGGCAGATATGCTTCTTCGTAAAAACCATTCTGCCTTGGCTACTATCATCAAGGCAGCCACTACTAATTCTATTTTCACCCAGGCCCCTACGCTATGGGTCAAAAAACTAGCCACCTTGGTACCCCGAGCTCACTAAAGTCTGCCAGGGGCTTAATAAATTGGCCAAAGCTTCAGCCCTGATGGTGGACTTCAGTCCGGATTGTATCCAGCACGCCACTAGGGTTATGGCCTCGGGCGTGGCAGTCCGCCATTCCCTCTGGTTGAAGCATTGGAATGTGGATTCAAGGTCCCAGCTTAACCTTTCGGCCTCCCCCTTTTCAGGTGCATGACCCTGGTGAGGTGTTGGACCCTATCCTCATTGCAACTAGGGAAAAGAAAAAAGCCCTGCCCTCCAGTCATAGGAATTTTCATAGGCCCTTCCGTGCCAGGTCTCAGTCCTTTTAGCCCTTTAGAGATCCCCAAAGGTCTAACTTCTCCTCCCCTAGGGACAACTGAGGTTTCTCTTACCGTCCTAACTAGTGCAATCAGTAGCAACAGCGAGTCAGGGGATCCACCAGGGGACACTCCTCCAGAACCTTCTGCTCAGCCTCTTCCCTCCACTCCCGAAAACAATGACTACCCCCCAGTAGGAAGGCAACTTCGGGCCTTCCACCCTCAGTGGGAGACCACGACTCAGGACCGCTGGGTCCTCTCTACTGTTGCGCATGGATACGCCCTGGATTTCCAAGCACAGCCTTCAGATCAGGTCACCATCTCTTCCAGATCCATCCTACTGGACAAGCATCAGCGGATGCTTCTAGCCATTCAGCATCTTCTGATCAATGCAGTCTAATCAGTGCCATCGACCGAATTATGGCAAGGCATTTATTCACTCATTTCTTGTGCCTAAGGAGGATGGGTCTTGGAGAGCAGTGCTGAACCTGAGTTCACTCAACCGTTTCATCTGCCCGCAAAAGTTCCGCATGGAGTCTCTCCGGTCTATTAAGGAAGCGATTCTACCTCAGGACTTCCTAGCTTCCATCAATTTGTCCAAGGCCTACCTTCACGTGCCAATTCTTCCCAGTCACCACCGATTCCTCCGGTTCTGCTACTACAGGCACCACTATTAATACAGGACCCTACCCTTCGGCCTGTCATCAGACGTGAGGGTATTTACCAAGATTATGGTGGCTCTGGTGGCCAGCCTCCAGACGAGTGGGATCCACATATATCCATATTTGGATTATCTGCTCATCTGGGCGTCCTCGTTTCCACTAGCCCAGGACTCTGTGCAGCACACCCTGTCTGCCCTGGCCTCCCACGGGTTAGGAAATTGTCAAAAAGGTCACCTGGTGCCTTTGCAGACCATTCAACATCTGGGGGCCCGTTTTCAACACCCGTCTCTCATCCATCTCCCTACCACCGGACCACCATCAGAAATTGGTGCTCCTCATCCTCCCTCTTCTGCAGTCTACATCCACGGACCTGATGTTGCTGGCCCAGCTGATCGGACTGATGATCTCTTGCCTCGAGTGCACCCCTTGGGCTCACTGGCACTCTCGGCCTCTGCAGTGACACCTCCTCCCGTTCCAGGACAACATCATGACCTGCGTCCAACAAGGAGATCTCCCTGCCACCTGAGGTCCGTCAGTCCCTCAGGTGATGGTTATCCCCCGTGTTGCTAAAGGGTCTTCTTCTCATGACTCCCGTGCAGGTTCTGATAACCACAGATGCCAGCCTGTCAGGCTGGGGAGTTCACTGCAACGGCCAATATGCACAAGGCGTGTAGTCATCACAAGAGAAGACCAACAACATCGGCTGGAGCTCAGGCCGTCCATGTGGCCCTTCTCCAGTTTCTTCCTATGATCCGCCAGGTCAATGTCCTAGTCCTCACAGACAATGTGACCACCAAGTCACATGTCAATCGTCAAGGAGGCTCCCGGGCACTCATGGAAGAGTCCAACAAGATGTTCCATTGGGCAGTACAGCACTTTTAATCACTAGTGGCAGAACATTTCCAGGGCACAGCCAATACCCAAGCAGATTGGATCAGCCGACGCATGATAGATCAAGCAGAATGATCACTCCATCATGAGGTCTTTCACCTTCACTCCAGCGCTTCCTCGCAGCTACATCCCAATCTGCGGAGATTCCTAAAGGGAGCATCCAACTTGGCACCGCCTCCGATCCATAGGTTTCCCACTTGGAACCTTAATAAAGTCAATGCCCTTATGAAGGCACCTTTTGAGCCCTTGTCAGAACTGGATCTCTGTCACCTTTCGCTCAAGGTCCTCTTCTTGGTGGCCATCACATCGGCTCGCAGGGTGTCACAACTGGGAGCCCTATCCGCATGGAAGGAGTTCTGTGTTTTCCAATCTGATGCTGTTATCCTGAAATTTGACCCTACTTTCTTACCCCAAGATAAATTCTGCCTCAACAGTCTCAAGACATCGTCTTGCCCTTCACCGAGCCAGCCAAGAGAAAAATTGTGCCACTCACTGGACGTGAGACATGCCCTCTAATTCACTTGCGTAGAACTAGACAGTTTCGGCGCTCTGATTCGCTCTTTGTTTTCTTCAAGCAACCAAAATTTCCAAGGTCACGATCGCTTTGTGGATAAAGACTTGCATTTCTGTGGCATATGAGTCTCTCAATCTTCCTCCGCCTTTGGGTATTACCGCACATTCCACTAGGAGTGTGGCTACTTCAGCCGCCTTTGCGGCTTGTGCACCCTTTACTGAGATCTGCAAGGTGGCCACCTGGTCGTCTATTACTCCCTTCATCAAACATTACAAAATCTCTTCATTCCATGAGTCTCAGGCGGCTGTGGGCCATACCGTACTACAACAAGTGGTCTACCTTGCATCCTCTCTGTACCCACCCGACTTCTTTAAAGCTTGGGTATGTCTCGCACTTTTGGGAGATGACCTCCTCGGGCTGTGGAAAAATTAACATTGGACTTACCGTGAAGGGTTCTTTTTCACAGCCAAGGAGGTCATTTGGCCCACCCTCAGATGCTGATCTTCTTCTCTGGGGGTGCATTTTGGTCATTCAGGGAGGTGCGTTCTCCTGGGTGGAGGCAATTTCTAGGGCGTGAGCTTTGCAGGCTAATTTTTTAACTTTACTATTTTCCTCCTGCTAATTTTTATACTATGACTAATCCTTTACCTTTCTATGAGACTACATCAGTCCCAGAACTGGAGCTGGGTGGCCTCCCACGCTAAGGGGCTAGCCATGCCTTCAAGTTCTCTTATTGGACCTGTCTTGGAGTATGGTCGGTTCACAACCTGCACTTTTGGAGGATGACCTCCATGGCTGTAAAAAAGAACCCTTCACGGTAAGTCCAATGTTTCTTTCTTGTTACCAGAAAGACCTCATGAGCTGCAATTTGGCCACTCGAATTAAAAACATAAGAACATAGAACAGCCCTGCTGGATCAGGCCCAAGGCCCATCTAGTCCAGCATCCTGTTTCTCACAGTGGCCCACCAGATGCTGCTGGAAGCCACAGGCAGGAGTTGAGGGTATGCCCTCTCTCCTGCCATTACTTCCCTGCAACTGGTACTCAGAGCCATCCTGCCTTTTGAGACTGGAGGTGGCCCACAGCCCTCCGACTAGTAACCATTGATGGACCTCTCCTCCATGAAGTTATCCAAACCCCTCTTAAAGCCATCCATGTTGTTGGCTGTCACTACATCCTGTGGCAGAGAGTTCCACAAGTGGATCACACGTTGTGTGAAAAAGTACTTCCGTTTGTTGGTCCTAGACCTTCTGGCAATCAATTTCATGGAGTGACCCCTGGTTCTAGTGTTGTGTGAGAGGGAAAAGAATTTCTCTCTCTCTCCAAATTCTCCAAACCATGCATGATTTTATAGCCCTCCATCAGGTCTCCCCGCAGTCGTCTTTTTTCTAAGCTAAAAAGCCCCAGGTGTTGTAGTCTTGCCTCATAAGAAAGGTGCTCTAGGCCCCTGATCATCTTGGTTGCCCTCTTCTGCACCTTTTCCAGTTCAACAATGTCCTTTTTAAGATGTGGTGACCAGAATTGTATGCAGTACTCCAAGTGTGGTTGCACCATAGTTTTGTATAAGGGCATAATAATATTAGCAGTTTTATTTTCAGTCCCCTTTCTAATGATCCCTAGCATGGAATTTGCCTTTTTCACAGCTGCCGCACATTGAGTCGACACTTTCAACGAGCTGTCCACCACAACCCCAAGATCCCTCTCCTGGTCAGTCACCAACAGCTCGGATCCCATCAGCATATACTTGAAGTTGGGGGTTTTCGTCCCAATGTGCATCACTTTACACTTGCTAACACTGAACCGCATTTGCCATTTTGTCGCACACTCCCCCAGTTTGGAGTGATCCTTTTGGAGCTGCTCACAATCCGTTTTGGATTTCACTAGTATGGTATCATCTGCAAATTTGGCCACCTCGCTACTTACCCCTGCTTCTAGATCATTTATGAATAAATTAAAAAGCACCGGTCCCAGTACAGATCCCTGGGGGACCCCACTTCTTACTTCCCTCCATTGTGAAAACTCTCTATTTATACCTACCCTCTGTTTCCTGTCTTTCAGCCAGTTAGCAATCCACACGTGTACCTGTCCCCTTATCCCATGACTGCTAAGTTTCCTCAGGAGTCTTTGATGAGGAACTCTGTCAAAAGCTTTTTAGAAGTCCAGGTATACTATGTCAACTGGCTCACCTAGATCCACACACTTGTTGACACTCTCAAACAAGTCCAAAAGGTTGGTGAGGCAAGATTTACCTTTGCGGAAGCCATACTGGCTCACTCCCAGCAGGGCCTGTTCTTCTAGGTGCTTTACAACAATTCTTGATAGTTCATAAGGAAGTTACATGCAAATTACTTGAAACTGAAGATAGTGACTAGAGCTGCTCCTGAAGGACACAGTCATATTTATGACATCCAACAGAACCGATAGGCTGTAGAGTCAGGTGAAATGGGGACTTGTTAAATTCTTGACTTCATCACTACATGCTGGACCAATCAGCATAAGTGACCAAAGGCAAAACATGACAAAACATCTCGGGGGTGGGGTGGGGAGGACATTGAATTCAAACCTGAAGCAAAATTTGTACAAATAAATGTTTACCAGAACAATAAAAGGCAATTTAATATGAAATTTCAGCTTAACAGCCAGGCTGTTCTTATTGGCCAGAAAAATACTAATTTCCATTTTTGTATAGTTAGAAGCAAGTCAAGTTAATTCTTGATGAATGTGTAATATCTGATTAGTGGTGACTCATCTTTGGACTCCTTTTTATTTTGTTTTACTGCTGTGAAATTTGACTTGGGATGACCCACTGTTATAAATAAAAGAACTACGACTAGAACTGCGAAACACTGCAAACATCCAAAACAGCACTACACATATTAACAATTTTGCTGCAAAGAACATCTAGTGCAGATTAAAATGACTGTGCATCAACAGAGCAATTCTTGAAATTACATGGTGGCCAGATGGATATGTCAATTAATTAATGGTTCCAATTTATAGGTCTGCAATATAAAAAGCCTGGATGCTGGCCAAAGGTTGTTTGCAGTTATGTTCCAAAGGAAGGACAAAGGCGGAATCAAGCCAGAATCACATGTGCTAGGGAGGAAACCAATTATAATGGGATGCTTACCTCCATAAACAAAAGATTGAAATATTCCATGTCAGTTGTGCCTTCTCTCACACAAGCTGATGTGAGGCTCACTTTTGAATGCTACATACCACACAGCACTTAATTACTCTAAATGTGTTCACAAGGGCAAATATCCATGAGTTTTGCTTCATTTTTTAGAAACTGATTCCCACCACAAACCAACTTAAATTTTTTATATTTTATTTTCTGAGTTGGATCATGTAAACAAGGGCAGTCAATAAATGAAGAAGCATTCTGAAAAGTCAGTTTTGGAGGTGCCTATGGCAATTATGCAGCAGAGCAATACTGCCAAAATCTGAAATTCAGCCCGAGAATACAAGTTTTCCCAGCTCATTAGGCCCAGATATTTCCAAAGAGTTTCTTTGCCCTGAAATTCTTCCTCGTGTTTGAAATGTAGATCAAAATTATTTCTAGATTATGCAGGTGCACAAGAGTCACAGTTACCAGTCAGCTATCTGGTTAGGAGCACAAAGCCAGCAACCATAGCTGGCACACAATGATAAATTGTTGATAAAGCTGTGAAGGATTATTGAAATTGACTTGGACATTTTTTCATAATGGGAGTGTAGTTCAAGGCTTGACAAATCCCAGGCACCAGGGAGCAGGACGCCTAGAAATGTAGCCATGGCACCTAGACAAAGATATTCAGAGATAAGTTATTAACATATTTGTCTCAGGCAGCCCTGTTACTATTCTAAGTATGTTACTTTGAAAGGGGATAGAGAGATGTCAATTTCTACACACACACACACACACACACACACACAAACCCCAATATGGATCATTGTCAGGCAATTTTTTCCTGTGTCCATAGTGTGGCTACTAAAATTTTGGGCTGACTCCTAGATGCAAATAAAATTAGTCCACATCTGGTGTAGTTACAGAATACTTGAGTGCACAAAGAATTATGAGCCAATAAATAGCTTTTTTAAATAGCAATATTTTTAGTATTTCTAATACACTCTTAATTGCCGAGCCAATTCTATAACAAGATAAAAGGAGTTAGTGGTGGGATAACTGTAACGGAATGAGAATGAGACCATATATGACACCCACTTAGTTAAAAAAAATGTATCCTGCTTTTCCCAGAGACTGCTGCCCAAAGTGGCTTACAGTATTAAGAAAATGAAACAAAATTTTCAGGAACAGCTGTCACCCTAGCCTAAAGCTTCTGGAAAGAGCCCAAACCTTGTACTTTATGCTGGTCTAAGACCCAGGGGCGTAGCAAGGTTGGAGGGGGCCCAGAGACAAGATTTTAAAATGGGCCCCTCGCGGATATACACACAAAAACACACTTCACAATAGATCGTGCACTCACATCCCCATTATGAATACGGTGAAAATCTAGTTCACATTGAATCTAGTTTTTTTACTCTCTGCTCCTTCCGATCTCCAAGAGACTCAACATAATTCATAGGGGTTGCAACATGGGCGGGTAGGGAGTCATGTGATGTGCCTCTGGGGGGACCCTTGAGGCAGTGGGGCCCCAAGAGGACTGCCTCCCCTTGCCTAATGGTAGTTACGCCCCTACTAAGACCATAATAAAGATTATTTGAGACTTTAAAGAAGTATTTTAGTAGGGCCATGAAAAACTGCAAATATTGTGTCGCATCCAGAAGCCCAGATGTCAGTTTGGGTCCTTTTGTACCCTTCAGAAGGATGGGGTCGGAAAAACGGCCGATTTTTTTTATTGGCAAAAATCCCCATAGAAGTCTCTGGGGCAGGCATCCCCAAACTGCGGCCCTCCAGATGTTGCTGAACTACAACTTCCAGCATACCCAGCCACAAAAAAATTGTGTCTAGGGATGCTGGGAGTTGTAGTTCAGCAACATCTAGAGGGCCGCAGTTTGGGGATGCCTGCTCTGGGGAAAGAAAAAAATGCTGGTGGCGAGTGGGGGAACAACATTAGCAAGCCCAGGAGCTCTGAAAGTTGGCATGCAAGTAGGTAAGTGTGTTTGGACTGTGTATTTAATTAAAATGAATCTGACAATCTGTTTTTAAATTATTACTATTAAGTAACCCAAAAATTGTTCTCTTCAAGGAAATGTAGAAGAAAAGTGATATTACATCAGAGAATCTCAGGGGAAGTGATGTAAAACCCACAACATTTTCCACTTGCTTTTTCTAACTGAATACAATGCAAAAAACATTTTGAAATTAAGATATAAATGGGTGGGCAGATAAAAGGAGATTTTCCCCCAGCTGGAGGGAAAAGAAGTGGGCTTCCACTGCCATTTCGAGCTCTGAATTGAGTCAAGAATGCCCGAACAGTGTTGGGGAACTCCAACCCAACAAAGGCTTCCTTACATATCGGGGTCAGCTTATCCACAACATAGCCCATATCAGGCTATGTCCAACTTTACCCAACCGACCTTGCACAATCCTATTTGTTAGCATGTCAACTTCCTCAATAGCAAATTTCAGCAGAATGGGGAGAAAACTACCAAAAATGCAAAGACTATACCCATGCCAGCCCAAGCAGTAATGTACAGGAAGAGCAAGGTATACATATTTTGAATGAATGAATATCCCAATGCTTCCTCCCATCTCCCCTTCTCTGCCCTCAGCAGAGATAAAGACACCATAGTGATCTGAACTCGTGAGTCTCAACTATCTTTAAGTATGGTGGCAACAACAACAACTGACAGAAGAGGAAGACCACCCTGAGACCTTGGGTTAGGGCGGTATAAAAATGCATTAAATAAATAGATAATAAATAAGAAGCAGTGGCTTGGCCCTTTGCCACAATGCTTTGCCCTAGATTGCCTGACTGCTCACAGCAGATCTATTTCAAAGTTCTTAGCACAAACCATCACGATCACCTGACAAAGACTTTTCTAGTACATGAGTAGTCATTTTTACACACAAGAGGAGCACTGACCACAATTCAAGGGGAGAGTGGATAATTATTATTAAAAGCTAACTTAAGCAAAGGAAGTGGTAAGTCTTTTACAGAACACTACTTTTATACTCCATCCTAAAATATTACCCTGGAACTTGGCAAGTCTCTGACTACTAAAAGCTTCTGCAAAGTGCTATAATGAATCCTCTTGTAGCATGACTATTACACATTTTAAGTAGCCTCACTTAAAAAAAATCAGAGGAATCTCACCATTAATTTTTATAAGCTCTTAGGACCACCACCACCCAGCTGGATAGAACAGCTGCATCAACTGCTTCTATAAAATCAAGATTCCATGCAAGGAGGGAAGTAGGCTGCTTCTCTATTGTTCCAGACAACTCCTAGCTTACGAGTATGCAACTTTGACCCTCCAGTTGTTGGTGGGCTATCCTTAGTATGGGGCGACCATACATACCATACGTTGTATCCTTACAACGAGGGCTATCCTTAGTATGGGGCGACCAGGGTGATCACCCCCAGCCCTGCCGTGCACTTGCCTCCCTGTCCTCCAGCAGGTGCAGGCTCCAAGATGTCTCCTCGCATTGGCCTGGCCAGGATCAGGAGGTTTGCCTGACACTGAAAAGCCACCTGTGCACTAGGGCAGGCTGCCAGCTACAGCTCCTCCTACCAGACTATCAGCTGTTTGGCTGGTGGGTGAGGCTTCCAGAGGACTGTCTGCTGGCCTCCCTGAAGCTTTTCTGTGTAGGCTGGCAGGCAGCAGGTAAACAAGAAAGCAGAGTGGCCAGCGCTGGTTGCCCACCAGAGTGCTGTGCACACCCTCTGCCCTGCCCCTGTGCCGCCTTCCTCCTCAGAGCCAGCAATGGAAGGTGTGGGATTTCCCTTTTGTGATTATCTCCCTCCCCACCCCACATATTTATGGAATTGTCTGCTTTAGGGTCTTTATATCGGGGACAGATGTAGGGCAGGATGGGAGGGAGTATATTTGATTTGAAGTGGATTGGACAATATTGATCTTTAATAATTTGTGGGGGTGTTTTACATGTCCAACCAGCATGGACATATAGTGCATTTGTAAGGAGGAAAGTTAAAAGCACAACACATGCCCCTTGCTTCACAGTTCTCACTCAGATCTTCCGGACTGCAAACCAACTTGAGCATAGCGCATTTACAAAATAAATTGTTCAGCTGTTTACAGTTAGATGCACTTTCACCAGGTGTGAAATACTATGAACTCTTTCACTGCCATGGTTCCCTCAGCACTCCTTTTGCCTCTGGTTTGACAACTGTGAGCCTCTTGAGTCTACATTTTACTAAGGAACTCCTAGCAGTTAACCATTACATTAAATGAACCAAGCAAACACACACAAATATGTAAACAAACATTTACAATGTTTATTTAAATCAAAGTTCTTCCTGAAAAGGAGACTGTTGTAAGCTTCAAAAGAATGCAAAGGCATGTTTTGGATGTATGAAGTTCAAACCACTGTCCATCTGTGAAACTCACTGGGTGACTCTGGGTCAGTCACTTATCTCTCAGCCTAACCTGAGAAATAAGTACCCCTGCAAATACCTCTGCTAGTTTGGCAAAGAGGCACCTTTTAATGTGGTGATTCTCTTTATTTAGCAGGGGGAGAGTAACTGGCCTGACCCACCCCCAGCACAGTACCTCCAGTTACTGTTGCTGGTATCTACCTTATGTTTCTTTTTTTACTGTGAGCCCTGTGGGGACAGGGATCCATCTTATTTATTTATTATTTCTCTGTGTAAACTACTCTGAGCCGTTTTTGGAATGGTGGTATAGAAATAAAATAAAATAATTAACAAACAAACAACCTATTTCACAGGGTTGTTGTGTGGATAAGCATGTACACCACTCTGAAATCTTGGAGGAAGAGAGGGATATAAATGAAATAAATAAATTTCATCCAAGATCAAGTTCCACATCTCAGGTTTGCCCTTATTTTACCCCCCCCCAAAAAAATGCCACGTAAGTCTGATGAGTTTTATTTTTCCTGTATCACAAAGTTGCTAAGTTCTATGCTGCTGCCTCTGTGCATAACATTAAATTGATTTAGTGGTGTGGTTAACCATTTTTATTATGGATTTTTTTGTATCATATATGATATAACTGGGCATGCAAGTTCTGTATTTTTTTCTGCTGGCCTGCAACTGTAATAAAGATCTATCTATCACAGCACAGGGACAATCACTAAGGCGGCCCTGTCCCATGTGCTTGAAAAGTGAGCTTCAGCTGGTGTTGGTGCACAGAATGAAGCCCACGCAGCCAACCTAGTCAGATGGGTAAATTAGCAATGTGAAGGTCTCAGGAGGAAGTGAAAAAATTTGGGATCACATACTTCTCCCTTTTCCCTCCCCAATAACCTTTTTTAAACTGAAAAATGGCTTATGATTTATTTTTTGAATTATCAATAAAATGTTCAAGAAAATGTTTTCACATATATTTGTATAAGAACAGGTGTTGTGGCCTTCAGTCTCCTAAGCTTCTTGCTTACTTCAGATTCCTCCTCTTGCAGCACCATGTAAAAGAAATGATGTTTTGGCGACACAACAGATCAAGAAATAAACTAACATGTAGAGAAACCTGTCTCAATCCAAGTAAAACTTCAGTTTTCAGAAGTCCATGACTTCCGCGTTTTGGGCGGTATAAAAATGTGATAAACAAATTAAATAATAATAAAAATGATCAAGGATCAGAAGCAGCATAGACAGTGATAGTGATAGCTTAGAAAATGAGATTATGTAGCAAAAAAAAATGGATTCAGCCAGTCTTGGGAATTTCCCTTTTTCTGAAAATGAGTTTTTTCTGTATTTGCTTGAGGATATTTGGGCAGAGTTGGGTGGAGAATGTCAGATGAATATATATATAATGTGGCACAGGAATCAGACATAGGCGGGTTGAGATGTCACACCCACAAGTGCACAAACTCGTGTCCCAACATTTTACTGACGTTTTATTGGCTTACTAAAGCAGGCATTCTGACCCTGCTTTACAATGCAAATTGTTTAACTTTCTGCCTGCTTTTCATAAACTGGCAACTGGATTCCTTGGAGCTTAACAGCTTGCAGTTCATTTCTAACATATAAATTTAATATTTAAAAGTTAACACAACTAAATGTAAATTCAATTAATAAATTTGTACTTATTGCCTGAATAAGCTATACTTATAAATGCAATCTATCAAACACAATCAATGTTATGAGCAAAGCAGGTTATACTGTGTGTGTGTGTGTGTGTGTGTGTGTGTGTGTGTGTGTGTGTGTACACAACACATACAGGAAGCTCTCCAATATAAAAGGGGTTGAGTTCCGGGCAAGTTCCGCAAACAGTGAATCCGCAATATGAGAGTGCTTAACCTGTCCACTAATGATAACTGAGCAAAGACATACCTTTTAAAAGTGGTGATCTCTTTATTTGGCAGGGGGAGAGCATCTGGGCCTATCTATCCCAGCACAGCATCACTCCAGTGGCTGTTCCTGGAGTCTCTTATGTTTCTTTTTTAGATTGTGAGCCCTTTGGGGACAGGAAAGCATTTTATCTTTTTATATCTATGCGACTCACTTTGGGAACTTTTGCTGAAAAGCGGTGTGAAAATATTTGCCATATTATCGTATAGAACCTAACCCCACCTCCCAATGGAGTTAGGTTCTGCACTCAGGCAGTGCAAGTGGCTGGGACCCATAAAAGGTATCACAGCCACTCGCACCACCTGTTTAAGCTTCCCTGAATGCCAGCAGTGAAGTGGGGAGTGTGGCATTTAAACCTCTGCACTAATCAGCTGATTGGTGGGGAGGTTTGAAGTTTAAATGGCCACTCTTCCCACTTCCCAACTGGCATTCAGGGTGGCTTAACGAGGCGGCAGCAGAGGCACCCAGCCACTCAAACTGCCTCTTAAAGCCTTCCCAGATGTGAAGGCTTTAAGAGGCAGTGTGAGTGGCCGGGTGTCTTTCCCACTGCCTCTAAGCTTTCCCACACACCAGCTGGGAAGCAGGGGAAGTGGGAATTTAATGGCCACTCTCCCCGCTTCCCAGCTAGTGTGCAAGGAGGCATTAGGCAGCAAAAAAAAGGTACACAGTTACTCATGGGGCCTCTTAAAGCCTCCCCGTGCACCAACTGGGCAGTGGAGAAAGTGAACATTTAAACCTATGGATATTGAATTCACAAATACTGAGGGCCACCTGTATTATATACATTTCCCTAAAAGTTGGTTTTAAAAGGTGGGGGGGGAGACACACGCACACACAGCTTCAAAATGTCTGGAAATTTTACATCTCTACATTAGATTCAGCTAGGAGCAAGTGTTCCTTTAGGTACCCAGGGCCCAAATCATTTAAGACTTTGAAAGTAATAACCAGCAATTTGAAATGTACCCAGAAACAGACTGACAGCCAGTGCATCTTAAAGATAAAATTAATAGGCACACTGCAGGGAACTCCAGATATCAATCTGACTGATGTATTCTTCATAGGAACTTAGGAAGCTGCCATATACTGAGTCAGACCATTGGTCTATCTAGCTCAGTATTGTATATACATACTGGCAGCAGCTTCTCCAAGGCTGCAGGCAGGAATCTCTCTCAGCCCTATCTTGGAGAACCCAGGGAGGAAACTTGAAACCTTTTGCTCTTCCCACAGCGGCTCTATCCCCTGAGGGTAATATCTTACAGTGCTTACACTTCTAGTCCCCCATTCATATCAAACCAGGGTGGACCCTACTTAGCTAAGGGGACAAGTCGTGCTTGCTACCACAAGACCAGCTCTCCTCTGGTCATCTATGGTTTCCAAATACTTTTCCAAGCGCTGCCCCCCATAGAACACATTGCAAGAAACCAAACGTGATGTGACTTAAAGAATGCATGACCATGGTCAAATCAAGGAAAGGCTGTAGCTAGCACAAGTTATGCAAAGGCACCCTTGGCCACCATGGTCACCCAATTATCTAGAAGCAGCATCCGATTCACGAGGATCTCCAAGCTGGTGCTCTTACCATTTTATATCCTCTCTCTCCTTAAAGTGTAAGCACCCTGCACATCCTTAGATCTGTTTTGGGTAAGAAGCTCTTAAAAACCAGTTTTTAAGAGGTGAATGCTCTAACAAATTACAAACCTTTTGTCCCAAAACCATTAGCATGTTGCTCAAGGGCTTAAACCAGGGCTGCTCAACTTTGACCCTCCTGAAGATGTTGGCCTACAATTCCCATAATCTGCCACTGTGACGGGATTATCAAAATTGTAATCCAGAAACAGGTGAGGGGGCCTAAACTGAGCAGGCCTGGTTTAAACCGAATACACCAGGTCTAGGCTATCTTTCAGAAAGATGGCTCTAGCTCGTAAAGCCATTCCATATTCATACTGACCTTTAATTCAAGAATTGTGTCAGTTAAAATATGAACACAGAAAGTTGCAACAAAGACATGTTGGATCATTAGTCCACCTAGACCAGTACTGTTTACACTGACTGGCAGCGGCTCTCTCAAGTTCCAGAGAGTGGTGAACAAGCTACACACCATTATTTTGTCTTAGCAGAACAACCATTCAGATATAAGAAATCATCATACATGTTTGCCACAAAGTTAAGTAAAGATTCTGATTCGTACCAACAGGTGCCCACAGAGCATTTCCCCAGCAAATCCTCTGGTAAATCCATTATATTCCACTTTCAAAGCCATTATGCTCTGGCAACCTCCCAAACTGAATCAGATTCCTTAAACCAATTAAAAAAAATAGGCAGGATATGCTTAACAATTAGGAATACATTTTCAATGCAACATACATTCAGATTTAAAATTGTAACACTTCTAGAAAAATGAGATTTACCATGTGTCCTTTAACTTTGTACAAACCACATTCAGGTTTAAGTGTCAGTATTGTCAAAGCTACAGGGTTTAGGGTTCTGTGTGTGTGTTTGATATCTTACTTATAAATAAAAGCTAAACTAGCTCCTTATATAAAATTCTATCATGAGCATTTCCAAACTAGCAATAAGAATTATGTACAGTTGTGTGTCAATCCAATGATCTATCCACTACATTATTCCATCTGATAGTCAGCAGTCACATATCCCAGGATGTGCACAAGCAAGGCACAATGCCATTGCTTCTATATACTGGGACCCCTGAAGTAGACAGAAAAGCTGGAGTTGATAACCCACCCACCCCGCAAATGGCAGAGACCATGGACCACGTGGGTGTGCTGCCCATGCTACCTCCAAACACTAGCAGCGGAGAGAATCATGTGATCCCAGAGCATCGAGGCCCTGGCAAAGATGGAATTAGTGGTAGCAGCTTTAATCACAGTGGCTGAGGCCATATGGTTCTTGTGCAGGAGGAGATCACAGTTCAGATCCTCAGGCAATTTGAGCTGTTCATCCCCCTCTTTAACTACCACCGAGGCCAAGACAAGTTAGGCCACTGAGGGGTGGGGGTCCAATGAGGGCACCACAAGGAGGACAGAGACGTCCTAGGGTAAATTGTAGTGTTTCTTAGGGATAAGCCCCACAGACTTGGAGGAGGTAGGGGCAGCCCATTCAACCCACATGACCTCTTTGAAAAGAGGAGTAAAAGGGAACTGCCGCTGCACATGAGGAAGACTGAGTCACATCTAAGGGAGCAACTTCATTAATAGCGTGCTTAGCCTTAAGGAGCAAAATTTCAAAATCAGAAGAGGAGAAAAGGCAAGTAGACAAAGGGATAGGTGCTGGTGCGTTCTCATCTGATAGTTCATCCTCTTCCTTATCTGATGGAGATTCGTTATTTGCATCACTTAACACTGTCTCATGGTCAGATATAATTAGAGAACTGGGAGAGGTCACCCAGGTCCCAGAGGGAACTGCCACAGGAGTGGGGGGGGGTCTAGCAAGAGGTGGATTAACTAAAGGTACAACTGAAGGGAGAGCCAGATGCTTGGGTGAAGGGACCCTATCCAAGAATGGTGATGAAGGGGATCTAGCCCTCTTTTTTTCTGCGTGGGCCACAAGGGCAAGGATGGAAACAACCCCTTTTGTTGACTGGTATGAGCTGTCTCAGCGGACTAGAAGCTGGAGACGATGACCTGAAGGAGTGACGATTAGCCCTAGGAGCAGGCAGGAAGAGGGAGGGGGAGGGGATTGGAAGGCAGCATAAAATGCGTCTTAATAATTGAGGCACACTGCCTCGCGAAAAACTCCCCCAGTCAAGCCACAATGTCTGGCGGGAATGGATCCTTGCCAGGTATGGGTGTAGTACTCGTGTCTTCTGGCATACTGAGAGGAACACTCGGCCCTGCCGGTTCAGTAGGCAGCTCAGGTTGGCCTGGGCGCAGAGTGTAAGGGAACTCCAAAAGGGGATTAGCCAGCACTGACGAAGAAAGGAACAGTTGCTATGCAGGCAGACATGGAGAAGACGCCGCCGGAAGCGCAGATTTCCTTCGATAGGAGGGTCCGCCACAGGATTGGGCAGCTCCGAAGGACTGCACTCAATTGAAAGAGCCGGGTTCTCAATTACTTCTGGCAAATTGGCTGGAACGGCAGGCTGCGTGGCATCAAGTTCCTCAGAAGTTGGCAAGCGGCGAGGGGGGTGGTTGTCACGAACTGCAGTAGCCAATGCCGAGCGTTTCTTAGAAAATAGCCAGCGAGACTTTTTCATGCCTTCCAAATGCTTAGTCTTTTTTTATTTTTTGTGAGCCTTCTTAGAGGCCTCCACAGATTCACTGTGTGCTACCAGGGAAGCGCATGCGTCATGCTCCTGGTCTGGCGATGCCAAGTGGGGCCATTTTTTTAGCAGAGGGTGGGGGATCTTGATTAAAATATCTACCTTTGGAGTTGGATTGCGGACCTTCAGACAAAGAGCCCTCCAAGGGGGCTCCGGTGTGCGAACGCTGCATAGTACAGCCCAGGAAAGAGGCAGAGGCCAAACACACAACATTGGACTTACCAAGAAGAATTCTTTTTCATTGTGACTAGAGCTCATCAGAATGGGCTGTGGACTGGGCATGCTTGAGACAGGGCTGGATCATGTGATACTAGTTTCCTGTTGCCAGGAGGCACCATAGCCCCAGTTCTGGGACTGTAGCATAGAATGTGGCATATGTAGAAAGAGAGAGAAAGCCTAAGAAGGCAACTGGTTAACAAGCAGAACAATACAAACAAGAACACACAGAGGTATATACTAACACTGTAGTACCCTGAGACTTGTTTCCACCACAAAACTGGTAGACTTTCCAAACCAGGAAAACCATATATACATCAGCGGGTGGGCCTGATGAGCTCCAGTCAAAGGGGGAAAGAAGCATTCACAGTAAGTACAATGTTCCTTTTTCCCCTGTGCTGAAGCTCATCAGAATGGGACATACTCAAGCGGTCTGAGAAAGGGGGTGGGAAGGATTTTTATTCTAGACTAACTGTTGTAAGACTCGACAGCTAAAGGCTGTTTGGGGTGAGAGAAGGAGGCTATTTTGTAATGCCAAATGAAGGGAGTAACAGAAGACCATGTAGCTGCTTTACAGATATCTATCAGAGGGGTGTGTGCTGAAAAGGCCACCGAGGTAACTGCACTGCGAGTGGAATATGCTGTAATTCCAGTAGGGACTGGTAAATTAAGTGTTTCATAAGTCAGGAGGATGCAATGCCTGATCCTTCTAGAGTACCCTTGGAGACCTTGGAGTCTAGAGGGGATTGGAATGAAATGAAGAGGGAGTCAGATTTGCAGAATTCTCTGGTGTGATAGATATAAATGTGCAGATCCCTGCAGAGGTCAAGGGTGTGCCACACCATTTCCCTAAAATGGGATGGTGATGGACAGAAGGAGGATAGTACTACATCCTGAGAGCGGTGAAAGTAAGAGCTAACCTTAGGAATGAATGTGGGGTCAAGCTTCAGGACTACCGAGTATAGTTGGAAGATGCAGAACTCTTCCTAACCACGAGGTCACCCCAGTTTGGATACTCTACAAGCCGACGTGACAAGGAACAGGACCTTGTAGGATAGGTCCTTAAGGGAGGTAGAGGACAAGGGTTCAAAGAGCAGTTGGGTGAGTGAGTTCAAGATCTTTTTCAGGCTCCACAATGGGAACCTGTGAACCGGAAGGGGGGTAGATTGGATGTCCCCTTGAGGAATCTTGTGGTGTGTGGGTGAAGTGGACCCAGGAAAGAACAGGTCCAGAACTGATACCTGGGTGGAGGTCTGGTATTTTAGGGTGCTAGGGTGGATCTGCAACTCAAGCTCAGACTGGAGGAAAGCCAGAACCTCGGGAACTCCCGCCAAGATAGCGTCAGTGTGTTTTCCATGTGCCCATCAAAAGAAGGCTGCTCATGTGGCCTGGTAAATGTGATTGGTGGCTGGGTGCCTGGAGGCCAGATTAGTATATTGGACTGGGGGTCGGGGGCAGCATAGCCCTGAGCATTTAGCTTTGCACACTCAACCTCCAGGCGAAGGGTTGGAGCTTCTGGGTCAGGGTGAAGGAGGAAACCTTGTGAGAGGAGATCCCTTCAGAGGGGGAGTTGCCAGGGCAGGTGGACTGGCAGAGATACTAGTTTAAAGAACCAGGATCTCCAGTGCCAGTGAGGAGCTACAAGGATCAGCTCTGCTTATTCTGTTCTGAGCTTTCTGAGAACTCTTGGGAGGGTGGCTGTCAGAGGAAGGTGTAGAGTAGGACCCTTGGCTAAAGAGCCATGAGGGCATAGGTCACTTCTGCCAGGAGAGACTGAAACCTGAAGCAGCAGCGTGGGAGAATATCGCTTGTTGGGTACACAAAGAGGTCCACCTCTGGCTGGCCCAGGTGTGACATCAGCTGGTGAAGATGTCCAGGTGGAGGCTCCACTCTGCTGGGTCCGCTGTGTACCAGCTGAGGCAGTCTGCTTGCCTGCCCCACTGAGGTGTTTTGCTGTGAACGATGCTAGATGGTTTCCCACCCACTGGAAGAGGAGACCGGATTCTGCCATCAAAGACTGCAATGTACTGCCTCCCTGAAGACTGATATGGGACTTGGTGGTGATGTTGTCTGTGCAGATTAGGACATGGTGTTTCTGCAGAAAATGGTGAAACTGTACGAGGGCGAGTCTGGCAGCCCAGAGCTCTAGCCAGTTGATGTTTCGATGTGACTCCTCGGGGGACCAGTGTCCCTGATCATATTGGTTCAAGCAGTGGGTGCATGAACCATTGAGGCTGGCGTCTGTGGTCACTACTATTCTCTGACGGTCCATCAGAGGGAGGCCTTTGTGGACTGATGGAGAGTTCACCAACGGAATGACTGGCATACCCTGAGAGGGATGTTTACCTGTTTGTGTACGCCTGCCATGAACAATTCTATGAAGCTGTGGTCATCTAGGCACTGGAGAGTAGGGGTGTGCACAAATCCACTTTTTCATTTTGATTTGTACCCAAACTGAAACACCCTTGATTTGTTTTGGGTCAGAATCTGACACACACACACACACCCAAATCACCCCAGATTCGATTTGAACCTAAATTTTCCAAATCCGAATAGATTCAGATTTTTTTAAAAGGGTCCTAGGGCCAAAAGAGTGGAGTGGGTGGTAGCTATTATTATTATTATTATTATTATTATTATTATTATTATTATTATTATTATTATTATACATTTATATCCCGCTCTTCCTCCAAGGAGCCCAGAGCGGTGTACTACATACTTAAGTTTCTCCTCACAACAACCCTGTGAAATAGTTTAGGCTGAGAGAGAAAGAACTGGCCCAGAGTCACCCAGCAAGTCTCATGGCTGAATGGGGATTTGAACTCGGGTCTCTCCGGTCCCAGTCCAGCATTCTAGCCACTACACCACACTGGCTCTACCACCCACATTTCAAAGCAATTTGGCAGGGGGTGATTTTAAAAGTATTTTTGACGTTTAGGCATCTATTTTTTTCCCCCATAGGGAATAATAGGGATTTCAGCAGCCTTAGTTATAACTCCCAAGGGGGTGGCACCAGGGTGGCCCAGAGCAAGTTGTGCTGGGTGGTAGTGCCCCAATGGGTGCAAGGAAACTACCACTTTAAAAAGAAAGTGAGGAGAAACTTACCATTCAGATTTCAAAGAAATTGGGCAAGGGAATGATTTTTAAATGACTTTTGAAGTTGGCATGTCTTTGGGGGAGAAAGGGGGTTTTGGGAGCAGAAGAGTGGGTCAGGGGGTAGTGCCCCAATGGGTGCCTGCTACCATTCAGATTTCAAATAAATTTGTGAAAGGGGTGATTTTTAAGTAATTTCTAGAGTTTGCATGTCTTTAAGCTTTTTCCCCACAGGGAATAATGGGGATTTTAGCAGCCCCATAACTCAACTTGGGGGGCACCAGGGTGGCCCAGAGCGAGTGGTGGTGTAGTGAAAATAGGGTGCCAAGCCCCCCCACCAACTCGCAAGTCCATGGGGCACTGGGTTTTGTTGTTTCTGAGGTGTTCTGAGAGTAGATTCTCTGGTAGCAAATGAGAGTGGATTCATTATTTGTCATTATTCCCTATGGGGGGGGGGCAGGACTTCAACACGTAAACTTCAAAAATTCTTTTAAAATCACCCCTTTGCCCAATTTTTTTGAAATTTGGGTGGTAGCTTCCACCCATTGGGCACTACCACCCAATCCACTTTGGCCACAAAATGGAGATCCGAATCTCCAAATTTTTTGGATATGAATCGGGGATGATTTGTTTTGTACCCAAATATGGGCAATTGAGGACAGGGGTGATTTGTTTTGTCTACAAATCACCCGAATCAGCCAGATTCTGGTACAAATCATTTTGCACCCAAATCGTTCTGCACATCCCCACTGGAGAGTCCTCTATACACCTCTTTGGGCTTGATAGGAGACTGATCCGATCAAAAGATCATTGGTGTATCTGAGTACACTGGAGGCAGAGATGTGCAATTAATGCCACCATGCTCTCTGTAAAGGCCCGAGGGGCCGATGATAGGCCAAATGGGAGGGCTCAGTATTGGTAGTGTTTCTGGTTGTATGAGAATCTCTCCTATGGGCTGGGAGAATGGGCATATGGAGGTAGGCCTCAGAGATCCACTGATGTTGTTGCCTCCTTGATGGTGTGAAGAGAGAAGAGACTCCATCTGGAACTTCTTTTTAAAATATATTTGTTGAGCCTCTTGAAGTCGAGTGCCACTCTCCAGGAGCCATCTTTCTTGGGCACAAGAAATAAGATAGACATGTTTCTGTCAAAATTACTGGTTAGATGGCCTGAATTTGCAGTATGTTGAATGGCTTGAGTCATCTGGAGGTGTTTGCCTGAGTTTCTGGATGTAATGGTCTCGTGAGGCATGTATAAGGTTGAGAGTATAACCCCTGGAGATTATGTCTGGTACACATCTTTCTTGGGTGGTGGACATCCACATAGTGGTGAACTCGAAGAGCCTGCCTACCACAGAATGAGAGTCATTGTTTTATGTTGTAGGGTGCATTGGAGGTGAAAGAGAAGAATGCCTGCGATCTGGAAGGGCCAGTTCTATGATCTAGTGCTGTCTTCATTAGGAGCATCAGAACCTCCTGAAGTTGTTATTGTTATTATCCCTATACTCTCTGGGCTGGTTGGATGGTGGACCCTGGAATTGCCTGTGGGGACAAAAGAAAGGGTTTGGAGAAAAGGCCTGCAAGAGTACTTGTACACTGATGGCATCACATCCTTGTTCCTGGTCTCCACTAGGATGGGGTCTAGGGAGGGTCCAAATATAAAAGTGCTAGTTTCGATTTAGCATGCACATTCCAGTTCTTCAGCCAGAGAGATCTGCAGACCACAACTCAAGACCCTATTTCACTAGAAGCATGTTGTGTGCAATCCAGGCTAGAGTCAGTCATAAGAGCAGCTGCTTTCACCATCTTAGTGAGGCTTTGATTAAGTTTGGTGTTTTCAGGTGGAATAGGCAATGCCAGTTCTTTCACCCAAAGGATTGATGCTCTGACGAAGATCAATTTCATGGTTGCCACCATGACGACTGTGGCGGATGCCTCATGAGCTTTTCTGAGGAGTAGATGGCACTCTTTATCTTCAGGTATTTTGAGTTCCTGCCCCTCAGGATTCAGAATAGAGCCAGAAATGAATTGTGCCACAAGGGCGTCAATGTAAGGAACCACCAGAAGTGACGTAACATCTTGTGAAAGAGTAATATTCCTTGGAGCAGACCCCCCATCAATGGGAAAGAAACATTGGACTTACAGTGATGTGTTCCTTTTCACAGCCGAGGTCATCCTCAAAGTAGTCTGGGTTGTGCTCCAAGACAGGACCAATAAGAGAACTGAAGGCGTGGCTAGCCTAGAGCGTGGGAGGCGACCCAGCCCCAGTTCCGGGACTGATGTGCTCTCTGAACAGAAAGGAATAGTTCAGCACAGAACAGGTAGAGAAAGACAGATAAGTACAAAAAAGCCTACAAAGCTAAAACGCCCTAGAAGTCACCTCCACCCAGACCTTTCAACATGGCAGGTGACAACCACCACCAGAGGGACTGGCGGACCTTCGATGGTAAGCAGACCTTCCTGTGGACACAGGCCATAATGTCCTGTTGCCTGTAGAAGAGGACGGATGAGGACGTCCAACTTCCGCCGATGTTCTGGTGGCAAAAAGACTGGTGGGTGTCGAAGATCGCCCCCAGATTCTGGATAGTCTGCAACAGAACCAGGTGACTCTTTTGGTGATTCACAAGAAATCTGTGGGAGGCAAGGACTGAGAGGGTGTGCTGCACCGATTCCTGGGCTAGAATAAACGAGGATGCTCAGATAATCAGGTTATCCAGGTATGGGTATATATGGATCCCGCTCCTCTGGAGGTTGGTGACCAGTGCCACCATGATCTTGGTAAATACCCTCGGGGCCGAAGACAGACCAAAGGGAAGGGCTCTGTGTTCATACTGGCGGCCGTTGTAGCAGAACCTGAGGAATTGACGATGAGCAGGAAGGATGAGTACATGGAGGTAGGCCTTGGATAGGTTGATAGAGGCCAGGAAGTCCTGGGGTGGGATTGCTTCCTTGATTGAGCGGAGAGATTCCATGCAGAACTTCCGCTTGCTGATTAATCAATTGAGTGACCGTAGGTTCAGAACCGCTCTCCAAGATCCATCCTTCTTTGGAACGAGAAATAAAAGCGAATAGGCGCTGTGCCATAAGTTGGTTGACGGCACAGGTTCAGCAGCATTGGTCTGAAGGAGGTTTTGAATGGCAAGACAAATTTGCCGATGTTTGTCTGGCCAAGTGGATCTGGGAGAGATGATGACCTGGTCTGGAGATTGTGCCTGGAAGTCCAAGGCGTAGCCATGGGAAACAATGGACAGAACCCAACCGTCCTGAGTCGTGGCTTCCCACTGTGGGTAGAAGGCGAGGAGCTGTCCACCTGCAGTGGGATAGTCATTGCTTTCTAGCTGAGAGGGAAGATGCTGGAGGAAAGGATTGTGGGGGTGGGGTGGGGAGTCCTCTAGCCAGTCCACTTCCACACTGTTGCCACTAGTTGTATCAGGTTGCATAGGTTGATATGAGAAACCTCAGTTGTCTGTAGGCGAGGTGAAGGTATGTCTTTGGGAATCTCTGAATGGCCGAAAGGACTGAGTATTGGCTCGAAAAAGCTGCTTAAAGTCTCTAAGGTCGGAAGGCAAGGCTTTTTTCTTATCCTTGGTCTCAACAAGGATTGGGTCCAACACTTCTCCAGAGAGTCGTGCACCTGTAAAGGGGGTAGCCGAAAGGTTAAGCCTAGGCCAGGAATCCACATTCCAATGCTTTAAACAAAGGGAACAACGGACCACAACCCCTGAGCCCATAGCTGGAGCGGCCTGCTGGATACAATCCAAGCTAGAATCTGCCATCAAGGCTGTGGCTTTGGCCAACTTGTTTAACCCCTGGCGCACTCTGGTGAATTCAGGAGGGACTATGGCAGCCAATTCCTTAACCCAAAGCATGGGCACCCTGGCAAAAATGGAATTAGTGGTGGCTGCTTTGATGACTGTGGAGGAAGCCACATGGTTCTTACAGAGAACCATATCGGCCTTGCGATCTCCTGGAGATTTGAGTTGTTCATCCCCTTCCTTAACGACCACCGAGGCAGACACCAGTTGCGCCACCAGGGGGTCCACTGTAGGCACTGCCAAGAAGGAGGTTACCACAGGTGATAGGTTGTAGTGCTTCTTAGGGATTGGCCCCGGGGCCTTGGACGAGGCGGGAGATGCCCATTCTGCTAGCATAACATCCTTGAACAAAGGAGGAAAGGGAACAGTAGCAACTGAAACAGAGGAGGGAGGGAAAACATTATGATCAAGAAAAATAATGCGCCATGTCGATAGGAAAGACATCATTTATAGCACACCTAGCCTTAGACAACATAACCTCAAAATCTGAGGATGAGAAGAAGTGGTATGAAGATGGCAGTGGGTAAGTAGTATTCTCATCAGAGAGTTCTCCTTCTTCCTTATTTGAGAGGGATGCGGCCCATCATTATTTACGCTCAATCCTTCCTCATGGTCTGAGGCAGAGCTGAGATGCTCCTCTGACTGTGGGCAAGCATCAGTGGGGACCACCCTAGGAGGAGGGAGGGCCCTGGATGGGATGGTAGGTAAGGCTGGGCCAGAGGCAGTCCCCTGTGGATTGGGAGGGGGATATGGGATAGACGACAGCTGTTGAGGAAAAGGTGCTTAGGGAAAGGTGCTCTTTGAGAAGAGAAGAAGAAAGAAGGTGACCTGGGTCTTTTTCTCTTCCTGGGCATCCTGGGATGGGGTTGAAATAAGCCCCTTTCATTAGCTGGAATAGGATGCCTGCTAGGACTGAAGTCCGGAGTGGAGGACTAGGAATGGTGGCGATTAGCCTTGGTTGCCAGCGGAGCCTGAGGTGGCATATTGGCTCTAAGTAAGTCAGCAAGTTGGCACGAGAAAAATTCAGCCAAACAGTTAACCATGTCGGGGGGAAGGTGAGGGAGCTCCTGGAACAGGCGCCTTACTCATGTCCCTTGAGCACACAGGAGGAGCAGAAGGTCCTGGTGGTGAATTTGGCTACCGAGGCTAAGCAGGAAATGCCCCGCCTTGAGGAGTAGCTGGCCCCGGGGAAGCAGGGCATTCTGGTGGCGGCACAACCAAGCCCAAAGGCTGAGAGAGTAGCGAGGCCGACAGCAGCACCCCAGCCGGGAATGCAGGCGTGGGCTCTGCAAAATCCAGCTCTGTGTCCTATACCGGAGGCTGGGGAGGAGGAGGGCTGAGTGGTGTGGCCGGCAGAACGATCACCTCCTCTGGAAAGCCAAGAGGAGGGATCGGAGGCGGGGAAAGGAGCCGAGTGCCCTGGTCCAGCGGCTGCTCAGCATCCTCTGCCTGTGTGTCTGAGAGGCAGCGAGGCTGGTGTGCCTCACAGACCATGTGGCTGAGCAGCTGCTTGCTTAGGCGGATCACAGAAGTGGACGCCGAGCATGCCTTGGTGGAAGAAGCGGCTCTGCTCTGTGCCTCCTTCTGACATTTCTCTTTCTTCCGCGCCTTCTTATGGTCCTTCTTCGGAGGTTTGGCTGCAGAGGCGGGAACAGCTGGCTGAGTTTGGGCAAGCCTTCCGTGGGGGGGGGGAGATAGGTGGATCCATCTCCCCAATCGCAGTAGAGACCATGGGAGTTGGTCTGCCCCGATGATCAGAGAAGGGCTCTTCAGATAGGGAACCCTCCAAGGGCATGCCAGCATGTGCACGCTCCATGGCCAACAGCCCCCAAAATGAAAGTAAAATGGGAAAATGAGAATTTGGTGCACCAAATTAAAATAGACTAAATAAACTTCTTTCTTACCTTCACATAATGCTAATAATAATAATAATGCTAATAGGTGAGAAAAGTGAAGGTAAAGGCTAGCCAGCAAGCTCTAAGAGCAAAAGGTTGCAAGAGCAACAGAAATGACCTGTGCATGGAGTGGAACTCTTGGAGCATGCTCAGTTCACAACCCAGACTACTTTGAGGATGACCTCCTCGGGCTGTGGAAGAAGGCCCACTTTGCTAGCATGACCTTATGAAACATGGGGTGGTGGGGAGGAAGGAACCATGGCAGAAAGTGTGGAGAAGTAAGGGGAAACACTTTGGTCCAATTCCGTTGAGGGCTGTGATTCCTCAATAGGAGTAACATCATTAATAGTCCTCTTAGCCTTAGCAAGGGTGACTTCAAAACCTATGGACGAGAATAGACATGAGGAGACGGGTACTTGTGTGACCTCTTCCTCAGGTAACCCTCCTTCGTCCCTATCATACATCCACAGGCTAAGAGGGTACGAGTGAGAGTATTCAGAATCTGACCGTGGCAAGGTTAGGATCCCAGATGGATGTGGTAGAATTGGAGGCGGTACAGGCAGGGGCAACACCAGGGGTATCAAAGGAGGAATAGGAACTGTTTGTTGCCTATGTAGGTGCTTAGGTAGAGGCGCTTGGTGTCCTCAGAGGAGGATGTGTGGTGCACCATCTTTTTGCGTCTGGTGTCCCTTCTCCTGAATGGTACAAAAAGGCCCTGTTATGAAAATGGAATGGCCTCCCTCCTGGGGGTGGAGTCAGGAGAGGAGGAAGAATTTGCCCAGCAGTACGTCTGGCTCTGACAGGAGGCGCAGTTCCAAAAGGTAATGTGCATTGACTCAATTAAGGAACTTTCTGTGCAAACACACACTTCTATACAATCTCTTTAGTGAGTTCAGGAGCCACAAGTATAAAACTGATGTCCTTCAAACACTTATGTAAAGTGCAGATGCTGCTTATTTGCAGTGCACTGCTTTTGATGGAACACATAATTCATTTGATATGCATCCAAATGTGACTGTATGTTTGAGTATTCTATTGAAAGCAATGCAGCATCCACATCTGGGTATACTTCTAATTTATGTCCACAGTTCCTCCTCTAGCAAGTGATATGCACGGAAGACTGCTTACTAGGTGGAGAAAGTTTGAGTGGGTAAGGAGAAGAGGAAAGATTTTATTCAATTCAGCAGTTGACCTCAAGCACTCATATGGAGACAGAATAAATCAATTCTCCCCCACCTCCTCATGAGATGCAAAACTAAAAAGCCCAGCTCTCTTCCTTGGCCTAGTTCTCCCTGATGTGGTAAACCTGTGTCTCAGCCGTATCACTTCGGACTAGAGGTGGAAACAGATGTGGAGTGGAAATTTTTCCATCAAAAAAAATGTATGAGGAAATCTTTCATTTTTAAAAAGTGGTCAGTTTTCAGTTTAGCATAGGGCTGCACAGCTTTGGCCCTCCCGCTGTTTTTCAAACAACAACTCCTATTATTCCCAGCCACAATGGCCAACAGCTAGGGATTATGAGAGCTCTAGTCCAACATCTGCAGGGGGGCCACAGCTGTTCAGCCCTGGGCTAGTTGCACCCTTAGGTACACATTTTTGTGATGCACTGTGGGCTTCAGAGGGAAGGAGAGGTCAGCAAAAAATTGCCCCTTTCCACTGCTCAAGTGACAGCACAGCAGTTGTCTAACTTGGAACTGCTGCGTGTGTGTGGTGCTAATCTAGGTGCCAAACATTGTTTCACAAAATTCATTAGTAGAATGCATAGTATACAAGTTTGATTATTTCAACATTGTAACCAATGTTTTTCTGGCAATTATCCCTAAGCAGTGTCAAAGTACATATATGTTTTATTGATTTATTATTTTAATTTAAGTATACTTTTCCACATAAAGCTTTGAATGTGTTTCAGTACAACATTTAAATCATGTTAAATATTTAAGTTACACTCATCCCCATATCAAGTATTTCAGTTCAAGTACTTGGCTGCTTGAAAAACTTTTGATACACAACTTGGGAGATTAATATGGTGGTCTCTTTCCATGCTAAATAAATCAAACCATCCAAATTCGATCACAATCTATTGAGGACATCAGGAAAATATACACACTAAAGTTTTGAGGGGGGAATTCACACAAATGAGGAATTTTTCCACAACATTTTCAGTTCAAGATTTTTCAGAAAACCCATACCTCTGTGTAGAAACTCACACAATGGAATGCTCCTCCATGTATTAAAAAACCAGCATGTCAGGGTTCTAGCCAAAAGCCTCTCCCCACAATATACCTGAAGCATCACCTGTAGGGCCCGAAATATTGCAGTCTCTGCAAACTTGCAGCTAGTTAAGCCCAGTACAAGAGAGATCACATACTCTAACCAGTTTCAAGGCAAGAAAAGTGGCCCTACAAAGTAGCAGATTGCAATAGCCCGTAGCCAAACTAGGACCGGGGAGACCCAGGTTCAAATCCCCATTCAGCTGTGATACTTGCTGGGTGATTCTGAGCCAGTCACTTCTCTCTCAGCCTAACCTACTTCACACAGTTGTTGTGAGGAGAAACTTAAGTATGCAGTACACTGCTCTGGGCTCCTTAGAGGAAGAGCAGGATATAAAATGTAAATAAATAAATATTGTGTGTGGCACAAAATAGGAACTCCACTGCCTAGAAGAATCTAACATGCAGTTGACACAATGGCCACTATATGATAGGTTGCCATGGTCCAAGTACCAGGGAACTACAGCAGATAAAACAAAACAAAAACTGTCACCTGAATCCACTTGGTTTCAAGGGGTAAGAATCTTGTTCTGGAGGACAAGAGATTACCAATGCCCTTACCAATACTGTTTGACTGAACAAAAAGCTCTGTTAAACAAACAAAAAAGCTCTCAATTCCCAGTTCTGCGACTTCTTTCAGGTTACCCAATAAGTCATAAGATCAAAGTTCATGGCTGCCTATAGAACTTTTAGGCAATTTCTCCTGCAACGAAACTTTCCCATTCTATTACTCAGTGTTAAAATTTGCTACTCACTAGGGTGAATCACTTGTCAAAACAATTCACTTTATGACAGTGTGTGCTGGCAGGCTGGTTCCTTCATTTCCAGCACACATTCCTCTTGCTATGCATACAAGTGTATTTCTTCACTTCCATTGCCTATACAGTCAAGCCATTTTTCTCTCCAGAATAATTTCTAATCCCCATTTCTTCACTGTTCTTACCTGAACCAAGGTCTGCCTTTTCTTTTCTACAATATTATAAACCATAGATACCTCTCCTTGACACCATGGGCATGCCCTACAATTTGAACACAGTATTACGCAAATAGATAACAGAACCTTGGATTAACTACAAATGCTAAGACACAGCATGGCAAAAAACTTCCATTCAAATAATTTCAATCCAGATTCAAGTTATAGAAGTCAGGGTAGAAACAAATACATTGCTAAACTGGCTTAGAAGCTAGCTTCTCCTCCTCTAATGTTCAATTTTTTATTAAATACTATCCTTTTCAAGAGCTCAGTAGTTCCAAATTTCAACCCTCAAGTGTAAACTTGCATTTGGCCCCAATTTCTTGACAAGGGCATGACCAGGGCTCAGGAAATCCACTTGTTTGTGATGAGTTAAAAAAAGTCCTGAAGGGTAATGTGAGATGGTTCCTCAAACTATATTAGTACAAGTAAAATATTGTGTCTGCCTGGTGAATTGAGCCCACACTTCTTGAACCCTGGGCATGACTTCCCCTTCCTTAACCCTCTTTCTGATGCTTCGTTAACTTCACCAACTAGATCTCAATGAGCAATCTGCACAAGCCCCTGAGGCAAGTTTCATACGAGTCAATATTTGCCCAATACACTTTACCCAACTTCTCCCTTCCTCGTATTCTCATCCGATATCTAGTGCTGTGAGTTATTCCCTTCTAACTGGGCCAATAAGTATTTTTCCAAGTGCTGATTCTCTTTATATTATGCAGGGGGAGACCAACTGGCCCTATTTAGCCCCAGCACAGTATGTTGCGGCAGTGGCGACTGCTGTGTCTACCTTGTATTTCTTTTTCGTGTTTTTTTTTTGTTTTGTTTTGTTTTGTATTTCTGTGAGCCCTTTGGGGACAGTGTTTTTGTTGAAAAGCAGTGTACTATTTAAGTAGCAGCAGCAGCAGCTCCACATAGAATGATGTCCAAGATGCTCCCGTCAGCTCACCTGTGGATCCACATACTTAACAGGGAGGAACCTTTCTCCTCCAACCACTTCCTTTTCAACACACTAAACATATGACGAAATCATCAACAATCCTTTCTATGCCCCATTCTTTTGAACTGAGCAATGCTATGCAAGGATGCATAGTCACAGAACTAGAGAACTGAAGATGGAGCAGGATGAAAAATACTACTATACCCCCACCCCACACACCAACAGATGCAAGTTAAGCCATAATGTACTACAAACAGAACAGTTGCACCACAAAAAGCTGCAACACAGCAAAACTATTTCAGATGACTCACTGGAGTAACCCAAGCCACACTTTCTAGAGGAAGATGGGTCATTGCCATATTTGGCATTAGGAAGGAAATGACAATCTGTAAGGTCCTGAGCACAAGCAAAAGTCATCTCAACGATATGTTAAATGGGTGTTCTTCTACTGAAGGCCTGCAATCTCAAGACTCAGGAGTAGCCAGCAGTCATGTATGAAGATCTGCTTACTTTTTTTTCCCAGTCCAAAAACATAGCAGCAACATAAGAAACAGCAGCCAATGAAATAAATGGGATTTCAACTAGTCATAACTAACTTGCCTCTGATTTCAATGGGATTTAATCAGGATGCTGCCCAGAATGATAGGCCACTATATATAGATGTTAGATCTGCCCAGGTTGGCAGATCACATGTTTGTAGATTCAGGAAAAAAATTTCAAAACTATCTTTGAAATACCGTAGTGGTGGCCACAAAAAGGCTGTCTTATCCAGGGGTCTTCTCTCCTTGAACTGGGAAACACTGTTTCCTTTTATACTGCAGATTTTCTGCCATGTATTGTAGCACATTCTCACCTTTAAAAATGTTACTTCAAAGCATCTCCAGATATCATGCAATACATTTTAGGCATCATGCAAAATGTAGTAGAAACAAATTACCTTCAAAAGCAGCCAGGAAACACTTACTGCAAGCCAAGTTTATTATTTGATCAATATTGCATCTACTGACTGTACATACAAAAACTGTATCTGAATCTCCTCTTACCTTCATCTCCCTCTGGTGCATAGGAAGCTGTAATAATGTCAATGTCAGCACAATTCATCACAATCTGATTGGTTGCGTGCCTCACCTGCAAGAGACACATTCCCCATTATTACTTAGCTTTCACTGAACAGTGGGTGTCATGCAAACAATCCAAGAAATACTTCAGTGTGACCCAAGGTACTGGAAAGCAATTGAACTTTCTATGTAATGTCAATGTAAGTAATAACCTCCCCCAACACACACACACACACACACACACACACACACAAAATATTATTCAATCCAGTCACAAAGCATTTCCATGAATTTGATTTTACAGCACAGTACAGGTGGAACTCATTATCCATGAGGGTTCCATTACCACAGATTACCACGGGTAACGAAACCACAGAAAATGAGGCCTTGAGTCTATGGGGTCCCGGGGGTTCGGTTCATAGACTCTTAAGAAATGTGGTTAAAACATTTTTAAAATGTAGAACGGGCCAAATAAAGAGCCCTATCATGCTCTGAGAGTCTCCTGGCATTTAGCAATGCCCTCCCAAAGTACTAAATTGTCCCCCAAAGTCACAGATTTTCCCCAATTTTAAATATTTTTGACAAAATGAGCCGCAAAATGGCTCCTGCCGACAAAATAGTGGCCAGAAATTACCTCTTCCTTCTAGGAAATGCAGATATGTGGGTTTTAACCCTTTCATATCTGCTGATAAGGAGATCAGGTGTCTATTTGACACCTGTAGATGCACAAAACTGTGAATAGCAGTTCTGCATATAAGAAAACTTGCCTGTAATCAAAGAAATCAGACATATACCTTTATCAAAAAGAAGTATCACAACCTCACAGTGAGCAGCTTGCCCAAGATAAGCAACAATTCCTTCTGGATAAGCAGCTTGCCAGATCCACTGTTGAAGCTACCATGTGACCAATACATGAAGGCAGAAAAAAATTCTCTTGCTCACTCTAGATCAGTGTTTCTCAACATTTTTGGAGTCATGGACTGGTACATTATTCATGCACAGTTTCTTGGACTGGCAGATAGTAAGGGGGTCGCCCCCCTCACCCCAACCCCAACACCCACCCCCAAGCACCTCCCCAAAAACAATTTCGGGCAGTTCTCTGGAGCTCATTTCCAGGCAGCCCTCTCTGCCAGATAATGTTCATTTCAAGGAAGTGAAATGAATGTTATCCAGCAGCAAGGGCTGCCTGGAAATGAGCTCTGGAGAGCTCTCGGTGGCCCCTGCCAGCCCAAAATTTTTTATTTGGGGTGGTGGTGGTGGTATTAGTGATGCCTCACGGACCGGTGGTTGAGAAACACTGCTCTAAATTCTACCCATGCTCAGCATCAAACCTCACCTATGCCTTAAAATACAATGGCATCACAGCATGGGGCAAATATATCATGGCTTGGCAAGAAGAGCAATGCTGCACTCCAAGCAAAAGAAAGAAAGAAAAAGAAAGAGCTATGCCACATGTTCAGTTTTTCAAATATAAATTTGTTCCAGTTATCAGAAACAGATTAACCACAGCTGAATACTGTACACAAAGCTCTACTACAGTGTTAGAATTTCAGGGCAAGCACATCACCCCCCACCAAAATTTTATTCTCACACTTGCATGCTAGTGCCTTGATCTCAGCTTCAATATGTCCTTATACTAATTATACAAAATAAAGGAGATGTAAACCAAGTCATAGCATACCACCAAGACTAGAAAATGAAGGTTCAAAGCAATGGAAGAGGTGGAACAGGCCAAAGGTTGTAGGGCAGATCCAAGAGAGCTTGAGGTCATCATGGCCTTCCTCGCCACCTATGTGAGCAACTGGATCAGCAGTGACCACTACTTAGAGAATGTACTTTAAAATCAAGCTCTACACCTAATCTGCATGAACATTCTGGTGTCAAAGGCCAATACCCTGTGATCAACATACAGTACACCCCCTCACACTGTTACTATGTGCAACTCCTGGTGTTAAGGAACTGTTTGATAGGCTCTGGTGACACTGCATGACGGTAGAGGAGTTACACTTGTTCAAATGTAAATGTAAAAAAATAAAAATAGATCGAAACATAACCACCACATTTTTTGTTTTTTTACACAAGCCATGTATTTATGATTGTAAGATTTCACCACCTCTTCAGCAATTTCTGGCACTCCTATCATATAGCTGTTAATCTGAAAGAGATAGGGCTGCAAGGAATGGACAGACAACCAACTGGAATCTGGAATCGTATAGCACCCAGCACAAGAAACCATCTTGCTCCAAGGTAAGGAGAGAAAAGGCAGAAGAGCCTGGCGAGCTGTCCCCCTATACAGCTTCTACTGTTCCAGTTTTAATAGTCTCTCCCTCTCCCAACTGTCACCCCAGCTTGACTGACAGGACAGCTAGCCCAGAGCAGAGAGGGGGAATCTTAGAAGTGCAGCATGGAAATATTTGGCCTTTAGAAAAATCTGCTGTTTTATTGTATGTATGACAAAACTGATGGTTACAGTTTTGCATAATTTATGTAAGCGGCATAGTGAGGTTTTCCTGAGAAATGGTATATGAGTACCTCAAATATAGTATTTTATTTATTTATTTTTACATTTATATCCTGCTCTTTCTCTGAGGAGCTCAGAGCAGTGTACATGGTTATTTTTATCCTCACAACAACCTTGTGAGGTAAGTTAGGCTGAGAGATACATGACTGGCCAAGAGTCACCCAATTAGTTTCATGGTGTAAATGGGGATTCAAACTCAGGCATTCCTGGTCTTAGTCCAACGTTCTAACCACTATGCTATGCTGGGTAGTAGGAGTGGAAAAATTCCAAGTAGTGATCACCCATGTCCTAGACATTTGAAGACAGCACCTAAAAATCATCTATCTATTTCCATCCACATATACAGATATACAGACATATACATTTTTTCTCTTAGGCACACCCATTCCTAATCCCATGTGTGGCAGCTCTTGCAAGAGTTTGCTAGCAAGCTGCTAGCAGGGGAAGAGGAAAGTGGCGGCACCAGAGGCAAGGCGGGAAACAAAATGGGGCAGGCGGGTGGGGGAGAAAACTGCAAGGGTGGGAGGAGAGACCAGCAATGACAGGCAGGCAGGCAGGCAAGAACATGGTGGCAGGGTGCCAGTGGGTGGGAGGGGAAAGAAAGCGGTAGTGGCGGTCTGGGAAAGAAATTGGCAGAGGCAGTGGCGGGCGGGCAGGCGGGCAGAAGGGATGTGCACGGAAACGGTTTGGAGACCCTTTATGGGCTTCTGAATCGGTTCAAAAACCAGCGGTTCCGCAAGTTCAAAGGCAGCGAGGGTGCTGCTTTAAGAGCGGAGGAGGGTGCACTTACCCCTCCTGTCGCTTTTCCCCCGCCAGTGTCCTTCAGTAAGACAGCTGATTGAGGCAGCAGTGTACCTCCCTGCCTCCCCTTTGGCCAGAAGTTCCTGATGCGCCTGCGCATGCCCATGCAGGCATGTTGGGGACTTACGGCCATATCCAGCCAACAGGGGCAACAAGGAGGTATGCTGCTGCCAGGATCAGCTGTCTTACTGTAGAACGGCGGGGGGCGGGGGGGAGCGGCAAGGAGGAGTAAGTGCACCCCCCTGCTCTTAAAGCGGCACCCTGCCGCTTTCAAACCACCCCGCCATAGCTCCGTGCACATCCCTAGTGGGCAGGGGTGGGGACTAGAGGAGCAGATGCTCTGCACCCAGTCGAGCTAGTAAATGTCTAATTCTCCACAAGTGGATACATTTGTAAAAATAGTAAGTTTATAGGAATTTTGCAATGTTTTTCAACCCTGTTTACTCATGTTTCTAGTCCACTTTTTCTGGTGCAGCAAGAATTTGGAGAATGGCTCCAAAGTATTTTGATTCCAGTGCCCGAACTATTCCACCCCCAGAGTGATGAACATCTCCCCACCCCACCTCTCTTTCTCATGCACACAAAGACACCCAAGAGCAAATGTATTAAAATTCAAAGTGTGAAGGCAAGACTACCAGTTTTTCCCTACTATCCTTTATTCGTACAATTGCCTTGCATTAAGAACCAACTGAAACTAGGTCACTTCAACTCATGAAATGTTTCACAAACAAAGTGTGTTAGACAATTAGACAAGCTAAATTTTAACAGTCTGTCCAACACACACTAGTTATGGTATGCATTGTGCACTGGGCCCCATTTAGATAAACTAGTTCCATTTCACTGTTAAGCCTTGGTAACTCTGGAAATCAATGCAGTGAGAAATTTCATTTAGCAGACTCCCACCCAAAAGGATGGTGCTGCACTTTCTTGTAAAGGCAAACCCTTAAGAACCACAAGCATTCCTGAATATACAAGGCATGTACTATCTCTATACCTATGAGAGGTGTTACTTTTGGAGGCTGCATTTTTGAAGGCTGCATTTGCCAGTTAAATGTGATCATCAATTAAATATATTTGCAAACACAGCCTTACAAGTGCCAGAAAACATTTATACAAACCAAGTTAACAGTTAAACAATGAAACATTCAGCTACCAAGACCCACAAATCAGACATCCACAACATTATGCATATACAGAATTTAAGAGATCTTGAAAGTCTAATATAATCCCATTCAATGCAGGAAACCTCTACAGCATTTTTGACAGATAGCTATCCAGACTCTGTCTAAAAGCTTCTAGTGAAGGAGAGCTCATGAGACAGAACAAAGCATGCTGCTCCACTATAGAACACCAGTGTCCTTACTATCTCAAGGTACTGGTTCTCATCCTGCCCTCAGGAGCAGAGAACAAAACTGCTCCTCTTATATGACAACCCTTCAGATATTTGTAGACAGCTATCATATTCCCCTTAGTCATCTCTTGGCTGAGCATATCCAGTTCCAACCGTTGCTTAAAGAATTTGGTTTCTAAACCCCTAACCATCTTTGTTGCCCTCTCTGAACAAGAACAGCCCTGCTGGATCAAGCCCAAGGCCCATCTAGTCCAGCATCCTGTTTCACACAGTGGCCCACCAGATGCCTCTGGGAAGCCCACAGGCAAGAGGTGAGGGCATGCCTTCTCTCTTACTATTGCAACTGGTATTCAGAGGCATCGTGCCTCTGAGGCTGGAGGTGGCCTATAGCCATCAGACTAGTAGATCTGTCCTCCATGAATTCATCTAAACCCCCTTAAAGCCATCCAAGCTGTTGACTGTCACCACATCTTGTGACAGAGAATTGTGTTGTGTGAAGTACATCCTTTTGTTGGTCCTAAATTTCTTGGCAATCAGTTTCATGGGATAACCCCAGGCTCTAGTGTAATGCAAGACAGAGAACAATTTCTATTAACTTTCTCCAGACCATGAATGATTTTATAGACCTCTATCATGTCTCCCCTCAGTCTTTTTTCTAAACTAAAAAGCCCCACGTGTTGTAGTCTTGCCTCATAAGGAAAGTGCCCTAAGCGCCTGATCATACTGTTTGCCCTCTTCTACACTTTTCCCAGTTCTATGGTGACAAGAACTATATGCAGTACTCCAAGTGTGGCCACACCACAGTTTTGTATAAGAGCATTATAATATTAGCAGTTTTATTTTCAATCCCCCTTCCTAATGATTCCAAGCATGGAATTTGCCTTTTTCACAGCTGCTGCACATTGAGTCAACACTTCCAACGAGCTGTCCATCACGACTCCAAGATCCCTCTCCTGGTCAGTCACTGACAGCTCAGATTCCATCAGTGTATATATGAAGTAGGGAGGTTTTGCCCCAATATGCAGCACTTTACACTTGCTAACACTGAATTGCATCTGCCATTTTGTTGCTCAGTGCCTCCATTTGGAGATATTCTTTTGGAGGTCCTCTCAATCTGTTTTGGATTTCACTACCCTAAATAGTTTTGTGTCATCTGCAAATTTGGTCACCTCGCTGCTTACCCCAACTTCTATGAACAGGTTAAAGAGCACTGGTCCCAGTACAGATCCTTGGGGGACCCCACTTTTTACTTTCCTCCATTTAGAGAACTGTCCATTAATACCTATCCTCTGTTACCCATCCTTTAACCAGTTACTAATCCACACATGACTGTGTCCCCTTATCCCATGACTACTAAATTTGTCAAACACTTCTTGAAAGTCCAGGTATACTTTGTCAACTGTATCACCATTATCCACATGCCTGTAGACACTCTCAAAGAACTCCAAGAGGTTGGTGAGGCAAGATTTACCCTTGCAGAAACCATGATGGTTCTCCCTCAGCAGGGCTGTTCTTCTATGTGCTTAACAATTTTATCCTTGAGAATGCCCAATACATAGCAATATATAGTTGTTATACATTTCTCTCTCTCTCTGATAGACTCTAAAAAAAACTCTTGGGTGGATGCCATTTGGCCCTGGCAATTTGTTAATTTTTTTTAATGTTTGCAGACAGTTCAGAACATCATCTCTCATCACCTCTATCTGACTCAGTTCTTTAGCCTCTGTCCCCAAGAAGCTCAGTTCAGACTCAGATATACATTCAGCAGCCTCTGCCATGAAGACAGATGCAAAGAACTCATTTTGCTTCTCTGCAATCTCCAGATCCTCCTCAATAATCCCTTTCACTCCCTCATCACCTAACGCAGTGTTTCTCAACCACCGGTCCCTGGACCGCTGCCGGTCCCCGAAGGGTTGAGTGCCGGTCCCTGACTGGGAGTCAACCCCCCCCCCACAACTGAAATCAAGGCACTCACTTACTCAATTTTGCACATGGCACGGAAGAGGAAGAGTATCACGGAGGCGTGGGACCCTTCTTGTGCCTTGCCTCCACATGCTGCTGAGATCTTCCTACAGCTATCTTATTCCCTATCTTTACAGCTTCAAACTGTATGCGATGCGGGGGCATGGAGGAAAAAGTATGGCAGTGGGCGCCACTTGAAGGGCTGCTGGTTCTTGCATGCTCATTGTTTGCAGCCAAAGGTTGGTTGATTGAAACCCAGCTGCCTGTTGTGGTCGAGGCGCCTTGAGAGGGAACGCTGTTTCCCTCTTGCATCAGTGGGGCTTGCTTGTATGTTGTTTTCATTGGCCCCATGTAGCTTTTGAATTTTTCTAATGGCCCAACATCCCCTCTCCATTGAGTAATCACAAGCACCTCCACTCCAGACATACTGGAGACAAATTTGTTCACCCAGGCTTTTAGATTCAGGGGTTCTCAACCTTGGGTACCCAGACATTGGTGGACTTCTACTCCTATAATCCCCAGCCATAATGGCCAAATGCCATTGTTGTTGGGGGTTATGGGAGTTTAACTGAGGGACCCAAGGTTAAGAACCCCTAATATTCCATGTTTGCAAAAGATTCCAAATTTAATTATTTTAATGCTTATATTATTTTCATTCTAAACTGCCCAGAGATGCAAGTTTTGGGCAGTATAGAAGTCTGATAGACAGACAGACAGACAGACAGACTTGAAACCCCTTTACTAACTGCTGGTCCGGGAAACTGCGCATGAAGAATGTAGCGGTCCTTGAAACTCTGCACGAAGAATTTAGCGGTCCTTGACTCCAAAAAGTTTGAGAAACACTGACCTAACGGACCAACCACTTCTCTGGTTATAAAGGTTTCCTGCTTCTGATATATTTTAAAAAGTTTTTGTTATTCCCCTTGATGCTTTTAGCTAAATGGTCTTCAAACTCTCTTTTCACCTCTCTTGTCACCTTGCATTTCTTTTGCCAGAATTTGTGTTCCTTTCTGTTCTCTTCATTTGGACAAGCCTTCCAGTTTCTGAAGGAATTCTTCTTCCCCTTTATAGCTTCCTTGACTTTGTTAGCTATGCTGGCATCCTTCTGGACTTGGACTTCTTTCCTCCTTTTTGATATACATTCTAACTGGGCTTCTGTTATTGTGGTTTTAAATAAATTCCATGCATTCTGGAGTAAAATGACTCTCCTGATTTTCCCTTTCAACAAACTCCTCATTTTACAGAAGTTTCCTCTTCTGAAATTTAAAGTGTCTGTCAGACTTCCTGGGTGATTCTCTCCACACATGTATGATGAATTTGATCATTCTATGGTCACTGTTCCCTAAAGGTTTCACGACACTGACATCTCGCACCAGGTCCTGGGCATCACTCATGATTAAGTCCAAGGTTGCCTTCTCTCTGGGTGGTCCTAGGGCACAGCCGTTCAACATATCTAGAAATTTGGCCTCCCATTACCTGAATGTGAATTTACCCAGTCTATGTGTGGTAACTGAAGTCACCCATTGGTACAGCTCTGTCTCTTTGACAGCTCTCCGATTTCCTTCTGCAACTCCCAGTCACTGTCAGCATTTTGATCAGGACGGCAATAGCACATCCCGAGTAGCACATTTCTTTTCAGGCCTTGTATTGCCACCCACAGAGTTTCTGTGGAGGACACTGGTCTTCCTAGGTTTTCTAGCTTGTACGATTCTATTCCTTCTTTTCACATACAGTGCTACTCCATCTCCAATTCACCCCCTCCCTGTCCTTTCTATAGAGTTTATATCCAGTAATAACAGTGTCCCACTGGTTCTCACTGTTCTACCATGTTTCTGTTATGCCTACTGTATTTTTGTTAGCAACCAAGCACTCCAGCCTTGGCTCGGAGGCTTCTGGCATATAAGCACCTATACACTGAATCTCTTACCCAGTGTGTGCTCTCTTGCTTCTGGCCATGTTATCTCTTTGACCAACTAGCACAGCCTTCTGTCTGCTCTTTATCTGGTTCTACTCTGTCCCCTTCTGTTTTATCTGAATCATTTACACCCTCACAGGATGGCGTTTGCCAAACTGAATACTGAGCTGCCCTGGCCGTCCATCCTGCAGACATCATTTTAAAAGCTGCTCTGTGACCTTATTTATTTTAACTGCCAACAATCTGGTTCCATTTGGGTTCAAGTGGAGCCCGTCCCTTTTATGCAGGCTCATCTTGTCTCAAATGTACCCCAGTAATCTAAACCTCTCCTCCCAGCAGCACCATTTCATCCACACATTGAGACCCCCTCAGCTCTGCCTGTCTCACTGGACCTGTGCATGGAACAGGTGGCATTTCCAAGAATGCTACCTTTGGGTCATCCTCTGAACCCATTTAAATTTATCTAGGTCTGTAATAGAATGAAGATCTCCTTCTTAGCTCAAGAATGTCCAATACTGTATTTCCACTCCAACCTGAGTGCTCTGAATTGGGGACACACCTTTCTTTTGTTATTGTTAAGAGGGCAATCGATGCCTCTTGCACTCAACCATCAAGGTATAGTATTCATTGATTTTTCACAATAAGTAACCAGCTCAAACCAGACCCACCTTTAGACACATAAGTTTAGACCCATTGAAGAACATCAGGTTTGGAAGAAAAACCTCAACCCTGGATTGACCCACAAACCAGTGTGCATCAGAGATACGCTGGCTTTTCATTGGATCCCAGAGCTGTCTCTCTGGAATAATGGGAAAGCCTTTCATCTCTTTAATCACTATAAAATAGGGGCCAAGGCAACCAGCCTTTTTGCCATCAGTCTCAAGTCACTGGTTACTAGCTAGCCAGTCACCATCTTCTACTAGTGGTGTGCCCAAACCGGTCCGAAGCCATGCAAAAGGCCTCCTGACCGGTCCGGCAGGGGAGTGTCACTTTAAGGGCGGGGGGGTAGTACTTAACCCTCCCGCCGCTCTTCCCCCTCTGGCGCTCGACTTTAAGGAAACGTTTTTGGGGCAGCAGGGTTCCTCCCTGCCGCCCTGCCCCCACCGTTGTCTGCAAAACTCCAGAGCAAGTAGAAGCTGGCGCCACACATGCGCCCGTTGCCACCACTGGCGCACGCCGCATACATCACACGTTTGCGTCACACATTTGCGGGGCTGCAACAGGCACATGCGTGGCACCAGCTTCTACTTGCTCTGGAGTTTTGCAGACAATGATGGGGGCAAGGGCGGCAGGGGGGAACCCTGCTGCCCCAAAAACGTTTCCTTAAAGTCGAGTGCCGGAGGGGGAAGAGCGGCGTGAGGGGTAAGTACTACCCCCCCGCCCTTAAAGCGACACTCCCCCCAGTGCCGGACCATGCCTCCGTGGTTCCGTGCACATCCCTATCTTCTACTAAGTGCCCAGAGAGGAGACACTGTAAATATTAACCCTCTCTCTGCTGAACTCAGGTAAAACTAGTTTTAGTTGGTTAATATTTTTGTATTTTCTTTTTAATTCCTGAGTTTTTTCACTCCTAATTTCTTGTTCTATGTGCAACTCTTATTTTTCTTAATAAATTTAATATACTTAGAACTGGCTTCTGGGTTACTTGCAAACTCTTCCCTACGTGCTTCATAAAGTCATGCATTACTGATGTTTTGTTCCTAGACTAATATACTGTTTGTCTAGAGCTGGGTTCTGTGGACTATGGCTGTACAGTGCCAGTAAGCACTGTTTTAAGTTGTTAAAGCTGTGTCTGTCCTTTGTCAGTGCCTTTAAACTAGTCTTCAACTGGTGGCAGGCTATCTCAAAGGAGCAGCATGCCCCTAAATTGGGATCAGAGCAATTGCTCTACAGAGGGCAGATCCTAGGAAAGCACACAGAGTAACACCCTGGTTAATCACAATGTCTTTCTGAAAATGTTGGACCCAGAATTGGAAACAGTATTCCAAGTGAAGTCTGACCAGCACAGAAAAGAGTGGAACTATTACTTGTGAACTGGACACTATGCCTCTGTTAATGCAGCATAGGAACATAGGAAGCTGCCATATACTGAGTCAGACCATTGGTCTAGCTAGCTTAGTATTTACACAGACTGGCAGCAACCTCTCCAAGGTTGCAGGCAGGAATCTCTCTCAGCCCTATCTTGGAGATACCAGGGAGGGAACTTGGAATCTAGATGCTCTTCCCAGAGCGGCTCCATCCCCTAAGGGGAATATCTTACAGTGCTCACACTTTGTCTCCCATTCATATGCAACCAGGGTGGATCCTTCTTAGCTAAGGGGACAAGTCATGGTTGCTACCACAAGACCAGCATAGGAGTACATCGGCTTGTTTACAATCTGAACCACACTACTGGATCAAGTTCAAGTCATTGTCCACTAAAACACCTAAGTTCCTTTCATATAATACGGCTGCCAAGTCAGGTCTCCCTCCATCCTATGCATGCACACTTGATTTCTCCTACCTAATGAATTACTTTACATTTGTCTCTGTTGAGTTTCATCTTGTCAGTTTTGGCCCAGTATTCAAGCCTGTCCAAACTGGATTGAATCTTGATTGCCTTCAAAAGCAGAGGATGATGGAAGTTGTGGTCCAACATCTGGGAACCCAATTTTGACCTGTACTCCCTCCTCCAAGTTATTTATGAAAATGTTAAGAGTATAAGGCCTTCTGACACTTCACTTGGTATCTTCTTCCAGGATGATGTTAATGAGTATTTATTGGGTATGGTTGTTCAGCCAATTGTGAATCCACCTTATTATCATCTAGCCCATTGTCAACAAGGATATTGTGAGAGATTCTTTACTGAAATAAATATATATTACATCCAGAGTATTTCCATAATCAACTAAATTAGTAAACCTATTAAAAATGGAGATGAGATTAGCCTGGCATGACTTGTTCTCAACAAGTCCATACTGGCTCCCATTAATCACCAGATTCTTTTCTAAGTGCTCACAGTGCTTAATAATCTGTTCAAAGATTCTGCCAGGTATCAGTGTGAACCTGACACACTGTTAGTTTCCCAGCTTTTCCTTTCCCCCAGTTTTGAAGAGGAGGGAAAAGTTGTTTGTCTCCAGTCTTCTGGCATCTTCTCCAGAAATTCAAAGATTACCGACAGTGGTTCTGAGATCACATCTGCAAATTCCTTTTAGTACCTGGGGTTGTAATTCATCTGGACCTGGAGACCCAAGTGAGATTAAGGTAGCTACATATTATCTTACCGTATCTTCACCTATCTTGAGGACATTTCCCTCCTTTCTTCATTTGTGCATATTTTGCCTGGCTGGGCTACACTTGCCTTGTGGAAGACGACAGATGCAAAATAAGTGTTAAGCAGCTCTGCCTTCTCTGTCACCTGTTACACTGGACCATCTTCTCCAACAGACTCTGCTTCGTTAGCTGTCCTCTTGTTCCAGACATATCTGTAAAACCACTTGTTTTGGGCATCCCTCACAAGCCTCAGCTCATTTTGAGCCTTAGCTTTCCTGATACCATCCCTACAAGTTTGGGCTATTCTTTTGTGCTTGTCCTTGGATATATGCTCCTCCTTCCATTCCCTATGTATCCTTTTTTGCATCTCAGCAGTTCAGAGAATTATCTGCACATCCACACCAGTTTCATTCTCATGGGACATGTTGCCTTCAGTATCTCGTTTTTCAGCATCTCCTATCCGTGTACGTCTTTTTTTCCCTTTAGGATATCTAGCCACAGGGCCCTACCTAGTTTTTCTCAGAGCTCAAAAAATTAGCTTTCCTGAAATCCAGGGCATACAATTGACATGGGCCAAATGAGTGCTTGCAGATGTTATACAAGTTCTTTTGGAATAAAAATAAGAACCTCAAGCAAGTATTCTTCCTACATGGATGGACAAAGAAGACTCCTTTTTAAAAGCAAGAGAAAAACATTGGACTACAACTCCAAATGCACTCACTCAAGCAGATTTCTATTCGTTTCAATGTGGCTTCATTTACATGGTGCCCTGATGAGAGTTAATTCCTTACACTGGATGTAAAATAAACATTCAGTGCAGTTTAACTTATGACAATCTGTACTATAGGCCAAATGAAAATGGAGATATTTAATGCTTTGCAGAGATGCAGATGCATTAAGGAAAGAGCTATGCAATAGTGATTAATATTTGAAAGCCTCTTATACAGTAGGAATTTTTTGTTTTCTGGAAAGCAGCATCTACAAACGTGAGGACTATAAAATAAAGAGAACCAAGCAACTGCAACAGAAAGCACATGCCCATTATTTTAAAAATATTCATTTTTATCTTCTTTATACCACCTTGAAACAATAACTGGAAATAATGTCATCCTTAAATATGGCTAATGCAAATTCTGATCTCTTGCTCAGCTACAAAGAATACCAGCATTTTAAAAAGAGAAGCAGCAGCAACTTCTTGCTATCACTCTTTCAGAGAGAAAATGCTGAAAACCAAGCACAGGCCAAAGTGCTTGCCCTTACCCTGGTGCACATAGAATAGGAAATCTTTGCACACAGGTGAGAATGCTTTTCAAAGAACAGAAAATGGTGGCCATTATGAATACTTGTGGTATTTCTGAGCAGGGTGGATTTAATTTAAATCAAACTGATTTAAATCACGATTTAAATCACTAGCAAGGTGGATAAAAATAAAAAAAATCCGATTTAAATTAAAAAAATTTGATTTTTTTAATTTAAATCAGATTTTTGATTTAAATCGGATTTTTTTGATTTAAATCAGATTTTTTTTATTTTTATCCACCCTGCTAGTGATTTAAATCGTGATTTAAATCGTGATTTAAATCAGTTTGATTTAAATCAAATCCACCCTGTTTCTGAGTAATATAGACTTGGGTCCAACTGTGGACAAGTAGAGTGGATATGGAGTCTGTATTTCATCTCTCAACAGAAACATCAATCTCTATAGGATATTTTAGCACCAAATGAAATGATCGTGTGTCAAGAATGGTCCGCCCCCAGAGGCTTATGGATCCGCTTGGTTTCCAGACGGCCCTCGGGGAGTTTCCAGTGTCTAGAACTGGTGACCCTGTCGAGGCCCTGGTAAATCTCTAGAATGGAGAGACAGCCCGGGCTGTTCACACAGTTGCTCCTAAACACCTTCTCCGGCTTGGTGGAGCCCATTCTACTCCTTGGTTTTCCTCGGAGCTTAGGGCAATAGCTGGAACCACACTGGAGGAAGAGTCATGACAAATCCAATCGAACATGGGCTAGAGCCCATTTTAGGGATTACTCCGTGGGGGTGGCAAAGAAATGCTTTTTCTCCACCTCCATTGCATCTGCTCAGTGCAGACCAGCGGAGCTGTTTTGTGTAGCAAAGACATTGTTCCACACATCCCCCCAGGTAATGGGGGAGAAATCATCTACAGCCCGTTGTGATCAGTTTGTGTGTCACTTTGCAGATAAAGTTACTCACTGATTTCGAGTAACCGTGCTGACTCGGACTCCAGAGTTTTGGCAGTTCCAGCTGACGTGCCTCTGGTCCTATTGTGTTGGATTCTTTTCAGTTGGTGCAACCTGAGGATGTGGACAAGATCCTTAGGCAGTGTGCGGGTGACATCGTGTGCTCTTGACCCTTGTCCTTTATGGCTAATAAAAGCTGCCAGGGAGGGTACAGGCAGATGCCTGGAAGTGATTATTAATGCTTCGTTAAGGGAGAGCAGGATGCCATTGTGCCTCAAGGAGGTGATGGTAAGACCATTATTTAAAAAGCCCTCCCTTGATCCCTCCAACCCGGACAACTATAGACCTGTCTCTTACCTTCCCTTTTTGGGCAAGGTGATAGAGCGTGTGGTGGCATTCCAGCTGCAGAGGGTCTTGGATGATACTGATTATCTCAACCCTTCTCAATTTGGCTTCTGCCCCGGATGTGGGAGTGAAACTGCCTTGGTCGCTCTAGTGGATGACCTAAGCTGAGATGTAGACAAGGGGAGTGCGTCCCTGTTGGTTCTGCTGAACCTCTCAGCAGCATTCGATACCATCGACCATGGTATCCTTCTGGACCGCCTCTTGAGTATGAGAATTGGAGGTACTGCGTTGGAGTGACTCTGGTCCTTTCTTGGGGAGAGGGTCCAGAAGGTAGTGCTGGGGGACTACTGCTCGGCTCCGTGACCATTAGCCTGTGGGGTCCTGCAGGGTTCGGTTTTGTCCCCCATGCTGTTTAACATCTATATGAAACCACTGGGAGAGGTCATCCGGGGACTTTGACTGAGTTGTCAGCAATATGCAGATGACACTCAGCTCTATCTCTTTTTGTCACCTGATCCTAGGGAGGCAGTGGATGACCTGAATCGAGGGCTGGAGGCTGTGATGGGTTGGATGTGGGCTAATAAACTGAGACTGAATCCAGACAAGATGGAGGTAATGTTGGTCAGTAGGAGAGCTAATCGAGATGAGGAGATTTTACTGGTTCTGCATGGGGTTGCACTTCCCTTGGAGCAAGTACACAGCTTGGGGGTATTACTGGACCCAGCTCTGCTTTTGGAAGCTCAGGTGGAGGCAGTGGCCAGGGGTGCCTTTGCACAGCTTCAGCTAATGCGCCAGCTGCATCCCTTTCTAGAGAAGGCAGATCTGGCCACAGTTACCCATGCCTTAGTCAAGTCACAGCTGGATTACTGTAACATGCTCTACTAGGGGCTGCCCTTGAATAATATCTGGAAACTGCGACTAGTGCAAAATGCGGCAGCTAGCAACTAGGATTTTATCTGGAGCTGCCCACTGGGATCACATCACACCCATTTTGAAAGAGCTGCACTGGCTACCAGTTTGTTTCCGGTTCCAATTCAAGGTGCTGGTTTTGACCTTTAAAGCCCTTAACAGTTTGGGCCCAGGATACCTAAGGGACCACCTGCTCCCAAGAGTTGCTGCCCACTTGACAAAGTCGTCTGAGGGGACTCTGGTCCGGGTGCCGACAATGAGGGAGGCTCACTTGTCGTGCACTCGGGACGGGGCCTTCTCTGTTGCTGTCCGCAGACTCTGGAATGCTCTCCCGGTGGCTATTCGTTCCTCGGTCTCCACCACACTTTTTAGAAAGTGTCTTAAATCTTGGCTTTACACCCAGGCTTTTATATGATTGTCTCTACTGCTGCTGCTTTGTATTTTGTACAGTTTTTATGCTTGTATTTTAAAAAAATTTCAGTCAGATTTGTTTTATATATTTTAGCTTAATATTTTAAGCTTAATATTTTAATTGTGTCATTTTTAGAGTCTTGTTTTTAATTTCTGTGTAAACCACCTTGGGATTGTTTTAATGAAAGTCAGTATACAAATTTAACAATAAATACATACATTTTACTAATGCCATTTATGAATTTTTGTAGCAGTTTAACAGATAGCCTAATTACAAATATTATTTATTTCATGTTGCATTGATACTTTAAGACAAACTCTGGTAAAATGTTTGTCAAATGGTATCCAGAAGTTAACATGGATCTAGCCCCAATGCCTTATCCTACAGCGATCTCCCATGTACCCCAAGCTTATGCACTAAACACCATCTATTCACACATGCAACAGTTTGTGTAGCCTTCTGTAGATCCTATAGTTTTCTGGAATAGGGCTTGTATTTATACACCAGAGGGTCAACTGTGGGTGGGGGAGCGCTCCAGGCTGACACTAGTCACAAGGATCTTATCTATCCTAAAGCACCTGTTCCTGGGCTTGATTCAGTGCTCATTTTTTAGTCTGAACAGCCTTAGCCCAGTATCACCTCCCATGTATTCCCTCTTATACACTATGTTAGGTAAAAGTACAAATAAGGGCAGCTATCTCAGACTTCTTCTGCAGTACTACACTCTCTGAACTTCCCCCAGGGCCCCAACCCAAGAACATCAGCTTGCTTGCTCTCTGACAGTTGACCCATCTAGCTTCAGTAATCCAAAAATCTTCCTTAAACAAGGCAAATTGGTTAAGAATTTGCCTTTCAGGAAGACTTTTGGATTTCTGAAGCTAGACAGGTTAACTGTTAGAATGAACTGGCTTGTCAATCGTTCTTGTTAACTGCTAGTTTGCCACTGTTTATTATGTAAAGTTAATATTTTGTAGGTTGCTTTGAGAACCTTCTTGGTTAACCATGTAGAATATTAATGTTAATAAAATAACTTAGATTTACTGCAGCCAAATGGATAGCCAACCCACTAAGTAATTAGTTGCAATCCAACACTATCCAGCAGAACTTTACTGTCAATGTCAGTTGGCTCTCCCAATCTACCACACAGTGACGAAGCTATTTATTTTCAGGGTTTTTAAAAATAATAATAAAGAATAAACCCATTTCCAACCCCAACATAAAGAGAGAGCTTGGTTAGATCACATCTATAAGCCAATGTCAGAAGCAACAGTAATTATTAGGCCTTATCTAGGCAACCACATTTTTTCATTGAGCTGCATCCAGCATGGATTACAGTAGCCAAGCAGTAAATCTGCTAATAAAAAACACAGCAACACCCTCCTCTGCTCAAGACTCCTGTAAAATTCTTTTCAGTAGAATAAAGCTCAGCATTCAGATGACAGATTGACAGTCTCTGTCTAAGTCAATTTCTTTGCAAAAGAAGTTAAAACTTGCATAACCACCTAGTTTAGTTAAGCTAATTATAGCATTGATGGCACCAAGAATTTAGAGGTTTGGGGGCCAAACCTACAAAGATCTGAAGAGTATGGACATACATGCTAGACAAGAATACTAGGAATTGTAAAGTATGCCTGAAATGTAGACCTACAATCAGGGTGGATTTGATTTAAATCAAACTGATTTAAATCACGATTTAAATCACGATTTAAATCACTAGCAGGGTGGATAAAAATCAAAAAAATCCGATTTAAATTTTAAAAAATCCGATTTAAATCAAAAAAATCCGATTTTTTTAAAAAATCAGATTTTTGATTTAAATCGGATTTTTTTTATTTTTATCCACCCTGCTAGTGATTTAAATCTTGATTTAAATCAGTTTGATTTAAATCAAATCCACCCTGCCTACAATAGACACTGGCCAAGAACTACTTTAAGTACATTCAAACGCTTGATACGCTTAAAGATTTCTTCTTTCAACAGCAGGCCCTCCCCGTGCCATATTACAACCTGCTTTTGAAACTCCACTCAGTTTCAAATTTGATTTGCTATGGGGGAATACGATTTGGTAAACACTAGTCCAGAGTTCTCTTGAGCACAGCAAACAAGTTGTGCATGTTTTTGGATCCTGATCAATATTATAGCTACAGTAATTTTTAAAGCCACAATTAGCCTCTGTTAAACCTCATGTTAAAACACACGTTGCCTTCAATATTTTGGCAAACCATAATATTGCATGTACTCAAAAATAGTCAGCATCTTAAACACAACTTGAAACACAAAATAAACTCCTAATCAGCATGATCCACAAACCTGGCAGATACTGAACAAGCAAGCTATAAAAAGCAACAGACAGGTTAAACTTCACTAAGTATATCAGGATGTCCTTCAGCCAAATTAGAAGACTGATGAAGGAAAAGGTTTAAAAGATCCTGCTATTGTCTGACTTAGGCAGATGTCACCTCCCACAAAGGTAAAGGCAACCTCTCATGACTGTTTATATACATGCAGAAATCTGTCCTACTGTAATTTGGAGAGCATTACTTTACATTTCCTCACAAACACACATTTGACTCCCAACATGAAAGGGACTGCATCATAATACCAAATCCCTGCACTTTCAACTTCACACTGCAAAAAAATAAAATGTGTTGGTTCTACAAGCTTACATTATAGTTCTAATGTCAGAGGTCAGATTATTTGACATAGTCCAGTGTTGGACTATGCAGCTCAACAATCGCAAGCAGAGGTCTTTCCCAGCCTGGCTACCTAATATCCTTTTAAGCCAGGCCCAAACAACATTTGGCCCATGGGCCAAATATGGCCCACAAGGCCTTTTTTTCCTGGGCCACCACTCCAGAGCCCTCCACAGGGCTCACGCTTCCCCCCGCCCATCTCTCCGGTCGCTTCTTTGCCCACCCGTCTTCCTCTCGGGCAGCCCTAGCTGACTTCACTGCCCGAGCCCTCCACGGGGCTTGCTTCCACCCGCCCCTTCGGCAGCCCTAGCTGCCTTTATCACTTGAGCAGCTTCTGACTTTACTTAGTTCCGAGCACCTTGGCTGCTGCAGGGGCAGGAGGTTCCTGGAAATGAGGGTGCATGCGTGCCCTCATTTCCAGGAAGCTCCTGCCCTGGCAGCAGCCAAGGTGCTCAGAGTTAAATAAAGTCAGAAGCTACTCAGGTGATAAAGGCAGCTAGGGCTGCCAGAGAGGCAGGCAAGCGAGGGGAAGTGAGCCCCATGGAGGACTCGGGAAGTGAAGGCAGCTAGAGCTGTTGGAGAGGAAGACGGGTGGGCAAAGAAGTGACCCCCATGGAGGTCTTGAGTGGTGAAGGCAGCTAGGGCTGCCAAAGAGGAAAGCAGGTGGGTGGGAGCGAGCCCCACGGAGGGCTTGGGAGGTTTAACTACTGCAATGCACTCCAAAAATTTACAAATGTGCTGCTGATATTGTTTTGAATTGAAAGGCTGCAAGCATCCAGGCTATTTATATTCATGAATGGGGGAGGACACTCAGCATTTTGGGAGCTCCTTCTCATCCCTCACTTCCTCTCCCCTTCATATTCACCTCCTCCTGCTTCTTCTTTCCTCCACCTTCTGAGGACCTTCTACATGCCGGGCAGTCAGCGCCAGCCACCAATCCCACCCCCACCCACTCTACCTCAGATCAACTGCTTACACGAAGCTCAGGTGCCTCAGAAGCACATGAGTACAAATCCTTCTGTGATCTGAAATTTTCAGTGCACTCACTAAATTTTAAAGTAAAGTGAAGTAAATTTCACTAGTTTCATTTCTGTGCCTTTGTCTTTTATTAATTTTTAAAAAAAATTTAATTCTGATGTGGTAAAAATTGACCTCGGCCACCACATACCAGATCATGGTTGTTTCTGGCCCACTGAGCTATTTGAGTTGAGCAGGCCTGTTTTAAACTGAAGAATATGTCAGGGATTGAAACTAGGACCTAATATTTTGCCACTGAATTATAGCACCTCCACATCAGTCTGCCCTATCACCAGATGGTCTGGTCACAGAATAACATTATTTAAGCATTCAAAAATGCAATGAAGTTAAATACCTCTCTCCCCTGACCCCTGCCCTCAAAACACACACAAACAAACACACCTACATCTTGTTACAGTTACCAAATGTTTGTCCAGATAGGTCTCACAGTTTCAAAAATATGTTCAAGGCAAAGGCTGCAGCAGAACTGCAGTTGAAGGAAATTCCACAAATGCAGAGCAGCTTCTATGAGCCTTAGATGTCTGAACCTGACACACAGATGATAACACTACTGCAGGGTGCTCTCACACAATCTTAGAACTCTCAACTGGACATAAAGAAAACTGTTAAGCTTATGTCAAGCAAAACACACTTCAGATGTTCTAGCTCATGACCTGTACTATGAATACAGGTTCCACAAATTTTGGCTTGGCTTATTTACCTGGCTATGTGCGGTTGTTACTCAGCCCCGCCCCACCTCACTTCCCCATAGGGATGTGCACGAATGAATTTTTGTGATTCAATTTGAGATTGACTCGAATCAGCCAGATTCAATTCAAACTCAAATCTGATCAGATCAGATCAGATCTGATTCAAATTTGAATAGATCTGACTCACTTTTAAAGGTCCAGGGGCACCAAATTGTTTTGGTGAGTAGGTCCTCATGGGTGCCACCTACCACCCAAATTTCAAGGTGGTAGGGGCACTTGGTTGATTTTTTAATGATTATTTTAGTTTTTACTTATGTTGTATATTTCCACCATAGGGAGCAATGGGGATTCAAGGCAGCCCTATCCCTAATCCTAACATGGATCCCCATCTTTCTTTCTTTCTTTTTAAACTTAGCTCTAGCCCTTGTAGAAGTGGCGTTATGGGGCAAAATGTGTGCTCACTGTTATTATACACCAAGGAGTCTAAATACTTTAAAATTTCCTTTAAAAAACCTGAGTACCCCCACTGCCTTGCGGGTGGCAGGGTAGTTGGGACATGGCAGGTAACACTGTCCAATGACAGTCAAAATACAGCAAGCCCCAGAAGCTTGCTGGAGAAGAGGATTCCATCTCCCCCAGGGTGTGAGACTGGGGTGTTTGCCTCTTCTCTTCTGCCCTCCCTGGTTGCCATTTGCCTCCCCCAGGACTGCTTGTGGAGAGGCTTTGCAGGACTGGGGTTGTAAGGGTAAGTGGGCAGTTTTTTCCTGGTTCCACCTGCTGAGCTTACTGCTCAGCCTATATAGGAAGGCTGCCAGTGGCGGTGGGTCCGCCACCGGCGGGGTCGCCACCGAAGGGGCGATACCAAAGGGGGTTGCCCCTTTGGGGGAGCCACTTCGGGGGACAAACGAGGGCGAGGGCTGGACACTTTGTCCAACCATTTGTATAGAGGGAGGCTTCTGTTTAATCAGTTTTAGGTTGTGCTGAGGTTGGGTTGAAGTTGTAATGTGTGTGGGTTTGTCTGGAGATGGGGAGCCAGGGAGTGACTTCGTTGAAGGTGGGGCAGCTATTCCTGTGGTGGTGGGGAATAGAAGAAACGCTGGCAGGTCAGCAGGCTGTTTCGGGGGAAGAGTGGTCAGAAATCTAATAGCTGTCCCCCTTTACGGCTCTCCTGCTAGCTCTTTGATCTCGGGGAGCACTGCCAACATCCCACATAACCTTACCTTGCTTCTCTGCAATGCCAGGTCAGTCCAAAATAAATCAGAATTCATCCATGATTTGATCATGGATGAAGGGGCCGACCCGATATGTATTACTGAGACTTGGTTGGGGGAGGCTAGTGGCCCAGTTTGGTCCCAGCTTCTCCCGCCAGGATATTCTGTAGAGGAGCAGGTGAGGGGACGTGGGCGGGGTGGTGGAGTGGCTGTGGTCTATAAGGATAACATCTCCCTTACCAGGGTCCCTGTCAGGGTATCGGACCATACTGAATGTGTGTACTTGAGTTTGGGGACCATGGATAGATTGGGACTTCTGTTGGTGTACCGATCGCCCCTGCCCAATGGAATCCCTTACTGAGCTCACGGACTTGGTTGCGGAACTTGCGTTGGAGTCTCCCAGACTTTTGGTGCTGGGGGACTTCAATGTTCATTTTGGGACCAATTTGTCCGGGGCAGCTCAGGAGTTCATAGTGGTCATGACGACTATGGGCCTATCTCAAGCGGTCTCTGGATCGACGCATATTGCAGGTCACACGCTTGATTTGGTCTTTTATTCTGATCAGGGTGGTGCTCCGTGGGTGGTGACTCCTACGATCTCCCCGTTGTCATGGACAGACCACCATCTGGTTAAGGTTGGACTTACAACCACTTTCCACCTCCGCAGGGGCGAGGGGCCTATTAGAATGGTCCGCCCGAAGAGGTTACTGGATCCGGTAGGATTCCAAGAAGCCTTGGAGGAATTTAATGTTGGATCTGCAGGTGATCCTGTTGATGCCCTGGTTGAAAACTGGAATAACTTGCTCACCAGGGCAGTAGACACGATTGCTCCTAAGCGTCCCCTCCGACCTGCTTCAAAATTGGCCCCTTGGTATACGGAAGATCTACGGGGGCTGAAGCGGCAAGGTAGGCGACTGGAGTGCAAGTGGAGAAAAACTCGACTCAAATCCAACAGATTACGACATGGAGCACATTTAAAGATCTATGCTCAGGCGATAAGTGCGACAAAGAAGCGGTTCTTTTCTGCCCGTATTGCCTCTGCGAGTTCACGTCCAGCGGAGTTGTTCAGGGTTGTGAGGGGACTAGTATCTGCTCCCTCTCCCTTGAACCAGAATTTGGAGGAATCCGTTACCCACTGTGGTGTGTTTAATGAATTTTTCGCAGACAAAATCTCTCGGATTCGGGCCGACCTAGATGGAGACACCACAATTAATTTGATGTCTGAACTGGAGGTGTCCGACAACTCCTCTTATACGATTCGGCTGGATCAATTTCAGTTTGTGACTCCTGAGGATGTGGACAAGCTGCTTGGAGCGGTGAGGCCTACCACTTGTCCTCTTGATCCTTGTCCGACATGGCTTGTTCGATCTAACAGGGAGCCTGTTGTAGGCGGCCTGGTAGAAATCATAAATGCTTCTCTGAGGGAGGGCAGGATGCCTCCTTGTCTTAAGGAGGCAATTATTAGACCTCTTCTAAAGAAGCCTGCGTTAGATCCCTCAGAGTTGAGCAATTATAGGCCAGTTTCCAATCTCCCATGGCTGGGCAAAGTAATTGAAAGGGTGGTGGCGTTTTAACTCCAGGCGGTCTTGGAGGAAACTGATTATCTAGACCCATTTCAAACTGGTTTTCGGGCGGGCTATGGGGTGGAGACTGCCTTGGTCGGCCTGATGGATGATCTCCAATTGGCAATGGACAGAGGAAGTGTGACTCTGTTGGTCCTCTTGGATCTCTCGGCGGCTTTCGATACTATCGACCATAGTATCCTTCTGGAACATCTGAGGGGGTTGGGGGTGGGAGGCACTGCTTTTCAGTGGTTCCGCTCCTACCTCTCGGACAGATTCCAGATGGTGTCGATTGGAGATTGTTGCTCTTCAAAATCTGAGCTTAGGTATGGGGTCCCTCAAGGCTCCATACTCTCTCCAATGCTTTTTAACATCTACATGAAACCACTGGGAGAGATCATCAGGGGATTTGGAGCTGGGTGTTACCAGTATGCTGCTGATACCCAGATCTACTTCTCCATGTCAACTTCTTCAGGAGTTGGCATATCCTCCCTAAATGCCTGCCTGGAAGCAGTAATGGGCTGGATGAGGGATTATAAACTGAAGCTGAATCCAGAGAAGACGGAGGTACTTATTGTGCGGGGTTGGAACTCTAGAGACGATTTTGATCTGCCTGTTCTAGACGGTTACACTTCCCCAAAAGGAACAGGTTCGCAGTCTGGGAGTACTTCTGGATCAACGTCTCTCCTTGGTTTCTCAGGTTGAGGCAGTGGCCAGGTGTGCCTTCTATCAGCTTCGGCTGATACGCCAGCTGCGCCCATTTCTCGAGATCAGTGACCTCAAAACAGTGGTACATTTGTTGGTAACCTCCAGACTTGACTTCTGTAATGCGCTCTACGTGGGGCTGCCTTTGTACGTAGTCCGGAAACGTCAGTTGGTTCAGAATGCGGCAGCCAGGTTGGTCTCTGGGTCATCTCGGAGAGACCACATTACTCCTTTGTTGATGGAGTTACACTGGCTGCCAGTAGGTTTCCGGGCAAAATACAAAGTGCTAGTTATTACTTATAAAGCCCTAAACGGCTTAGGCCCCGGGTATCTAAGAGAGCGTCTTCTTCGCTATGAGCCCCACCGGCCACTGAGGTCACTTGAGGAGGTCCGTCTCCAGTTGCCACCAACTCGTTTGGTGGCTACACAGAGACGGTCCTTTTCGGCTGCTGCCCCGAGATTGTGGAATGCGCTCCCTGCTGAGATACGATCCTCCCCATCTCTGGCAATTTTCAGAAAACACCTGAAAACACATCTCTTCAGCCAGGCTTTCTCAGCTTTTTAAAATTTGTTTTTAAATTGTTTTGATTGTTTAATTGTAGTTTTATGATGTTTTTAATTGTTAATCATTGTTATGTTTTATAATTTTTACTTTAATTATTAACTGATTTTAATGGTGTTTTAATGTAAACCACCCTGAGCCTTTTGGAAGGGCGGTATAAAAGTTTTAATAATAAATAAATAAATAAATAATAAAAATGAACAGAAGAAATTGAGGTGTGTAATGAATCCACATGCATTATGAGGAAATGTTATTAGACACCAAAGAATCTAAAGACTTCAAAAATAGTGCCAATTACAGAAATACCCAATCCAATTTTTCCCTTTTCAGTTCCTTCAAAACTGAAATTATACAGATACACAGTGTTTCCTCTAACGTGTGTGTGTGTGCTCGTTTGGTTTTTTAAAACATATTTTTATACCGCCCAAAAGTTACGTCTCTGGGCGGTTTACAACAAAGCAAAATAAATGACAACAGAAAAGGTTAAAATATTAGTTTGAAGTTTTTGATGTCCACTCAGTTTTAGATCCTTCTCAGTTTTAGTCAGGAAGGTTCCACTCTGAATATGTGTGTGCACACACTGCCTTGATACTGCACCCAGAACAAAATTCATTCCACGCACAAGTGAAGAAAATTAAAGAGAACATTGCAGATACATATGGAATTGTCACTTGGACTATGGCACTGATTGGATAGACTTGTAAAGGACCACCATACTGAAAGTTCCTGGGAAGAGATAATAGAGAGAGTTAAGATTTTTAAAGACTTTAAAATAATTTCATGGGTTCCATGGGTAAGATGTATTGGATATGTTGTATATTTTTTTCCCCCTCTGGTTTTGGTGTAGTGGTTAGACCAGAGTTCAAATCCCCATTCAGCCATTATAATTGCTAGGTGACTCTGGGCCAGTCGCTTCTCTCTCAGCCTAACCTACTTCACAGGGTTGTCGTGAGAAGTAACTTAAGTAAGTGAGAAGTAACTTAAGAACCCAGAGCAGTATGTAGTACACTGCTCTGGGTTCCTTGGAGGAAGAGTGGGATATAAAATGTAAAAAATAAATGAAGGATAGTAATAATACATGTGAGTATAACTAGGAAAGAAAAATCCCTTAAACCTAACTTAAACCAAAAATACAACCAATGTAGGAGGGAAGAAGTGGTGGGAGCAATTTCTTCAAGGATATATATCTTTTGTTTCAAAGCATAAACAATTCATTAAGGTTTGACCAAATAGCTGAAAATTCCTCTTTTCCTTGCCAACAGGAAAAAACCAGTTCAAATGCTGACAGCAAACACATATCAGTGATCCAAAGTTCCAGTTCAAGAGTAAATTTGTCCTTTCTGTAATGTATTTCATTTTGGCAACACCTCAAGCCTGAAGAATCCACAATTGTTGATATAATACTAGATTCCATATGCTGGGGATGTACCCCAACGAAACATGGATATCCTTAACAGGCAATTATAACTGCTATGTCATGTCATGTTAACTACCTTAGGAATTCCAAGCCAAAATGGTACAATAACTGGACAGGACCAAACCATATGCGTAGGTGTACCCTCATACAGATTACACCTCCAGCAACTAGAAGTCTGCAGCCATCCCTTGATAAACATTATATGAGTTGTCTGATAAACACAGAATAAAAGCTTTTGCAGTATCAGCCACACTTTGAGATCTAAAGAGACGTTCCACTGCCTTCAAAACAAGCTACCATTGATTTAATAAGATGGTATTCAAGGTCATTGTTCCAAAGATCTCGGATGTAACTTATATCAATCTTATCAATATCTTTACGTTTCTGATAGAGCAAGGTTACAAGCTTAGGAACATCCAATAGATGTACCAGGTCTAATAATAAAAATGGAGTTTCAGCAGCTGCAGTCACATCAGGACTAAAGAGCAGAGATAGAAAATATTTTAGCTGAATAAATTGTCAGCTAGCATTTAAGGGTTGTAGTGACCAGACTCCCCTCCCCCTAAAGAGTTAACCAGAAGTGAACGCTGTCTTGATTAACAGGCTGGTGAACATCAGGGCTCAGCCAATCAGCACACGAGGTGGGTGGGACCTAGAAAGCTGTTGCCAGGAAGCAGGGAGTTCTTTGTTGGAAAGAAGTTAGGCAGGAGGTGCACAAGAGGACATGCGGCCATGGAAGCTGGCTGTAGGAGAATGATTCTGAAGACCCCTGAAAGATAGCGGGGCAGGAATTAGTTATCTGGAGTTTGGTGAGTTCAAGGTAAGGAAGCCTGGGCTTTGGCTTCAAGAAGATTAAATTAGGGGAAGTTTGTTTAGTCAGACTTTGTGTTCGAAACTTATCTTTCTTTAGTGTGCGTGCTTTTGCATATTCCTGATACTCTATTATTGTTTATCTGTAATGAAATTAAAATAAGAAACACTAACCTACACCCATCCTACCTAGGGCGTTGCAAAAGATTCTATAAACATTTAAGCGTGCATTAAGACAACCTATTTTTGTAACCTACTAAGTATTTTAAACTGTATTTAAAAGCTGAGAAAGTCTCTGATGGAAACCATCTGTAGTAATTGAATAAAACTGTTAGCTCTTTTCTTTTTACAAGCCTCTCCGAGTTGGTTTTTAACTCAGGGAAGTGGGGGGCTAAGGGGGATTCCTCTGGTGCAATCACGTCCTCAAACCATCAGAAGCTATCAGTTTTCTCACCACATGCAGGCTTGCAGGTGGAAGATTTTTTAATTTGCTCAAGAGCAAAATAAGAAGTTTCCCCTGCGATTCTACCCCAAGTCCAGGGAGGTACAAACTCTGCCGATAACAGGGGTGGTTGTGGTGGCAGCATTTTAAACCTACCAGGAATATAGAATAGTTTAGGAGAAGCCTAGCCAGGCAGCTCAAGCAGAGATGATTCAGCATTTCTTTCCCTCACATGAGCTTGCTCCGAGACAAAAGCTTTAATCCACTACAAAGGTATAGCAAACTTAACTCTCAAAGTGTCAAAAGACTTAAAAACAGATTCAGAAGAGATCAGTTGATCTAGTGTAATGATGTTGTGGGAGGCCCAGTTAGCCCAATAGAAAAATGTACAAGCAATCTTCAAACAAGGATTCTCCCACAATGTAAGCTTTTCATGCTGGAAAGTATCTAAACCATGTCTAGAACCCAGGCTTATCCATATATGTCTTGTGGAATATTTTCTCTGGTATTTGTTTTTTAATTGGCCTGTAGCTAAAGCAGATTATTTAAATTGCTTGTTTGCAAACAGGCTGAAGAACTATCTTTGTGTGCAGCTTGCAAAAGCTTTGTGAAGTAGTTCACAGCAATTAAGCAAAGCTGAAAGGAAGACACTCTGTATACCTAGTTATGTTGCAGATCTGCTCTGTTCATCATGCTGCAGGAAGAGACATGCAGCATATTCTCTCACTTTTATTTTTGTTGAAGAAAATTGACAGTAGTACCATGCCAAGAGTGACCAACTGGGCTTACTGGCATGAAGTTTCACGAGCAAAAGACTAAACTAAAGATGTTCACCAAATATTAAAGAACTCGGGTAATCGCTACCTTGCAACCCGAGGCATTTTGAATTAACAGAAGCATGTTACAGTATTTCAGAATCTTTTCTGGATTCCTATAGCTTTGTAGAACAATTCATAATTGGAAGTTCCATGAATTCTTTTTCTGGGGTAGGGTCACTTGCCTCATTGGAAAGCACTTCTGTGCTTTCTGTAAAAGTCTCTTTCCTTTCTGCTATCGAGAACTTGAGGAAGAACAGGAGGATTGTTTCTCTCCTGCATGATACTAAGAAGAAAAAGACTCCTCTCCTTCAATTTCTCCATGGAAGAAAGGAGGGGTGGCGTGTTTCTCCCATTGGGTTTTTGCAGGAAGTGTCAGCAGCTGAGAGGTACTGCTGAAACTTCATGTAAAAATTCAGTGCAAGGAGGGGAAAAAACTCCCTTCCCCAAGATCTCCATGCATGGCAGAGGACTTGGAGATGGGTGAATCATTTCAAGGTTGAATCAGTTTGTCTCTAATCTGGTTGATTTGAGTGATTTGACCTCAAAATGCATCTGCCCAGTCACTCCTGGCCAAATTCAAGCTCAAATCGAATCTCCCCCAATTCAATTTGAATCGATTTGAGATTTTTTATTTATTTGATTTATATGCCATGCTTCCAAAAATGGCTCAGATCTCAGATTTGCGTTTCCCTCATTAATTCCCCCAAATTCCCAGCTTTCATTAAAAGAAAAAAGAAAAAGCCAGTTAAGTTCTAGCCATTGTAAACGTGGAGCTGTGGAGCAAAATGTGCTGTCACATCACACCCATTTTGAAATAGTTGCACTGGCTACCAGTTTGTTTCCAGTTCCAATTCAAGGTGCTGGCTTTGAACTTTAAAGCCCTTAATGGTTTGGGCCCTGGATACCTGAAGGAACACCTGATCCCAAGCGTTGCTGCCCGCCTGACAAGGTCATCTGAAGGGGCTCTGCTCCAGGTGCCGACAATGAGGGAGACGCGGCTGTCGTGCACACAGGATAAGGCCGTCTCTGTTGCTGCCCCAAGACTCTGGAATGTTCTCCTGGTGGCTATTAGCTACTCAGTCTCCAACATGGCTTTTAGAAAGCATGTGAAAACTTGGCTTTTTACCCAGGCTTGTATGTGATTGTCTCCACTGCTGCTTCTTTGTATTTTGTATGGTTATTTTACGCATGTATTTTAAAATCTTTTTTGTTAGATCTGTTTTTATATTTTAGCTTAATATTTTAATTGTGTAATTTTTATAGTCTTGTTTTAATTTTTCTATGTGAACCGCCTTGGGATTGTTTTTAATGGTGATATATAAATTTAACAATAAATAAAATAAATATTAACTGCAGTATAGTAATCAAGGGGAAAGTCTTCACTCTGGCCTGTTTCACAGAGAATTGCATGTTTTGGGTTTTGTGGCTCTTCATATGAAGACACTAAAGCCACAACCAACATACATTCTTGCCAAGACAACTAGTCTTCTACAAACTTATCACAATAAGCTGTCTGGCAACTGAGGTGGAGAGTTACTTCCAAAAAGTTTACTGGCATGATGCTGCCACTGTTAAACTTAGCCTGTGCAACAACAGTTTGGATTGGCTGTGGGGGGAAAGTCATAAAGGAAGAATGTTGCACATTGGTTATAGCATGTCACCTAGAGGGGAAAGTATTTTAATTTGCTATCAGCAAGCTTAGTCACTGCTTTAAGATATAGCACTTGTATATGCTAATTTACACTTTAAGCAATATACTAGTCCTATCTTTCTTTTCCCTTGAGTGTCAAACTGATTCCAGAGACAGTGTTTTCAAGCAGAAAAACAAAGCAGTACCAAACTGAAAGGCTGCAGATAAAGTGTAATTCATTTACCAGCCTTTGCAATCACATGACTGGCTACAGTATCAATATCAATCAAATATCTTATCTGCTGATCACAAAAAGGTTCCTGCTCTCTGGAACTGGCATACACACAGGAGGGTTGCCAGTGAGAGAGAGATGCAAAAGTTCATATGATTGGTCATTTTATATCCTAAAATAAGTCCATTTCTTGTCAGAGACTGAAATATACAAGTTGTCACCAATGGAAGTTATGTACAAATGGGTGAATACTCTTATGTCTCTCTCATGGATAGGGTTTGACCTTTTGCTAATCTGACCGTTTAAAAGGTTGGTTAACAACATCATGCTCGTCAGTTTTTTGGCCGTTCACTGAGCATATGTAATTATGGTACAACAAACCAACCACTTTCAGGAGAGTTGCAAATGTTCACTTCAGCATTTGATTAATTCCAATTCATGCAGATGTCAATGTTCTATTTTATTATCAACCTTTGTATCCCACATTTCCTTCAAGAAGCTCAAGGCAATATACACAGGACTTTTTCTTAATCACTCTAGTAAGATAAGTGACTGGTTCAAGGTCACATAGCATGCTTCATGACTCAGTGGGGCATATGAAGCCAGATCTTCCCAGTCAAAGTCCAATACTCTGTTCACTAAACCACACTGGCATCAAGTGAAAAAATATATTTTGCTCCAAGATGGTAACATGAATGACTGCCTGCACACCTGTAAACAATACTAGGCTTCTTCCAAATCCCTACTAGTTTTTAGAAAGCATTCCAGTTATCACTCTTGAAAAATCCATTGAACACTCAGCATTGCTATTAAATCAGGATTTGTTTTTTGTCTGTGACCACATACTTAGAAATTCAGTAGTTGAAATTCACTTAGAAATTTTCTGTTCACTCTGAACCCACATGAGAGTTTTAGCTAATTAACATTCCCTTTCTTCATTTGCCTTCTCTACAGTCCTTTGCAGCCAGACACTGTCATTTCCATTCTTCTGCTAAGGATACTCAGTGAGTCCATGGTCAATGCTGGATTTGAATCCAGGCCCAAGCCACACATGGTAGTCCATGGGTCACAGTTATCTACTACAAGCATCTAGCTAAGCAAATATTCTCACTTTGTTCTGCAACAGAATAAAACACAACAAAGTTTGTATATATTTTGTTATTTAAGATGGCTTAATGGCTTTTAAGATACAATTTAACTTAAGAGCAACTCTTAGTGATAGCTTAGAAAGCAGCTCAATTAAGTTACATTTCCCCAAAATTCAGTCGATATTCAAATTTGTGAAGTGCTGTTTTAATGTGCACAATAATTTCAGACTATGCTCAGCATTTTCAAAAGCTGTTATTTGGTATCCTTTATGATCATATATATGATCAGCATATCAAATTTCTTCTGAACAAGCTGCCCAACCACATTTTAGCTACAAATAGTAGCCTGTAAAGGTACTGGGGACACCTTTATCAGGACTCAAACATAAACCAACAGGCCAAATTATTAGCTCTGCTTTTACAAATGTTGTCAGCCACATGTTCCAGTACCTTTTGAAACAATTGTTAGAAGCCAATTATAGGATACTAGGAACCTTTACAGAAAGGTTGTTAGGAATTCATTAATATGCCTTGTTCAAAACTGGCTGCATGCCACCCAAATTTAACACCCATTTGCAAGTGTCACCACACTTGTCGAACACCACATTTGAGAAATCTTGTTTTTTTATTTAATTGCACTGATGGCTCCTGTTTATCGCCTCATTGTTTTCTCTCCTTCTGCCTCCTGACACATACTCCAGAATCTACTGTTAACTTAGAAGTTTATAGCCTTTCTCTGCTACAGCTGTTTTTCAAGTCAGAATCATTTCAGCAACTTCAAGACTTGCATTCCTTGTCACTGCAAGTTGTCTCCATGGTATTTACTCAACTGGTCACCTCAGTATTTTCTAATCTCCGCTTGTGTAATCAAATTCTCTGAACTCTTCAAAGTGGAAATTTATTCTTGCTAAGGTACAAGTCCAATTAGGCAAAGCAAGAAACCCAATTTATGAAAACTGACTAGACTTTATACACTACCATATAAGTTAGGTTAAACTTCAGTATTCAGAAGAGAACAGATACCCAAAATATATAATGCACTGAAATCATCATCACAGAGAAATAAAATGGTCTGCATGAACCTCTTAAGGCAGAACTACTGCTAAATCTAAATTACTCCAAACAGCTCACTTGAAGTTTGTGGTTGCAGAAACTATCACTACCTTGAAATAAACATTCTAGACATGGCTTCCTGTCATGGCTAAGCTAACTGGACTTTACTGCCCAGCAGTCTATTGACTTCCTAATATTTAAGCCTTCTGAATAGGACATACCTGAACATGAAATACCAAGGAGTATTTTAGTACTAAAAACCAGGAGGAAACCTAAATTCCTTGCCATCTATGTGCTTAATATTGGTCCATCTACTCAGTATTGCCTACATAGGCTGGCAGTGGCTTCTCCAAGGTTGCAGGCAGGAGTCTCTCTCAGCTCTAACTTGGAGGTGCCAGGGCGGGGACTTGGAACCTTCTGCAAGCAAGCATATGCTCTTCCTAGAGTGGCTCCATCCCCAAGGGGAATATCTTACAGTGCTCACACATGTAGTCTCCCTTTCAAATGTAAAGCAGGGTGGACCCTGCTTAGCAAAGGAGACAATTCATGCTTGCAACCACAAGGCCGGATCTCCTGTAACTGAAGAAACTGTTGTCATAGGAATCCGAAATCCCTATAGTTCCAGCACCGCTTTGATGCTTTTTAAAGCTTTCCAGTTCAAACCGCAATTCTAATGGCTAATGAAGTGCAAATACAGTCTTTGGAATACAAACCTGAATTTAAACCAATCAATAGCATCCACAAAACTAACCAGAGGGAAAACAGATTCATAACTTTTATTTATTCCTTATGAAGCCACCTTCATTCATCAGTGGATACCTTCAAGATACTCAAATTCCAAGCTCTCCTTCCTATTAACACCATGTCATTCCCCCAAGTCTACCACAAGTTTAGCATACTCTTCTTGACCCAGCTGAGCCCCAGGGAATTTATCCAGCCTTACTCATTAAGGATTCATTATTAATGACAGGCTTTTAGAATACTATATGACAAACTGTTTTGCTACGTTTTGAAAAGACAAACACTTCCTGGTATATTTTGCTGTCCCATATTCACCCAAGTCATCCTAGATTAAGCAATAGCTCAGAGAAGCCTAATAAGTCCTCCATTCTTTATAAAACTATTTTGCAAGGAACATTTCATCTACCTTCCAGAATAGTAAGTATAGTAAAAAAGACCAAGGTTTATGTATTGCATAGACATTTCCACAAATAAGGGCATCTCTTTCATTTAAACATTAAATTAGAAGTCTTACCACACAGGAGTAAGAATAAATAGAGAAGATCAGAACAAAATTATTTAAGTGATACACAGGGCGGGAGGGGGGGAGCAATATAAAAGTGGCATGAAAACACAGACAAGGGAAGGAAATAACCCTCACCAGTGTTCCCTCTAACTAGGCTTCCCAGCTGATGTTGACTACAACTCCCAGAATCCCCAGCTGCAATGGCTTTTGCTTGGGGATTATGTGAGTTATAGTCAACAAGATCTGGGAATCCCTGTTAGAGGAAACACTGACCCTCACTATATCACTTTCCTAAGGAAAGATCTACTCCTCTACACTCCTAAGGGACAGACTACCTTATATCCCGAAAGCCACTGCAAGTGCAAGTACAACTACTAACAGATATGCACTCAGTTCTATTATCTCTCCCAGGACACAAAAGCCCTCCCAAGGAGCAGTATATTCCTTCAAATTCCATTTGTGAAAGATGTCTCTTCTACTTACAGCAACTTCACAAAAATTTCTAACACACATGCAAATCAAGGAAAACCACACTGACAGGACTATCAGATCCTAGCTCCTACCATATTATTAGGGCTGGCTTTGCACATATGGATGCTTTATATGACACAAATTGGTAACAGAGTCCCGCAGACTCAAAAATGAAGAGAAGGCTCAAGATATATATATATTCCCCTACACCTTCACTAACTCTCCTTCCCAAGAGGAAATATGCCAGTTTCATGGTTATCTTTCCCAACACACTGCTCAAAAACAGAACTGCATATTCTCCATCCTAGGGGGCAGCTCCATACAGGTCTCACACACATACCTTCTCAAAGGAAATACTCCATGTCTGGAATCCAAGCAGACCCACCCCTTGGTGTCAAGGACCTAGCATGGCTATCTCAGAGCCCAAGAATCACACAGAATCCTAAAGACAACTCTCCTTTACCAAGTGGAGACTCTCTCTAAACATATAAGAGAATTTCCCACTCATTCCAAGATAGAGACCATCATTAATCAGGATTTTCTTCCCTCCATTTTCCAATAATGTCATCATCCCTTTGAATTAGGCTCCCTCAGCAAAATTAAGAGTTATTTTCTACCGAGGTTGTCAGAATGCATCTTTATGTCTCAAATAAATGTTCCCATACCTAGGGATACCAATAATCCTGGAGTTACTTCTCCCCTCTCAGAAAGCATATTTCTCCACAACCCAAGAACATTTCTTTCTTCCACAGTACTAAAAGATCTGAGAGATGGAAGCCTTCACTACTCAGAGAAGTCCCTTGAACACACACACACAGTTTTAAAAAGCTCAAAAGAACTGCATGACCACCACCCTTCTCAAACTGCTATGCACCCACGATTCTTCCATAATCCAGAACTACCCGCCCCACCAAAATCCCTTGTTGTGTCCTCAAAGTAAATAATGGATCCTAAAGCCTTCGCCCTTCCTAGTCACATGACCTCTCCAATCCCAGCTCCACTCTCCAAGTTACACACCCACCACTCTCCTTCCACCACTTACTCCAATTCGCACAACAGACTTGACACACACCGCACGCACAAGCCAATGCAAGTCCCCCATTCCTTACCAAATCGCCAACCTTGTACTTTCCCTCAGGGGATCATCCCCCCCACTCACCACCTTCCCTCCCCACCTCACCTGCTCTCCCCCTCTCCAAGCCACTTCCCCCTCGTCTCTCGCCACCGCAAGCCTTGCCCGCTGCTTCTTCCCCCAGCCCCTTACGCCCCCCTCACACCTACATTCCCTTTCCCACTCTGTCTCCACCCCACCCCTCAGCACCCGCCTGCTGCCCTCCCCTCGTGTCCGGTCACTTAGCCTCACCACGCAGACACCCATATCCATTTTCCCCACCCCTCCCAGCCCCGCATTACCTCCACGGCGGCCTCAAGCTTTCCCTCGAAGGTGAAGTCGATAAGGTCGGGCTTGAGGCACAGCCCATAGTTGATGGGGCGCACCTCAGCCGGGAGCCGCTCGAAGGGCCGCTTCTCCGGCATCGCGGCGGCGGCGGCGACAGAGAGACGGGAAAAGGTGGTGGTGGCGAAGGAGGTGGCTGCTGCTGCTGCTGAGGCGAAAGGGGAGGCCCAGCACGCGCGCACACTGAGGAGGAGACGGCGACCCCCTGCTGACAGGAGAAGGGGGAGGCAGAGGAAGGGAAGCGGCCACGCGCGCCCCGCCTGGCCCAACGGAGAGAGAGAAGGGAAGAGGGCCTCACGCGAGCGAGCGCTGACCTGCTGCTGGTCTTGCTGCTGTGGCTGCCACCTTCCTTCCACGGACGGCCGCCAAGGGGAGAGTGTCCACCGCGCATGCGCGCTCCACGTTTTCCTCCCCTCGGTCTCGAGCCTTCCCTCCTGTCGCAGCTGCTTCTTTCCCTCCCCGCGGCAGAGAAATAAGGCGGAAAGGCGGAGGGCGCTCACGCGATGACGCACCAGCGCGTGCGCACTGGAAGAGCGCGACGCAGTCCAGCCGCCAGTAACTAGGCGGGCGACGAATCGCCCACAGGCCATTTAGCTCCACCACTCTCTTCCTTCACTCTCTTGTTTCTAAACTGGGGCGAGGGCGGGAGGGAGTCGGGGAGGCAGGCGATGCGCGCGCAAATACGTCAACTAGAAGTTGAAGCTTCAGGAGGGCGTCTTGCGGGCGCACGCGCGTTGAGATAGAAAAGACGATCCTTTTTTTCTGAGAGATGGGAGGGGCTGGTAGGGTTTGTAGCAGATTCCATCCAGCTCTTCCGCCGGCGGCGAGACGTGAAGAAGAAATGCGGCACGCGGGTCAGGTGGTGGCTCCGCTCCCCTCTCGCGGCTGTCTCTAGAAAGAGTTCCACCGGCTGCTTCACACCGTGCTGCGTCTAGAAATATCCCGGAAAGGGTGGGAATTCCTTTAAGCGGGGGGGGGAAGTGTAATGTTTTGTAAGTCACAAAACTCACTCATGTCTAATGCAATACATAAATATGAACAGACGTAAACCTTGGTAACAGATTGATTAATTTTAATTAATTCAAAGGAGCATTATTTATTAAAGGTCAAAGGAAATGTTATTTCATTAAAAATATTTTGCATGTTTGTTTGGAGTTGTACACAATCCAGCCAAAATAAAGCTTGAGGCAGCTCTACCGTATGCAGATATAGGCGCATCTAAAACGGATGAACTCGGCATAGAATTGCAGCCTTAGAAGTCTCATTGAGTACGTCGGCATGCAGTACGACGCTGTGCAATTACTTTGAACATAGGCCACTTCTCAATTCCCAAACATTCCCAAGTTAATTTTGGTCCATTAATAGAAACAATAAAACAAGATTTGAAAAAAATGAAGAAGAAACCCCCCCAATACTTTTAACATGCTTAGGCAGATTAGTCACTGTTAACACGAAATACTTCTATATATCAATTTTCAAATTCAAAACAGACCTATTTTATCCCTCCCCCCTCCATGGAAAGAATGGCAAACAATCCTTCATACATAAAGGCAGGAAACCTGGCATAACAAAAAATATAATGTATAGGGAAGTAAGAAAAGGTGGTTTGAGAGTTCGGCTTTTACAAGCATACTATGATGCCTGTCAGCTTAGGCAATCGGTCCATATGATTCAAGAGGATAATTCCCAGTAGTGGGTGGAAACTGAAACATCTCCTGAACTATATCCTGAACAGATAATGCTAACATTTGAATTGAGGTAGGTTAGTAACAAAGAGATAGCTAATCCTTTCCTTAAAGTGACAGTGCTTGTTTGGAAAAGATGGCTAAAAAAAATACTGCCAACTATCACCCCAAATATCTTTCTTCAATCACCCAGTGGTTCTTGATCGCCAAAAGTCAGTCAATTTAAAGAATTAAAAGGATTGTTTAGACTTCAATCTCTATAAAGTAGGGCAAGGGAGGACTTATTCTCAGCTGAACAATAAACTAGATTATGTTAAATTAAATTGGTTTCAGTTCTTTCAGATCCCAGTTCTTTCAGATCCACCCATTTACATCTAATCAGTCTAAGATTACAAGCACTAAGGCCTCTGGCTGGAATATAGGCAGGGGGCTGTTTTAGGGCAGGGCAACCAGGCAGACATGGCCCCACTCTCTGAGGGGCCTTGTGCACTTGTTACTTACCACCATTAAAATTAGCTGGAAGAGAGCCCTGCACTTTGACTGGGCTCTCTAAGCAAGACCCTGAATATAGTCCACCTGGATACAGCAATAAAGTGCAGGTCAGGATATTCAAACCTTTTGTACAAATTCAAAGTCCAACCTTACTCCCAAAACACAAACTACTACTACTGGCTTCTGCATTACTTCCTAGTGTATTCTCACCTCCCTACACACATGGAGCAGGAACACCATGTGGTTTTCACAGCTCCACCTGCTGGCCAGCTCTTGCATTCCAAGAAGAACCTTTTTCATTGCTACTTTTGTGGTGAGTGAGGGGGAAAGAGCTGGCAGGTGGGACTGCAAAAATCACATAAAGCCTCTGCTCACATGTGTACAGAGGGTAAAATCACAGTAAGCAGCGTGGATTCCTACAACACTTGGAACTTTGTGTGAAAGCTTTGAATATCACACACTTTATTGCCACATGGCAGTGGCCTAACTAAATGTAGATTAGGCTGCATGTCTCCTATTGAAATCAATTACTTTTTAAAATTCACCAAAGTTACTCAGCAATCCTATGTCAAATAGATCTAGTGAGTAAAGCATGCTGCACCAGGAAAAAACACTGAGGGTGGGGGGTACAGAAAAGGCACAATGCATTTATGGGTGGGCGAGCTGTGTCCTGCATGTTAGATTTCTGAAACAGGAATGGAACAGGTGAGGGGCAAGCTACTTGTCTGAGGGGGCACTCACTCCCTCTCCTTGTGCCTAAATCTGCACTAAATAAGGCTGAATCATGTTTAACTGAAGATGGATCATACCATATATCAATAACTATGTTTATGCTCTGTTGATTGTGAGTTACACATGAAATAATCATAGGCAGCTGTGCCTGCCAATTACCAAAAAAAAAAAAAAGCACACTTAGCAATACCTTTGTTCATACCAAGCAAAATGACATGAATGAAGTCTTAAACAGGTTTTCAAGTTCTCCAGAACTCTCCATGAGGCCGAATGTTAAATAAAGCATAAAGAAGGGTGGGGGGGAACTTCCACTTGGCGTGTTGTAGGACAGAATCCAAAACCCCGCAGTTGTAACACTCTTAAAATGGACTTTGGAGTTCAGGAGGCGTTAACAATGTGTTTGAGTTCAGCATGCAGCCTAGGGTTCTGGGACAAAGAATAACAGCTGTCTCATCATTTTTAGAAAATTTAAAATCTAGCCATTATACTAATAGCTAGTAAAAAGGCTACCACTTCTCTCTTTTACTTCTTTTCTCTGACTTAAAAGGGGCCCACATTCTTCGATTCGTGCTAGAGACATAACAGAATAAACACTAGATTTTATATTTTTTTTAAAAGTGGGGCAGCCATTATTCTTGTCCCAGAACCCAAACATACATCCTGAAATCAATGTCTGACCTTTAATGCCCTTCATGGCATTCCCCCATATGAATCTGCCAGGGCCCTCAGGTTGTCCAATCCCTTCTCTTGGCCCCACCATTGACACTGATCCAACGAGCTTTCTCAGTAATGGTCCCCCATTTTTGGAATGCCCTCCCAGAAGGGCTTCATCAGTCTCCCACTTTGCTTAGTTTTTAACTTTAAAACCTTCCTTTTTAAAATAAGCTTTTAAAGATTGGCTGTAATTGTCACTTAGTTTTATTTAATCCTGGCTGCTGTTCTTCTTGGAATGTCTTACATTATCTGCTCTTTCTTTTCTTGTGTTTAATATTATTTATTGTCTTTTTGTCTTTTACTCTTTTATTTTATCATGGATTTTACATTGCTATGCTTCTAATGTATGCCACCCCAAGCAGCAGTGTGCTGCAAGAAACAAATATTTTAAATACATAAATAAATTGTGAGACTAGTCTAATTCAGCCTGCATAGCTTCTCTTAAACTCAGTGTTAAGACTGTTAAACTGCATTTTAGGGGGGCTCTTTAAAAATTCCTAGAAACACCCCCCCACACACACACACACCCTTTTCTGTTTCTAGCTAATGTATTTGCACATGTATCACCTGTCTAACACCTAGTCTGATGAAGAGTTCTGGATAATACAAAAATCTGAAGACTGAGCCATTTTGGTTGGTCCGAATAAAGATATGGTTTTTGAAACTAAATAATGTAGCTGAACATAAGTGTTCATTTTATACATCACCTTTATACATTACTATATGTTACTTTTACATGTTTGTTATAATTTTTCTCCTTGCCTTTTTAAAATTTAAAATATTGATATCCCACCCCTCCAGTACACTACTGCTGGGAGTGGCTCACAATATTAACAAAAAGATACAATGTAAAATAAGACTAATAAAGTTAACCAAATTTAAATTAAAAGACCAGGCTAAAACCACATTTAAAATTACATTTTAAAGTTTCAAATTAAGTTATTTTAAAAGCTAAAAACAGAGAACTATAAAAACTAAAGAGCCTACCAGATATAAACAGAGATGAAACATTTAAAAAGCCTCTTTAGAAATTTGTGTTTTCAATTGTGTGTGTTTTTTTAAGCATTGAGGTAAGGAGCTTGGCAAAGCTCTTCAGGGAGAGAATTCCAAGGGGCCAGTGCTCCCTCTAAGGCATGAGCATGTCCACCTGCTCAGTTAATTTTAGAACCCGCTCAGGTTGAATCAGGAAAGCCCCATTCTGAATGCACATGTGCACACACTGCCTTGATACTGCCACCCAGAACAAAACTCATTCTACACACAGATGAAATGTTTTTAGAGAGAACACTGCAAGGAGCCACAACCGAAAAGGCCTTGTCTCTAGTCCCTGCCACCGGATCTCTGTTAGTGGCGGAGGCCTGAGATGATGAGCCGAGGGCCCTGGCAGGTTCATATGGGTGGATATAATCCAACAGGTACTCCAGCCATGTAGAGCTTTAAAGCTGTGTAGAGCTTTAAAGGTCAGGACCAGAACCTTGAATCTAGCCTGGAAGCAGACCGGTAATCAATGAAGCTGCTACAGAATTGCTGTGATACTCATGAAGCGACATGCGCCCACAAGCATCCTTGCAGCAGCATTCTGGACCAGCTGAAGCTCCCAAACTGTCTTCAAGGGCAGCCTCACATAGAGTGCATTGCAGTAGCCCAATCTGGATGTTATCAAAGCATGAGTGACTGAGATCAGGTGTGACTTCTCCAAGTAGGGTCACAGCTGGCGTATCAGCCATAGCTGGTGAAAGGCACTTCTGTACACCGCTGGCATCTGTGCCTCCAAGGACAGCGTCAGGTCCAGAAACACCCCAAGCTGCAGACTTTGTCTTTCAGAGGGAGTGTGACCCCTATTTATCTCAGTACTCAGATGGTCAGTTTTACTAACCCAGAGTACTTCCATCTTATCTGAATTAAGTTTCAGCTTGTTTGCCCCCATCCAGTCCAGAATAGCCTCCAAGCCGCGTTCAAAGGCCACTGCCTCCCTGATGTCTGCTGGCTTAGAAGATAGGTAAAGCTGGGTGTCATCAGCATATTGATGGCGCTGCAGCCCACACCCACGGATGATCTCTCCCAGCGGTTTCATGTAGATGTTAAATAGCACAGGGGACAGAATAGGAACATAGGAAGCTGCCATATACTGAGTCAGACCATTGGTCTATCTAGCTCAGTATTGTCTTCACAGACTGGCAGCGGCTTCTCCAAGGCTGCAGGCAGGAATCTCTCTCAGCCCTATCTTGGAGAAGCCAGGGAGGGAACTTGGAGCCTAGATGCTCTTCCCAGAGCGGCTCCATCCCCTAAAGGGAATATCTTGCAGTGCTCACACATCAAGTCTCCCTTTCAAATGCAACCAGGGCAGACCCTGCTTAGCTAAGGGGACAAGTCATGCTTGCTACCACAAGACCAGCTCTCCTCTCCCTGTGGCACCCCAAAGGCCAAGGGGTGGAGCAGGCATCCTCCAGCACCACCTTCTGAATAGGTATACGACCCTCCAGACAGAGCGGAGCCATCGTATAACCATGCCCAAGTCCCAACCTGGAGAGACATCCCAGAAGGAGACCATGGTGAATGGTATCAAAAGCCACTGAAAGGTCCAGGAGAATCAACAAGAGTTGCACTCTCTTTGTCTATCTCCCCGCATAGGTTATCCACCAGGGCAACAGGGCAGTTTCCATCGCATATCCAGGTCTGAAGCCAGACTGGAAAGGATCTAAGAATCAGATTCGTCCAGGGCTGCCTGGCTGCAGTTGAGTTGCCACCACACTTTCCAACACCTTGCCCAAGAAGGGGAGGTTAGAGACTGGTCGGAAGTTATTTAAATCATTTGGGTCCAAAGAGGGATTTTTTAGGAGGGACCTAATGACTGTTACCTTCAACTGAGGGGGCACCACTCCCTGCTATAGAGAGGCATTCACCACCCCTTGCCACCCATGGACCCGGTCCCTCCCTAGCACCTTTCACCAACCATGAAGGGCAAGAGTCGAACATGCACGTGGTAGGCCTCAGCCTTCCAAGTAACCTGTCCACCTCCTCAGGCAACACAGTCTGAAAACCATCCAAGACCAGATGGTGCATTGGCAAGATCCAGTTCTGGTGCTGCAAAAACCTTAGCATCCAAGTCAGAATGGATACGAGCGATTTTATCCACACAATAAAATACAAATTGGTCACAGCAGGCTGCCGAGTGTTCTGTTTTATGGTCTTTGGGGCCCGCACCTAGAAGGCTCCAAACCACTCAAAAAAGCTCCACTGGACAACATTGAGCAGACATGATAGTGGTGGAAAAGTAAGATTTCTTCACTGCCATAGAATAGGCCCTAATATGGACTCTAGCCTGTGTTCAGTCAAAATTCTGTAACTGATACAAAATTTACAAAATACTGTAACTGATATGTTGACTCTCTGTGCTTCTGTATAGATGGGCTATATATCAAAGAAGTTAAAAATTGTGCTTGTGATCTGATGTACAGTACACAATTTGTACGCAGATGCAGGTTTCTGCATATGGATCAGCTATACTAAATGCATACAAGCATACTATGTGGGGGAAAGAGCAGTTTCATATGTTTGTAATTCAGTCTTGTAAATAGCTATGCACCTTTTCAAATACCATTATTTCTTATTTTCTACCCTGCCTCAAATAGATTTTTCAAGGCAGCTTATATATATATATATATATATATATATATATATATATATATATATATATGATAAATACCAAGAACATTACAACAAGACTAAAAGTAACGTTCAAAACAACTGCAGAAAACCCCATCACTTCAGCAGCAGTCAAAGGAGAAGCCTCAAATCCTAAAAACAGCAAGTAGTAAGACCATACATGAATATGCATCGTTGTTCTTATATTTTATTAGCCATGTCAGTCCAGTGTTATGAAGTACAGAAATAGGTAGAGACAAACTGAAAGGATTCTAAGAGGTTTAATATAGCCTAAGCTCTCGTGGGTGACAACCCCACTTCATCAGATGTTACTGGAGAAACACTTGAAAACATGCAGTTACAAAAATATACTGAGTTTTTGGGGGTTTTTTTTACCTTTATATCCTGCTCTTCCTCCAAGGAGCCCAGAGCAGTGTACTACATACTTGAGTTTCTCGTCACAACAACCCTGTGAAGTAGGTTAGGCTGAGAGAGAAGTGACTGGCCCAGAGTCACCCAGCTAGTATCATGGCTGAATGGGGATTTAAACTAGGGTCTCCCCGGTCCTAGTCCAGCACTCTAACCACTACACCATGCTGGCTCTCCAGGAGTTAAAATGCCTGGACAAATTGGGGCTTTTAAACAGACACATAAAACTCACAATTGCAGGTACCAGGCATACAGATCCAAGGTGGGTGCCATTGGCAAGGTGCCACCACAGAAAAGGCCCCTTCTCCTGGCCCCCACCCACCTCCCTAGCCTCTGCGGGTAAGGGAATGTGTAGAAATGAACATGCAGCGTTCTCCCTCAGTTATCTGAATTGGAGTGTGAGTGTATGCATGTGCATGCATAATCCAGAGAACTAAAGGGTGTTTCCCACCCTTTAAAGTGTGTGTGTGTGTGTGTGTGAGAATGATGCTTGATCTGTGGGGGGAGGGGTTCCAAAGGCCTTTAGGTCCAGGCTCCAAAATCACCTAGGTGCACCTCTGGCCCTATGTTGTTTTTTACCTACAAAAATAGGTTATGGCAGCTGCATCCAAGGCAGAAGTTACACTTCTGGCTTGATTTGAAGAAGGACCACCCATCAGTTTTCCCCCTCTCACCTGCCTTTTCATGAACACTGAAACAATTATTTCCTTTCCTTGCTCTGTAATGTTTACCACTTTTCTGAACAGAATAGTCTTAAAACCCATAATTGAGCTGGAATCTCCTGCAAGTCTCCTCCTGGCTTTAACCATTAATCTAATTAAAATCTCAAATGCTGACAAACTAAAAGGTAGCTATCAAGTCTTCTTTGGGGAGTCATGTAACCTTTATCAGGGCCTGGGAGAGAGCAAGGGTGCTTATAGTGAGGGGATTGGATGGTTTAAATTCCTTTTGTCCCTGTAAACTGTGTTTTTCAGAAGGTTCAATTTCAGTTAAAAGTGATATCTCACTGTTTAAAATATAAGTTAGCACAGAGCATGAAAGAAAGTGAGAAAAAGAATGCTAATTTAACACCAGCCCTGAGGTGATGCAGCAAGAAACTGGGGCAGGCAGGTAAGAACAGAGATAAGGATGAGTGTAGTAATGTAAACTAGTTCTACGGAAGATTAATGGGTATATCCATTTTGTAAGGAGAAGCACTGGAGGATCTCAGACTCAAACCAATATACACATACACATACAATATACCCTGAGTCATTTTGGAACCGCCCTGAGCCATTTTGGAATTTGCTTTATATAAAGCAAATAAATAAATAAATAAATAATCTAAAGAACTACGTAATGAATAGGTAGGGAGAGAGAGAGATGTTTCCATCTGCTCTCTAAGAGGAAAGGAAGGGATTCTGACGCTGCACAGGAAATACCTGAGGAGTCCAATCAGGGGTCATAGAGAAGAGACCGGTAGAAAAGCTAGGGAGAACCTTACTCACGATCTCTACTCCCAGTGCCCATGGTGGTCATTAGGATAGTTGGTGCAAAAGGTCGATGCACTGGAACTCCATCTCCAACATTTTCACCCACACGTTACAGGGCTGGACCTGAAGAAATGACCTCTTCTATACAACTGTTAAAAACACAGGTGCCCTGCATTCCTACAGACAGAAAGAGAAACACAGGAACATACAATATAATGTTTTGAATTAGTCCTATGTTATTATTTATTTATTTATTTATTTATTATATTTTTATTCCACCCTTTCAAAAGGCTCAGGGCGGTTTACATTAAAACACCATTAAAATCAATTAATAAAACAAAAATTGCAGTTTGTTGATCTTGTTGCAGTTTGGTGAAACCTGGATCTGAAAAGGTTAAAGGCTTCTGTCAGAGGATCCACTCTTGACTCCACAAAGCATGAGTATGAGTATTCACAGGACTTTTCCCAGCAGGTGCAAAGGGTTCAGTCCCACTTACCTGGGAATAAGCCCCTTATTCAGTGAGATTGGCTCAGTCTGGGGGGACAACTCTCTTCTTCAACCCCACTGCTGGACACCCATACCCCAAAGTGCACCTTGTTCCTTCCCTCTCCTATTTCCACTGTCTTACATTAGAAATGTAATTTAGTAAAATTATATCATCTTTGGATGAAACATTATTCAGCAAGGGTAATAAGGACATTATCATATTTTAAACACACATCACAACATCCCATTGCAAAAATCTGCATTCAGGAGAGCAAAACTGGAAAAGGCTGATAGTACAAAAATCTGTTAGTGCCTTGGGAAAATAACTAATTGCATGTCACTGCTCAGGTCAGATCTGCTTAGTAATGCATCTCTTCACCTCCCATTAAAAATAGTGTCTGCAGAGATGCTGGCATCTGTCTGGGAGCAAGTCACAGTCCTCCTGTGTTGGAAGGAGCAAGCTTTGGTTTGGCACTTCACAAGCACGCTTGGAATAGATCTGTTCCTGAAATAGGCTGGCTTCTTGTTCTGCCTCAATCAAGGGATGGTTGTTTGTTTCAAATGTCTTATTCAGATCTCAAGTATCTGTCCATTTAAAACACCGTAGCCTGAGAAGAGCAAAGTGACCCATCATATTGCCCAGTGTTCCACTGTGGTAGATGAAGGTGTGAACTGCAGAAATGGAACAGCAGAGACTGTTCCCACAGTGCTTTGCATGCAATTTGAATCTGCCACATCGGGTTTACTGCCTTGGGGAGCCTTGTGATGGTCAAAGTCTTGTGGTGGACAAATAAATGTAAAAGCCAGAAGGGAGCTAACTGATAAATTAACTTTTTGCATGTTGATAGTATCAGTATATTGCTTTTGAAATTTGACTTTGAGGGATATTTCAAAACCCTTCAACAAGACTATATTTTTAATGCAGGCACGCTGAACATCAACCTGCCAGACCTTGTTTGTGTCACTCTGTATTCTAAATCCCATAGCACTTATAACTGGGGGTGGTGATGATTGTGGTGGGGAATTCAGGTTAGGGGGATTTACTTAGGGTTGCCATTTCCCCCGGAATTTAGGGTAGCCCCCGGATTTAGGCTCCTCCCCGGCTGCTAAATTCCACCCAGATTTACACGGATTTCAAATGTGCTGCCCAGATTTTACTCTGGAGGGCAGAGGAGGAGGGGAAAGTATACAAATCTGTCAAAAAAAAAATTTAAAATAGCACATTAGTTGCTGCATAATTTGCATAATATGCAAATTAGACCACCTGGATTTGGGAAGCTTGAATATGAGTTCTCTTAGAGAACACCTTCTTCTACACGATCCCCACCACACGTTAAAGTCATCCGAGAAGGTCCGTCTCCAGTTGCCACCGGTTTGTCTGGTGGCAACGCAGAGGCGGGCCCTCTCTGTAGCTGCTCCTGGGCTGTGGAATGCACTCCTGGCAGAAATTCATAATTTGAGATCATTACTGTCCTTCAAGAGAGCTCTTCCAGGGTTTTTTTAAGTGATTGACAAACTGTTTTTAAATTGTTTTAAACTGCTGCCCTGATTTCCAGGGTTTTTTAGCTGTTTGAATGGTTTAATTGGTTTTATTTTGTTTTTATACTTTGATTTTAACTGTTAACTTGTTTTAATTGTTTTTATCGTGCTGTAAACCGCCCTGAGCCATTTTGGAAGGGTGGTATAGAAATCAAATAAATCAATCAATAAATAAGGCGACCCCAAATTTACTGGAATCTTTCTTCCAAATTACTTTCGGCTTAGAAGCCTTTGCATACATCCTGGTCACCTGACTAAAAATGCTGAGTTCCTGATGTGAAGCATCTTGGATTCCCACCCATATGGTATTATTTTTGAAATTCACATGCAGTATAGCCTGGGACATAATAGACTACCAGGGTCAGGAAGGCTGAGGTTGCGATTCAGCAAACTCTATTGTTGAATCATCCCAAATGAATTTTATTGGGTGCAGCTCCCCACCCCCAGCATCCTGTCTGTAGCTGCAAAAACAGCTGACACATAGAGAAAGGATTGGTTGAAGTACCTCAGCAGCCTGAGTGGGAGAAGTCTTGTGCACAATCAAGTTGTGGAGCGATTCACGAATTATTTGCAGCCAGATAAGAAACAATGTCTGAAGTAAGGCTGCAGAACATGTCCAGGCAAAAAAGGATCTCAAAAGTATCAACAACAACAAAAACAAAAAGCCACACACACCACCACTATTACTAATATACCACTTTTCAACCAAAATTCTCAAAGAGGTTGACAATGAATGAATGAATGAGACTGCTCCATGCCCCCAAAGGGATTAAAATCTATTAAAAATAAACCCTATAAGGTATACACCAGCATCAGAAGGATGCTGTGCTGGGGCTGGATAGGGCCAGTTCCTCTCCCCTGCTTTATATAAGAGAGCCAACATTTTAAAGGTGCTTCATACATGCATACAGAACTGTAGCTGCATGTATTTAGTGACTGACAAAATGTTTGAGAAACATTGTTTCCTCTTTGGACTCTCCAAAACGATGATGGATATCATCGTTCCTTCTCTGGCATCTCCAAGATAGGACAAGATTTTTTTTTTATATATAGGACAAGATTTTTTTATTGAACCAACAAACTACCAAAGCATATAGTACGTTGCCAAAGCACAATTATATACAAAGTGGTTGTTTGTACATGATATATCTACAAAGATTTACACACAAGGATTTGGAAACACACAAGTTATGAAGTATATGCAGGTAGTACTGTAACTCGGGGGTGGGGGATTTCAAGGCACATCAGGTAATCGGGTTTACATCCGACGTCCATTTCCACAATTTGTCCCATTGCTGTTTAGAAGAGATACTCTTGTCTTTTTGCACATAACCATATAAACTTTTCCAGAAGAGATTTACTGTCTCATCTGCGTGAACCTCTTGGTCGCGTCTTCCCTCCCTATTCCTATGCACGAGCATTGCATAAATGACATACAAGTTTACTAACCTGATTACGAGATAGGGCTAAGAGAGATTCCTGCCTGCAACCTTGGAGAAGCCGCTGCCAGTCTGTGTAGACAATACTGAGCGAGATGCACCTATGATCTGACTCAGTATATGGCAGCTTCCTATGTTCCTATGATAACCACCCTGACTTTCCTCCGCCTTACACCCAATAGGCTGCCCTTTTGACTTTATTTTATTTAACACATGTATATACTGCCCAAAACTGATGTCTCTGGGCGGTTTACAATAAACACAGTACAAATTAAAACAGAAATAATAAATTAAAACAATTTAAAATTTAACACAAACTGTTAAAAACCATTAAAAACTTTAAATCTAATTAAAAGCCTGAGTGAACAAATGTGTCCTTAACTGCCCTTTTAAAAATTGTCAAAGATGGGGTGGCTCTTATTTCACCAGGGAGTGCATTCCAAAGTCTCTGGACAGCAATGGAGAAGTGGGGATCATGGCCAGGAGCTGGGGGCGTGTGTTCTTTGAACCCTTTTGCTCAATTATAACTATGCCCCTGATCATGGCAAAGAAGACATTATCTTAAATGCCCAGAGCCTAAGCCATGTGGGGCTTTATAGGTTATAAACAGCACCTTGTATTTTGCCCAGAAACTTATGGGCAGCCAGTGTAGCTCTTTCAATACTGGAGTATTATGGTCTCTCTGAGATGACCCAGAGACCACCCTGACTGATGCATTCTGTACCAACTGCAGTTTCCAGACTATGTACAAAAGCAGCCCCACAGTAGTCAAGTCTGGAGGTTACTAGCATATGTATCACTGTTCTTAGGTCGTTTATTTCAAGAAATGGATGCAACTATATCTGCCAAAGCTGACAAAAAACACTTCTGGCCACCGCCTCAATCTGGGACACCAGGAAGATGTTAGGATCCAGAAGCACCCCCAGATTGCGGACCTGTTCTTTCTGGGAAAGTGTGACCCCATCCAGAACCAGCAGATAAAAATCATCTCCCGAGTGCCAACCCTGCACAATGAGTACCTCCGTCTTATCTGGATTCAGTCTCAATTTGCTATCCCTCATCCAGCCCATCCCTGCCTCCAGGCAAGCATTTAGGGAGGTTATGCCTTCTCCCAATGAGGTTGACATGAAGAAAATAGATTTGGGTGTCTTCAGCATACTGAAAACTCCCTGCACCAAATCTCCTGAAGATCACTCCCAGTGGTTTCATGTAGATGTTAAACAACATTGGAGACAATATGGAGCCCTGAGGGACACCATACAAAAGTTCAGATTTTGAAGAGCAACAGTCTCCAAGGGACACCATCTGGAATCTGCCTGAGAGGTAGAAGCAGAACCATTACCAAGCAGTGCCTCCCACCCCCAACCCTCTCAGATGCTCCAGAAAGACACTATGGCCAATGATATCTAAAGCCACCAAGAGATCCAAAAGAACCAACAGAGTCACACTCCCTCTGTCAATTGCCAATTGGAGATCATCCATCAGGCCGACCAAGGTAGTCTTCACCCCACAGCCTGCCTGAAAACCAGTTTGAAATGGGTCTAGATAATCCGTTTCCTCCAAGACTGCCTGGAGCTGGAAGGCCTCCATTGGCTTGATCAGAAAATTGGAGACAGGCCTATAGTTGCTTAACTCTGAAGGATCCAATGCAGGTTTCTTCAAAAGAAGTCTCATAATTGCCTTCTTGAGACAAGGAGGCATCCTGACCTCGCTGCTTATCTATGCATCTTTATCTTCAGTATTTCCTGCCTCCTGCCATTTCCCTTGCAAACCACTGTCTAGAGAAAGATAAGCTGAAGAGATGGATTATGGGCAGTTGTTAACACCTCGATAAATACCAAGATAAGGTTCAAATCTGCCAGGAAATCATATCCAATCAGCATTCCCTCTAACAGGGAATCCCAGATATTGTTGGATGCAACTTCCAGCATCCCCAGCTGTGATGGCCTTTGGCTGGGAATTATGAGAGTTGTAGTCAACAAAATCTGAGATTCCCTGTTAAAGGGAATGCTGTACCCAATACACCCACAAAGCTTGTTCTGAACATCCATAGCTGTAAACTCTTTTAGCTATTGGTTAAGAATTCAACATTCTGAGAGTCTAAGCCAGGAATAGGCAACCTTGGCTCTCTAGCTGTTGCTGATTTACAACTCCCACCATCCCCAGCCATAACAAATTGTGCCTGGGGATGATGGGAGTTGTAGTTCAACAACAGCTGGAGAACCAAGGTTCCCTACCCCTGGTCTAAGCTTTATTTAAAGAGTGATCTACACCTGATGACTTCAAAGATACATGTAAAAACACAAAGGCAATGCACTATAACATCTCAGTTATAGAGGGGAGCTACACAAGACTACTGTGTTCAGAAAAATGGGGTCCCCACAGCCATGTACAAATATAAGAAATTCAGCACTGTGACTGAAACCAACAAATCAATAGCTCCTTCCATAAGGTGAGTTTAAACATCACATCTGCAGTCCAACAATAAATATTTGTTTTACTCTAGTTCAGGGTTTCTTAACCTTGGGCCCCCGGATGTTGTTGGACTACAACTCCCATCATCCTCAGCCACAAAGGCCATATCTGGGGATGATGGGAGTTGTAGTCCAACAACAGCTGGGGGGCCAAGGTTAAGAAAACCTGCTCTAGTTTCTAGTTCTGTGCCATTTCAGGTCTCCCTTTTCCTTCTGGATGTCCAGCAATCAGGTGCAGAGAGAGCCAAGCAACGGACCGTGGTCTACCGCCACTGTGACACCCTCAGCCCAGCCCCCTGTGTCTGACATATGATGCAGGGCATGTTTAGCCACACCCCCTGCATCTGATGTCAGATGCAGGGGGCATGGCTTCACTCCATGGGGCCTTGTTTGGGAGCAAAATTGGCCAGTGCTGCATTTGCAGAATGGCCAGGAGCAGCTCTCCCTGCCTTTGAAAGGCAGGGAGAGTTGCTCTGGGTGCACTGCAAATGCAGCGCTGGTTTTTTTTTGCTTGCAAACGGGGCCACGCAGTCCTGTTTGGGAGCGAAATTACACCCCCGCATCTGACATCAGATGCAGGGGGCATGCCTGGGCTGTGAGGTGCGGCCCCTGATTGGCGGCGGCCTGGGTTCTTTGAACCCATTCGTCCAATGGTGGCTCCACCCCTGAGCAAAATGTGACATTAATAATGGCAACAGATGGTGTAACAGATTGTGGGTAGTGGTAAATTCCTTTCCTGACTGGTCTAAACCAGTTCTGCAGCACATGGAAGATTTTAGTGCTGGGTCATCCCTGTCCTGTGCTCTGAGACGAAGACTGACTGGTTTAAAACTCTAACTTTCAAGATCCTAAAGTTAAGAAAAAGGTTCTGGGAAAACTCAAAAGCTCTGGTAGGTTCCTGCTGTCACCAAGCACTCCAAGACTTGCCTAGAACTGGACCATTAGATTGAGTGCTATAGTCCAAGGTCCCTCTGTAACTGGGTATTAGGCAAATACAAAAATCTGCTCCCCCTTGCCAATAGATGAGAATAAAACCTTTCCCTCCCATGCGTTTTCCCTGGATGTGGAGCTAGTTATTAATTGTTAATTTGGCCAAGCTCTCAGTGAGACATATTTCGCACCTGGGAAATTCCCCCTCTTCTTGCTGGGTCAATAAACACCCTTGGAGGCTTGAAAAAGGTAAAGAACAAAGAAAAAAACTTGTATTCAATTACTACAGACTAGTTCTGTCAGAGGCTTTCAGTTTTTAGATGCACTTTAAAATACGCAGTTTAAAAGAATACTTCAAAAGCACTCCAAATGATGCTGGGTTGGTAAACTTTAAAATTTAGTTACTCAGTTGCAAAAAACAGATATTTAGGAAATGCAAAGCACACACACAAAGAAATATAAGTTTCTAACACAAAGTCTGATGAACACACTTTCTCCTGCCCTAAACTTCTGAAACCACTAACCTTGACTTCCTGTTCCCCTTGAACTCACCAAGCTTCTGATGATAATCACACTTCCTGCAATCCTGTCTCCGAAAGATCCACCGTCATCCTGTTGCAGCAAAACTCCATTGCCACATGTTCCCCTGTGCTCCTCCAGCAGAGAACTTCCTTTCTTGTTCCCAGAATTCCCAGCAACAGCTCTCTAGGTCCCACCCAACTGTTAGACTGATTGGTTGAGCTCTGCAGTTCACCAGTCTGTCAGTCAAGACAAGGGTTCACTTCCTGTTAACTCTTTAGAGGGAGGGGAGCCTGGTCACTACAGATGGCCACTCCTTCAATGTCATGATTAGAATCAATAATTTGCAGAGGGGTGCCTGAATGTGATACAGCTGCAGCAACCATGGATTCCTAGAGGGCCTTTTTTGCTGCCTTCCTTTTGGGTGGATGTCTGTCTACGCGAATGACAAGGGCTATTCAAAAATAGACGCTCTGTTGCCCAAGTTAACAAATACACTTTTTAGCTGGGCCTGACCCTTTAAAATGTTTGTTCAGAAGTGTAGATAAGTTTGCCCTTGCTTGGTCTAGAGATACTGCAGAACTGGAAGGAAGGCGAGCTCTGAGGTCGACAGTATGGCATGCAGAATAATGCTACAAGCTGTTTCTCGTACGTTCCTCTCCCTGTGGTTTATCAGCTGTGAAAAAATGTCTCTGTTGCAAAACTTGTGAATGCCATAAATCCCCAACTGGGATTTGAAGTCCAGCAAGCAATTCAACCCTGCCCTTAGTAGCAGCAGAAACACAGTTCTGTTCCAACAGCTACAAAAATACTGGAGCAACTCCAACTCTGGACTGAACTATTGAGGGATTCAAAGTGTGAAACTGCTGGGCACTCTGCAAAAAGCCAGACAGAACCTCATTTGCTGGAGTCAGCAAAAACAGGACTGGGCCAGCAATACTCATGGACAAAATAAGCAATTCTCTAGGATGCTTGGCTTTTGAGGGTCCTTATGCGGACAACACGCCTGCCCCTTTTGCAGCCTCCATCTTTGAGTCCTTTCTGTTTTTCCCATTGCCAAAGGATGTTGCGTGATGGGAATAAGAGAAGAAAACAGGATGAGTGTAGTTGTAAAATATGCTTGGGCAACTACCTAACAACTCCTGTTACAATTAAATTATGTAACAGCCTCGCCCCCCTCCCGTTCGAGAAATAACCACACGATACATTTAAGTATATTTCAGTGCTGTCCAATTAATTGTTTTGCACTTTGAAAGAAGTCACACTCAGATGAACTTGCTGATTGATGTGACAATGGCTCTGTGCAAGTATTGATAGCTTCTAGAGATTATTAATAACAATTTTGTGAGCCGCTCAGAACAGTCATATACTGGAGGAGCAGAGTATAAATAGGGAGGTTTGGGCGCTGGGAGGCCCCTGGAACTCCCATAATGCACCACACGAGTGCACAGTGCATGATGGGGAGTATTTTGACGCTGGTCGGGAGACTGCTGGTGGCTGGATGCCACATGGAGTTCTGCAGCACTGACAAACGATCCGTTAGCCCGGGCTAGTGGCGTGTTTGAACCCTTAACCCAGGCTGAAAGCTGGGGCTCCCCTGAAGGTTTGCTGCCTTGACACCACTGGAAGCTGAGCAGCTCCCGGTGGTTCTCACACGCAGGCAAAACTAGGCTGGGCTTCACGCGCAAGTCATTTTGCCTGCGCATGAGAACAGCCTCACCAAGTCACTCTTCCCTTCCTTTCTGCTGGACAATCTGCATGACTTTGGCTACATAGCTGCTTCTGGCCTCCCTGATTTCATTCGCTGGACCTTGTATTCTGCTGACCTTTGGTCACTGCACTGGACCTGGCTTCTCCCTGACCTAGACTACATGAGGCTGTTCTCACGCGCAGCCTAACCCAGGCTAGGGACACCCAGCCTGAGTTAGGCTGCATGTGAAAACTGCTGGGATCAGGCTCAATCCCAGCTGGCCAGCACCGCCTAGCCCGGCATTTTAGCCTGGCTGTTACTGGGGTTAAGAGAATGAGCATGCACTTAATCTGGGCTACCAGATCGTGTATTCACTGGAACTATGTTTAGATGGGTGCCTATACTGCCTGTCTCCTGGGGGAATCCTCCAATGCATCACACATGTCATGCGGTGCATTGTGGGATCTCTGGCAGTAAGGACATGTCATCTGTGCGGTCCATGCTCCCAATGACAAAACAATACTTGTCTGTGGGGAAAGTGAGTTTAGCCAGCTTCCCCCCACCGCCGCGCATTCAGTCATGTGAACGACCTCCATACTTTCCTCTGGCCTTTTCATCAGGTGACTGAGCCTCCCCAGTCTACCACAATGGATAGAAGGGAGGAAGTATGTGGGAAAAGGTATCCCTTCAGGTACACAGGCCTCAGGTGTCTGAGGGGTTAAATCAACATCTGGGGGTGAGCCCAGGAGCTAACTGAAGAGAAGCTAACATTTATTCCATAGAGAAAACTACCGTGTCAAGAAGAAGGGTTCTATTTTCCCCTTCACGTGCTATTTTACAATGTACTGGAATTTCCCCACCACCACCACCCCTAACATACAGGTGCATACAGTCCTATGAGTTTCCCTAATGCAGTTGAAGTATAGCCCAGAATCAAGTGTGAACTAGGCTTAGGTTAGGTATCGGTAAGTGGAATCTGGCCCTCTGGGGAGTAGCAGATGACCCTCCTTGTTCCTACTGCACAGGCAAGAGAGATATGTGGCTCTGCCAAAACAGAGAAATTTCTGGTAGTCCTGTTTGAGAACTGGAGCTTTCCCAGACAGCAGGCTGTACCGCAGGTTTTCTGCAAGGCTTTACTGCGAGTTTGAAGTTGCCCCCCAAAAGTGACACAAAAAGTGGATTTTTAATCCCGGATATAAATTGAGCTACATGCTAATGCATGATGAAAAACCCGAATTGTGTGTGAAGTGCTCCCTGATAGCTCGCAGGGACTTTTGGTTAGATTTGGATGATATATGAACACACATATGCATTCTAGAAGAGATGCAAACTAAAAGCCGGGTGTGAAAAACTTCCTGGTTTTTTCCTTGGCATCCAACCTTCCCTCCCTTCTTCAGAGTGGCTCTCTCATAAAAACAGTATCTAGTTCTCACTGTGGTAAGCCTGTGCCTGAGTTAATGAAACTTGAGATTGTAGGTGGAGGCTCCCATTATGGAATGCTTCTCCATACAGTGATAATTCCTTGCACACAGAAAACTAGCAAATCTAAGAGAAAGCAAGACTGGTATCATTTTCCTGAAATGCCATTTATTGATTATTATATTTGTACACCACCCCAAACTTTCATCTCTGGATGACTTACATCAACATAAAACAAATTAAAACAGGAATTAAAACCTTCAAACAATTGAAAACCACAAGTCTAGTTAAAAGCTTGGGTTAATAAATGTGTCTTTAGATATTTATTTTATGTAAAGGGAGCTTTTTGTGTGGAAAAGCTGGGTTGCGAATTTGCAAGAGGGATAGAGGGGAAACCCTTCCTCTGCCCTCCCCCGACTCGTGAATTATTTATAGGTCCCCACCTGTACTGATAATACTGACTTATTTTACATTATAGTTGCAAGGATTTCCAAGGTAATATACATGAAGCTCTTTAAAAAACATATCTCAACCATATCTGATATACATCTATAATATAATGCTGGGCCTCACTCACATTAAACTCCCAGATCAAAGCACAAGAGATTGAAACATGTTTTTGTAGGTAGTTTCTAGGCATCGCCCAGATGAAAAAAAAAGCCCTAACACACCAAAAACCAAACCGCATAAAAATCCATTAATTTCCCAGAAAATGCAGAAAACCCTCCCATTGGAAAGCATGAGGAACCATACCTCATAGTCAGAGAAAAAGACTAGAGTCACAGAGAGATAAGACATGGATATGCTTGCAGACGGCAAGCCCCTTTACTAGAAATACAATATTGTCAGAAAGCTGAGCCAGTGACGGGCAGCCGTCACGGGGAAGCACAAGTCCAGAGTCAGGACTGGGAGAGCCAGAGACACACCAGGGATCAAGCCAGGTAGACAATCAAGAGCCAGAAAAGTCTAGACAAGAGCCAAGAAAAACCAAGGCTCTAGTCAGGAGCCAAGAGTCAGGAAAACACAAAGGGTCAAGTCGGGTAGACTACAGCCAGAAGGTCTAGCAGGTAATCAGGAGTCCAAGACAAGCCAAAGGCCAAACCAATCAGACATGAGAGATACTGAGACCACTGTACCAAAACAAACAAACGTTTACTGCTAAAAGTTTAACTTCAGACAGGAAGCCTCTTATACTTTTCCTGTCTACAGGAGAATGAGAACCAATAACAGGCTTCACACAGGACAAGGCCTGCAGAGGGCTTGGAAGCTCAAACACCACTGCAGTGCAACAAGTTACCACAAGGGGTAGTGTGGCGCATAGCCCTAGCTACAGGGTAAGATGTGCACGGAACCACGGTGGGGCGGCTTGTAAGCGGTGGGGGTCTCCCTTTAAGAGTAGGGGGAGGGTGCACTTCCCCCTCCAGCTGCTTTCCCCCCCACCAGTGTCAGTTTTTTAAAAGTTCATTGGGGTGGCAGCGTACCTCCCTGCTGCCCCGTTGCCCTCGTCTTCCGGATATGACCAGAAGTTGCCATGACCACGTGTGTGTGCGTGACATGTGTGCATCTGTGCCGGAGCGTCGGCGACTTTTGGTCATATCCGGAAGACAAGGGCAATGGAGTGACATGGAGGTATGCTGCCGCCATGATGGGCTTTTAAAGAAACTGACACCAGCAGGGCAAAAGCAACGGGAGGGGGAAGTGCATCCTCCTCCGCTCTTAAAGGGAGACCTCCGCCGCCTTTGAACCCGGCGGAACCACCAGTTCTTCGAACTGGTTCCGTGCACATCCCTACTACAGGGAACTCTGGCAAATATATAATAGGTCACCCCTGTGTTAAAGGGAGTGGGTTGTATCTGTAAGCACGCATATTAACAGGATATATTCCTGGGATTACCCCTAATATGCAGCAGGGCATCCAGAGACATTTACTTAGGAAGTGCACAAAAATTATTGGCAATTGCATAGTTTACTAGAGAGGACAGTATGGTCCTTTGTTAGGACCAATTAAAATGTCACAAAGTTTTGCACAAGCTTTCAGGTTCTCCAGAATTCTTAATGTCATCAGGGTGTTTATTAAGCAATCCCATCCCATTTTGCCTAACATCCAGTCTGATGAAGAGTTCTGGGAAACTTAAAAGCTTGCTTGCAACATGGCACACAGGAGCTTTGTCCTTGCTGACTTAACCTCTGCAATTTTAGTTTTGCTCACAAGTCCCGACTTGCTGAATGAATGCATAGTGATGATAAGGATGAATGGCTGGATTGATGAATTAATAAATAGATTAAAGTTTACTTTTAGATAACTTTTAAATAGAACCTTTGGGATCTATATAAATAGCAAACTATTGCCAGGCTTAAGGCCAGCCCTATCTTTCATACAAGACAGGCAAAGAGGCCCATACAAGGAACAAACGTGGATGCAGATTACTAAAACAGAGTATGTTTGGCAAAGGTAGAAGATGGCTTCCGCATGTCCCAGGAGTCTAGGTTCATGCTGCTATCGTTCTTCCCTCACTACACCCTCGCTTCCAGAAAGCTGCCAGCAAACGTTAACCACAAAGATTTCAGTTCAGGACACCAGGCCAAGGAGGGAGTTCTCAGTGGTTTTATTGAGAGTTGGAAGGAGAGGCATGTGAAACGTGACATGTTCCTCCTTGTACATGAGCATGGCCATTCCTCACTCTAGAAATAGAGGGAAAGGACCAGATGTGACAAGATGATGACAGAAGGGATGTGAACTTTGGAAGCCGTGAGCGTATCCAAAACGGGATACATGTTAGTGTATCCAAATGCAGTGGATTTAAATCTCAATCATTTAAATATAAAACCCAGCCCACGAAGTTGGCGCCAAGTTGGAGACAGTCCCTTATCACATTCATCTCCTGATCCTAATTATATTTGCTCAGAAGCCTCACAGATTTCAGTGGAACATACTTCTAAGTAATTATGCTTAGGATTTACTCCAATTTCTCATAACAACTGTATGCAGCAGTTGTGTGGTTTTCAAACTTTTTTTCTTTCAGATAACCATTCCAAACAATCATCGCCCACTATTCAGACTAGTCCTTGTGCTAGTAAAATGTCAACACGTTTCACAATAGCTTGCTCAATGTAATGGATAATGCTTTGCACAACAGGATGCACAATGCATCTCCCTTTGTGCAGCCTTGTACAGTATGTATCAATTGTGCAACACTGCAGAGCACTAGAACTTAATGCAAACTTATTTGGACAGTTCACACGATCATAATTCAGATAGGAGAAGTCTCTACCCTATATCGGGAGCTGTGTGCCAATCGTCTGTCAGTTGAAACCAAGGTCGGAGGCGCCATCGGTTATCATGTGCTAAGCAGCAGCTGGGCTTCCGCTGACCTAGCAGTTGTACTCAGCTGCTGAATGAGATAGAAGGAAAATTCCTCCCACCCAGCTGCTAGAACATGAGCACCGATGGCACCTCCAACCTTGTTTTCAAGTGACAGACTATCAGTACAGGAGCACATACAGCTTCCAATATAGGATAGGAGGCTTCTCCTGTCCTTATTATGAACATGTGAACAGCCCTCTTGAATGTGCACAGCTTCCCCCAATTCATCTGGATGTCAGCTATTGTTGTTGTTACTTCGCTTTGAAATGAAAAAAGGCTATCCAAGTGGTTTATACAGCACAAAGAAATATATTTTTCTGAGAATAACCCCTTGGCATTTCAGAGGCCTCTGGGGTGTGTTCTAGGATGAATATCCAGGGCCAAACTTGACCTGATGCGGGAGCCATCTATAAATCTGTCCCATTCCCACAATTTTAAAATGTAAGTATTTACCACCTTTCAGCAAATTTCTCGAGGCAGTTTGCAAGTAAAAAAATAAGCATAACAACATTATGTTAAAACAGCAGTGAAAAAACATAATTCATATAAAAAAGCACATCTAAAATAATGTAAGTTTTAAATGTTGTATATAAACATATGTTTATATGTTTTATAAACATGTTTATATAAAATATATAAAACTGGCATTAAAAGGAGCATGCAGGAAAAAGGAGTTAGAGCTATCTCTCCCCCAGTTTACCTTGCTGCTGCAATTGCTGCTTGTAAACCAAATTCTCTGACCCACCTCGGATACTGGAAGTGAGCCTGGCTCAGAGTAAATTTCTTAAACAAATGTAGTACATCAAGCTCATAAATGGAGAAGGAGTATATATCACTCCCCTCTCCCACATGTTCCCTTTCATGTAAAGAGTGGACCCCACGTCTGCTTTACACATGAATGGGTAAACATGTAGATAAAATTCACATGGCTGTGATGTCATATCTAGTTTGGTTCTCAGTTTACATGGGGTACTTTCTTTTGATTGCCTCACGTGAACAGAGTGTGTGTCTGTGGAGGATCCACACTACTGCTAATATGAGACATGGATCTCCCTGACAATTCCCCATTTAACTGCTGCCACCAATTAGATTTTTGTGCTCTAGGCCGAGTCTACCACAACATCCTTTCAACCTTCTGTTGCAAAAACAAACTTTGGCAAGGTGGTAAGACTATAAGTGTGGGGTGGAGTAAACAGAAAGCCACAATTTTCCTTCAGATATAAACAAGAAATATTATTTTGTAATTAGTTCAGGGGCGGAGCCAGCATTGGGCGAACGGGTTCAAAGAACCTGGGCTGCCGCCAATCAGGGTCCGCACCTCGTGGCCCCAACACACACCCCGCATCTGATGTCAGACATGTCAGATTTTGCTCCCAAAGGCAGCCACATTAAGGCAGGGAGAGTCTTAGGGAGAATCCTTAAGACACAGCTCAGGGCGACTCCTTTAAAGGCAGGGAGAGTCGCTCCAGCCCATGCTGCCAATGCAGCGGGGCTGATCTCCCTCCCAAATGGGGCTGCACGGAGGGAGATCAGCCCACATTGCATTGGCAGCACGGCCGGAACAGCTCTTCCTGCCTTTAATGGCCGAGGGAGTCACTCCAGCCCACGCTGCCTAATGCAGCGTGGGCCAATATCCCTTCAAAATGGGGCCGTGTGGCCCTGTTTGGGAGGGAGACCATGCCCCCGCACTTGATGTCCGACACAGGGCCAGGGCCAGGGGGTTGCAGCAGCTGAACATGGGCTGCTGCCCGCCTCGCCCCGTGCCTGAATTAGTTCAAAAGCAACCAAAGGAGCATAAGGAACAAACAGAATGTGGTCAAAACACATCTACTAGACTGACTCTCACTGAGCCATAACTTAGAATCCTTGATGATCACTTTTAGCAACTCATAGTTCAACCTCCGGTCTTGTTCTTTCCAGTCCTTAGTGATTTCCTTTCTGCAGAGATTTCACCCCTCTGCCAGTGATTTTAACAGCTCTGTGTCAGCAGTTCTTCAGTTCTGTAGTCTCTCACCAGACTCCCACTGCCTCCAACTTTTTCAGCTTAGACTGCAGCTTCAATTAACTGTTGGACTCTCTTCTTCAACTCCAACTCTTCTGACTTTCTCCAGGATTCTTTCTCTCAAAGCTTCCAAACTCAAGTCTTTCCAGCTCCAGCTTCAACTCTGACTACTTTCTGCAGCTCTTGGACTCCTAACTTATCCAGCACTCTAACTCTCTCCTCAAGCAGCCTCCTATATATACACAAATTGTTCCCAAAGTTCTTTTTTTAAAAACCTAATCAGTGTAACTCAAAGTTCCCTCAATTTTTCAAACTATAACCAATATAATTAGAATTCCCTTTCCCTCCAAAATCCAACCATTGCATTGCATCATCCTTAACAGATACTTACTTGGCAGGGGCAGAGGCGTATCTAGGGAAACTAGCACTTAGGGCAAGCACTGAAATTGTGGCCCCTGTCCAAACATCTGACACTCATCTACTTTACCATAATATCAGCTGAAAAATACAAGTCAAGCTCGTTAATCTTTTAATATCTCAAAAACTGTTTAGCAGCAGACGTGGCCAGACCAAAAAATGTTGGAAAACTACAAATTTCAGTATGCTGGGGCTCATGAAATACCCAAATACTATGTGGAGGTGTACTTGGAAAACTAAACAGAAGTGCCAGTCTAATTCTCTACTATGCATTATGGCATCACTATTACATACGTTTTAAAAATAAATGGAGAATTTGACTTTTCCCAGATACTCTGGAAATAATTAAAGGATATGCAGAGTAAACTGTGTCACTGCTTGGAATATATTCTAGTCTTTCAGAAAGACAGTTAATATGAGAGAAAGAGAGCAAGAAACTCTCAGTGGGCCTTAATACTAAGGATTTCACACTGATTCAAAGACAAACTCACCATTAATAGCCATATTATTAAGACATCACATTTAACTCACTTATCACAAGAAGCAAAGTAAGATCAAATGAATACAATCCTAGCTCATAAGTTTCAGCTCAGTATCCACAAGCCCTGATTCTCTGTACATAGTGCCAAACTAAATATGTGTACAGTGATGTATAGTAAATTTATTTATTTATTAACCTGTAGCCCCTTTGGTGGGGCTTCCTAAAGGTCGTGGGAGGTCTGCAAAGGTTGCCACCCGCAGGCCTCTAGGGCCTCACAGAGGCCATTTGAACATGTGTGGTGACCCTTTTGTTTTCGGTGGCCATTAAAAAAAATTTTAATTTAAAAAAATGGTGCCCCCCTTCAAGTGGTGCCCGGGGCACGTGCCCTGCCTGCCCTACCATAGATACGCCCTTGGGCAAGGGAGACAGCATGTTCATCCTTAACTGAAACTTGCTTCACATAAGTCATTAATTTTTGACCCTGCTAGTTTTTTCATACATAGGAACTTTGCAAGCATATTATAATCACAATCTATTTACAAAAATTATGAGGTCTTAGGAATATCAATGCAATCATAATACAAATCATTTACAACATCCAAGAGGTCTAAGCCTCATTTCTCCACAGTGGCCTAAAATATATCCAATACTCCCCTGTAGATATGCACTGAAAGGAAACATCAATCATGGTGGATTAGCTGACATTCAGGGAATCTTGTCTTCCATGACTCATCAAGAAACCTCTCAGCTCTATTCAGACATTGTTTCTATGAGTGTACAGATATCTGTACACTTGTACATGCTTTTGTGTGAATGCACGTGTTTTAAAAGTTAATCTGGATACAGATGCCTCAAATACAGATAGTATGTGTACTGCTGTACCTGTGTTCAGCATAACATGTGAATAATTGTACCTGCATACCCTACAAGTACTACAGGTGAAACTCGGAAAATTAGAATATCGTGCAAAAGTCCATTAATTTCAGTAATGCAAATTAAAAGGTGAAACTGATATATGAGACAGACGCATTACATGCAAAGCGAGATAAGTCAAGCCTTAATTTGTTATAATTGTGATGATCATGGCGTACAGCTCATGAAAACCCCAAATCCACAATCCCAGAAAATTAGAATCTTACATGGAACCAAGAAGACAAGGATTGTAGAATAGAACAATATCGGACCTCCGAAAAGTATACAGTGTACTGTGCTTGATTGGCCAGCAAACTCGCCTGACCTGACCCCATAGAGAATCTATGGGGCATTGCCAAGAGAAGGATGAGAGACATGAGACCAAACAATGCAGAAGAGCTGAAGGCCGCTAATGAAGCACCCTGGTCTTCCATAACACCTCAGCAGTGCCACAGGCTGATAGCATCCATGCCACGCCGCATTGAGGCAGTAATTGCTGCAAAAGGGGCCCAAACCGAGTACTGAATACATATGCATGCTTATACTTTTCAGAGGTCCGATATTGTTCTATTCTACAATCCTTGACTTCTTGGTTCCATGTGAGATTCTAATTTTCTGGGATTGTGGATTTGGGGTTTTCATGAGCTGTACGCCATGATCATCACAATTATAACAAATTAAGGCTTGACTTATCTCGCTTTGCATGTAATGCGTCTGTCTCATATATCAGTTTCACCTTTTAATTTGCATTACTGAAATTAATAGACTTTTGCACGATATTCTAATTTTCCGAGTTTCACTTGTACATGAAAACATCAGTCTCTTGCTGTGACATCTTAAATTACTTTTTTGCAGATAAGATCTCTCACATTCGGGCTGAGCTGGATTCCACAGTTACTGCAGAGTCTTTTGTGGAGGTGTCCAGCAACTCCTTTTATATGATTAGATTAGATCACTTTCAGTTTGTGACTCCTGAGGATGTGGACAAACTGCTTTGGACAGCGTGTCCTACAACCTGTTCCCTTGCCCCTTGCCCAACTCTTATCTCATCTGGTAATCATATTATTAGAGAAGGTCTGGCAAATATTATAAATGTTTCTCTGAGGTAGGGCAGGATGCCTCCTTCTCTTAAGGAGGCTATTATTAGACCTTATTTGAAGAAACAGGCATTGGATCCCTTGTAATTAGCTAATCCCTGCTAACTTGAAGCCTGCTGGAGAGGGGGAGAAGAGGATACCATCTTCCCCAGGGTGTGACACTGGGGTGCCTGCCTAGCTACCTCTTCTCTTCTGCGCTCCTTGGTTGCCATCTGCTGCCCACCAGGACTGCTTGCAGAGAGGCTTTGCAGGACTGGGGCTGTAAGGGTGACTGGGCAGTTTTTCCTGGTTCCACCTGCTGAGCTTGCTGCTCAGCCTATATAGGAAGACTGCCAGTGGCCACATCCCTTAGAAGCCTGCTTGAGAGGGAAAGAAGAGGATACCATCTTCCCCAGGGTGTGAGACTGGGGTGCCTGCCTGGCTACCTCTTCTCCTCTGCCCTCCCTGGTTGCCATCTGCCTCCCCCCAGGACTGCTTGCGGAGAGGCTTTGCAGGACTGGGGCTGTAAGGGTGACTGGGCAGTTTTTCCTGGTTCCATCTGCTGAGCTTGCTGCTCAGCCTATATAGAAAGATTGCCGGTGGCGGCAGGGGTGACACCAAAGGGGTGACACCAAAGGGGGTTGCCCCTTTGGGGGAGCCACTTCGGGGGAGGGGCGAGGGCTGGACACTTTGTCCAACCATTTGTATAGAGGGAGGCATTCAATAGTGGGGATTCTGTTTAATCAGTTTTAAGTTGTGCTGAGGTTGGGTTGAAGTTGCAATGTGTGTGGGTTTGTCTGGAGATGGGGAGGCAGGGAGTGCCTTCGTTGAATGTGGGGCAGCTATTACGGTGGTGGTGGGGAATAGAAAAAGAAACGTTGGCAGGTCAGCAGGCTGTTCTAGGGGAAGGGTGGTCAGAAATCTAATAGCTGTTCCCCTTTCCAGCTGTCCTGCCAGCTATTTGACCTTGGGGAGCACTGCCAACATCCCACATAACCTTACCTTGCTCCTCTGCAATGCCAGGTCGGTCCAAAATAAATCTGAACTCATCCATGTTTGATCATGGATGAAGGGGCCGACCTGATGTGTATTACTGAGACTTGGTTGGGGGAGGCTAGTGGCCCAGTTTGGTCCCAGCTTCTTCCTCCAGGATATTCTGTAGAGGAGCAGGTGAGGGGATGTGGGCGGGGTGGTGGAATGGCTGTGGTCTATAAGGATAACATCTCCCTTACCAGGGTCCCTGTCAGGGTATCGGACCATATTGAATGTGTGTACTTGAGTTTGGGGACCAGGGATAGATTGGGACTTCTGTTGGTGTACCGATCGCCCCACTGCCCAATGGAATCCCTTACTGAGCTCACAGACTTGGTCGCGGAACTTGCGTTGGAGTCTCCCAGACTTTTGGTGCTGGGGGACTTCAATGTTCATTTTGGGACCAATTTGTCCGAGGCAGCTCAGGAGTTCATAGTGGCCATGACGACTATGGGCCTATCCCAAGTGGTCTCTGGATCGACGCATATTGCAGGTCACACGCTTGATTTGGTCTTTTATTCTGATCAGGGTGGTGTTCCGTGGGTTGGGACTCCTACGATCTCCCCGTTGTCATGGACGGACCACCATCTGGTTAAGGTTGGACTTACAACCACTTTCCACTTTCGCAGGGGCGAGGGGCCTATTAGAATGGTCCGCCCGAAGAGGTTACTGGATCCGGTAGGATTCCAAGAAGCCTTGGAGGGATTTAATGTTGGCTCTGCTGGCGATCCTCTTGATGCCCTGGTTGAGAACTGGAACAACCTGCTCACCAGGGCAGTAGACACGATTGCTCCTAGCGTCCCCTCTGACCTGCTTCAAAATTGGCCCCTTGGTTTACAGAAGATCTACAGGGGCTGAAGCGGCAAGGTAGGTGACTGGAGCGCAAGTGGAGAAAAACTCGACTCAAATCCAACAGATTACGACATGGAGCACATTTAAAGATCTATGCTCAGGCGATATGTGTGGCAAAGAAGCGGTTCTTTTCTGCCTGTATTGCCTCTGCAAGTTCACGTCTGGTGGAGTTGTTCAGGGTTGTGAGGGGACTAGTATCTGCCCCCTCTCCCTTGAACCAGAATTTGGAGGCATCAGTTACCCGCTGTGGTGTGTTTAATGAATTTTTCACAGATAAAATCTCTCGGATTCGAGCCAACTTAGATGGAGACTCCACAATTAATTTGATGTCTGAACTGGAGGTGTCTGACAACTCCTCCTATATGATTCGACTGGATCAATTTCAGTTTGTGACTCCTGATGATGTGGACAAGCTGCTTGGAGCGGTGAGGCTTACCACTTGTCCTCTTGACCCTTGTCCAGCATGGCTTGTTCTATCCAGCAGGGAGGCTGTTGTAGGCGGCCTGGTAGAAATCATAAATGCTTCTCTGAGGGAGGGCAGGATGCCTCCTTGTCTTAAGGAGGCAATTATTAGACCTCTTCTAAAGAAGCCTGCATTAGATCCCTCAGAGTTGAGCAATTATAGGCCTGTCTCCAACCTCTAATGGCTGGGCAAGGTAATTGAGAGGGTGGTGGCGTTTTAACTCCAGGCGGTCTTGGATGAAACTGATTATCTGGACCCATTTCAAACTGGCTTTCGAGCGGGCTATGGGGTGGAGACTGCCTTGGTCGGCCTGATGGATTATCTCCAATTGGCAATGGACAGAGGAAGTGTGACTCTGTTGGTCCTCTTGGATCACTCGGCGGCTTTTGATACTATCGACCATATTATCCTTCTGGAACGTCTGAGGGTGTTGGGGGGGGTGAGGCACTGTTTTACAGTGGTTCCGCTCCTACCTCTCGGACAGATTCCAGATGGTGTCGATTGGAGATTGTTGCTCTTCAAAATCTGAGCTTAAGTATGGTGTCCCTCAAGGCTCCATACTTCCTCCAATGCTTTTTAACATCTACATGAAACCGCTGGGAGAGATCATCAGGGGATTTGGAGCTGGGTGTTACCAGTATGCTGATGACACCCAGATCTACTTCTCCTTGTCAACTTCTTCAGGAGTTGGCATATCCTCCCTAAATGCCTGCCTGGAAGCAGTAATGGGCTGGATGAGGGAGAATAAACTGAAGCTGAATCCAGAGAAGACGGAGGTACTTATTGTGTGGGGTTGAAACTCTAGAGATGATTTTGATCTGCCTGTTGTTGACGGTCACACTTCCCCAAAAGGAACAGGTTCACAGTCTGGGAGTACTTCTGGATCAACATCTCTCCCTGGTTTCTCAGGTTGAGGCAGTGGCAGGGGTGCTTTTTATCAACTCCGGCTGATACGCCAGCTGCGCCCATTTCTCGAGATCAATGACCTCAAAACAGTGGTACATTTGTTGGTAACCTCCAGACTGGACTTCTGTAATGCGCTCTACGTGGGGCTGCCTTTGTACGTAGTCCGGAAACTTCAGTTGGTTCAGAATGCAGCAGCCAGGTTGGTCTCTGGGTCATCTCGGAGAGACCACATTACTCCTTTGTTGATGGAGTTACACTGGCTGCCAATAGTTTTCCGGGCAAAATACGAAGTGCTAGTTATAACTTATAAAGCCCTAAATGGCTTAGGCTCTGGGTTTTTAAGAGAGCATCTTCTCCGCTATGAGCCCCACCGCCCATTGAGGTCACTTGAGGAGGTCCTTCTCCAGTTGCCGCCAACTTGTTTGGTGGCTACACAGAGACGGGCCTTCTCGGCTGCTGCCCCAAGGTTGTAGAATGCACTCCCTGCTGAGATACGATCCTCCCCATCTCTGGCATTTTTCAAAAAACACCTGAAAACATATCTCTTCAACCAGGCTTTTTCAGCTTTTTAAAACTTGTTTTTAAATTCTTCTGATTATTTAATTATTGTTTTACAATGTTTTTAATTGTTAATTATTTGTATGCTTTATAATTTTTGTTTTAATTATTAATTGATTTTAATGGTGTTTTAATGTAAAACGCCCTGAGCCTTTTGGAAGGGCGGTATAAAAGTTTTAATAATAAATAAATAATCAATAAACTTGGCAAAGAGGCACTTTTTAATGTGGTGATTCTCTTTATTTAGAGGGGTAGAGTAACTGGCCCTAGACACCACCAGCACAGTACTTCCAGTGACTGTTGCTGGTGTCTATCATGTTTCTTTTTAGATTGTGAGCCCTTCGGGGACAGGGATCCATTTTGTTTATCTTATTTATTTGTTATTTCTCTGTGTGAGCCATTTTTGGGAGGGTGGTATAGAAATAGAATGAATGAATAAATAAATAAATAAATAAATACAGACCCGTTTCTAATCTTCCAGCCATGGAATAGTGCAGTGGGGAAATGACTTGACTAGCAAGCCAGAGGTAGCCAGTTCGAATCCCTGCTGGTATGTCTCCCAGACTATGTTTCCCAGACTATGGGAAACACCTATATTGGGCAGCAGCGATATAGAAAGATGTTGAAAGGCATCATCTCATACTGTGTGGGAGATGGCAATGGTAAACCCCTCCTGGATTCTACCAAAGAAAAGCCACAAGGCTCTGTGGTCACCAGGAGTAGACACCGACTTGATGGCACACTTTACTTTACTTTTCTAATCTCCCATGGTTGTGCAAGGTGATTGAGTGGGTGGTGGCCTCTCAGCTCCAGGGAGCTCCAGCAAGATATAGATTATCTAGACCCATTTAAAACTGGCTATGGGGTTGAGACTGTCTTGGTTAGCCTCCAACTGGCTATTGACAGAGGGAGTGTGACTCTGCTGATCCTTCTGGATCACCTGGAACATGTGGGATTGGGTGGCACTATTTTACAGTGGTTCTGTTCCTACCTCTCTGGTAGATTCCAGATGCTGTCTCTTGGAGACTGCTGCTCTGCAAAATGGGAACTAAAGTATGGAGTTCCTCAAGGCTCCATACTGTCTCCAGTGCCCTTTAACATCTACATGAAACTGCTGAAAGATATCATCAGGAGGTTTGGTGATAATGATGAGACCCAGAACTATTTCTCCATATTGACCTCATCAGGAAATGGCATAACTTCCCTAAATGCCTTCCTGGAGTTGTTAATGGGCTGGATGAGGGATAACAAATGGAAGTTGAATCCAAATAAGAAGGAGGAACTGACTGTGGGGGGTTGGGATCCGAGAGATGGTTTATAACTGCCTGGTCTGGATGGGATTATACTCCCCCTGAGGTATCAGGTATGTACTTGGGAGTGCTCTGGATCCAAAACTCTCTCTTGTTTCTCAGGCTGAGGCAGTGACCAGGAGTGCTGTTTATCAGCTTCAGCTGATATGTTAGCTACACCTATTTCTGGAGGCAAATGACCTTAAAACAGTGGTGCATATGCAGGTAAGCTCCAGGCTTGACTACTGTAATGCACTCTATGTGGGGTTGCTTTTGTACGTAGTCTGGAAACGACAATTGGTACAGAATACAGCAGCTAGATTGGTTTCTGGCACAACCTAAAGGGACTATATATCACGAATCTGGTGCTGGATATTACCTATAAAGCACTCAACAGCTTGGGCCCAGGGTACTTGGGACACCTTCTCTGTCATGAACGCTGTTGCCCATTAAGATCATCTGAGAGCCAGTGTGGTGTAGTGGTTAGAGCGCTGGACTAGGACCAAGGAGACCCGAGTTCAAATCCCCATTCAGCCATGAAACTAGCTGGGTGACTCTGGGCCAGTCACTTCTCTCTCAGCCTAACCTACTTCACAGGGTTGTTGTGGAAGAGAAACTTAAGTATGTAGTACCCTGCTCTGGGCTCCTTGGAGGAAGAGTGGGATATAAATGTAGTAATAATAATAATAATAATAATGTGGAGAGGTCCGTTATGGTTGCTGTCAGCTCATTTGGTGGTGACTCAGGACTGGGCCTTTTCTGTGACTGCCTTGGGGCTTTGGAATATGTTCCCTGTTGAAATAAGAGCATCTCCTTCTCTGTTTGTTTTTAGGACAACCCTCAAGACTCACCTGCTTTCTCAGGCTTTTAACTAAAATGAGTTTTAAACTGTTTAATTTGTTTTTATTTTATGAAGTTGTTTATACTGTATTTTGTGGAATTTTAATGGTTCTTTATTCTGTTTTATATTATGTTTTACATTTTGTACACCGCCTAGAAATGTACATAGCAAACAGTATGAAATTATTATAGATGAATAATACACTGTACATTCATTGTACAAATGTTGAATGTAACGACTGAACAGGGCTTCAGGGATTTCCAGAACTCAGTCTGAAAATCATTGTTTGGCAAATACTGTTCCATATAACAAACAGGAAAACTGAGGATCTTGCTCAGGACCATCCAGATTCTCTGCCAGCTCCTATTATTCCAAAGTCATACTTGTGCAACACACAATTGTCCTTAGGTCATACTGGACACATCTAAACTGTAAAACATTGGAATTCCTAATTCAGATAATTGTTGGAGGTATGGAACAAATAACGCAAATTTAATACATGTATTCTGGCCATGTGCAACCATAAGACCTTTTTGGACTGAAGGTATGAAGTATTTATTTTATTTTACCTGTAACCTACTCCTTTTATTTATCAGCAGTATTACTTGGTCTTAGACCTTCCTTGTCATGGTTATCTACTGAGAAATGGAAATGTTTGAAGCTAGCTCTTCTCATTGCAAAACATATAATTCTGTTAAAATGGAAAAGTACTACCTCTCCGGACACAGAAGAGTGGGTACAACAAATGGAGAAACTTGCAGCTAATGAATGTGTTTGTATCTCTCTCTCTCTCATTCTCTCCCCAATGAAACTTGATGCACAAATTTGAAAGTATGGAATGATTATATAGATTTTTTTTCAATTTAATAAAAAACAATATTATATTTGTAATCAACCTTTTTTTACTTTCTCATAATCATCATTACTATCACTACTGCCTGTCTGTCTTACTTATGTACTACTTATTTTAATAATCTGTATGTATTTTCTGTCAAGAGGAGGGAGGGAGAAACAAAAACACTTGGCATTATTAAGTCTTGTTTATTATTCTGTAATGTTATTGAGCAAAATACAATTAATTGTTTTTTTGTCTTTTTTACAAAGCATATAGAAAGTCCATGGCACTGCAAGATATTCCCCTCAGGGGATGAAACCTCTCTGGGAAGAGCAGAAGGTTTCAAGTTCCCTCCCTGGCTTCTCCAAGATAGGACAAGATTTTTTTAATTGAACCAACAAACTACCAAAGCATACAGTATGTTGCCAAAGCACAATTATATACAAAGTGGTTGTTTGTACATGATATATCTACAAAGATTTACACACAAGGATTTGGAAACCCACAAGGTTATGAAGTATATACAGGTAGTACTATAACTCGGGGGTGGGGGATTTCAAGGCACATCAGGTAATCGGGGGGGGGGTTACGTCTGACGTCCATTTCCATAATTTGTCCTATTGCTGTTTAGATGAGATACTCTTGTCTTTTTCCACATAATCATACAAACTTTTCCAGAAGAGATTTACTGTCTCATCTGTGTGAATGGGCTGAGAGAGATTCCTGCCTGCAACCTTGGAGAAGCCACTGCCAGTCTGTGAAGACAATACTGAGCTAGATAGACCAATGGTCTGACTCAGTATATGGCAGTTTCCTATGTTCCTATGTTCCACCTTGGATGCATTGATTTGTTTAAGCATATTCCTACCCTATCCCAGAAGTGCAATTCAAGTCAGTCAGTCTGTCAGTCTCTCACTCCCACTCCACAATATTAAAGTAATGTTCAGGAATTAGCCACTAGATTGGCTAGAGGGCCAAACTGGGACAATGAACAGAATCAAGTAGGCTGGCCACTCCCTACTCCACACGCACTCAGGTGTAATAATAGCTATGGCTTTTATTCAGTGATGAAAGCTGCAGCATACTTTCTGCCTGTGCAGAAAGGAAAAGAACGCCACAATAAATATGTGTGGTGCTAATTATGTGGATGTGTGTGTCTGGTTGTTATTTCCTCACATAAAACTATGCATGAAGATTGTTAAAAATAAGATATCTATACACTGGGTGGTGGAGGAGGGATGCACCAAAGCAATGCAGACTATTCAGGAATTCCAAGAATAACTAAACTCTGGCAACAATTATGAAAATGAAACAAGTATACATAGATTGCTTTATTTTTTTCCTCCTCTTGGAACTATGTGGGGTATTGAATGGGGCATAGCCACCACTGGACAAAGAAAGCAAATGACCCTGGGCCACCAGAGTCTGGAGGGGAGACACTATGGTGCCCCTTTATCCCTCCCTCCAGGACTCCTATCTGGTAAACTAAATGCTCGCCAGCTGGAAGCAGGACATATGGCCCCTCGCCAACTCTCAGTGGCGAGTACATGGTTTGCCGGATGGGTGTTCTTTCCATCCCTTGCTCTGAGTAAGGGAGAGAGAAAAAGCACCCAGCCAGCAAATGACGCATTCAGCTCTGGGAGAGATGGATGTGGCCTATCAGTCCCTTACAGCCGGCAAGCACTTCATTTGCCAGATAGGTGCTTTATTTCTCTCCCTTACTTGGACTGAGGGAGAGAAAGAACACACAGCCATCGAACAAACAAATGCACCAGTGCCATCTGGGAAAGACCAAAGGGCAGTGTGTCCACCCCCTAGTGCTGGCCACCACTCCTGCATCAGCGTATGTCTAACACCAATGGAAGGGGTTTGGCTGGCGGCGGTGGGGCATCTGTGGAGGCAGGTAATGGTAGCCTATCCAGGCCTAATGCCTGGCATTGCACCCTGCACCCCGAAAGCACGTTAACTCCCACCCCCAGCTTCCAATGTACCCCCAGGTATTAGCCGTATATTTTCCAGTTTCACCAGATACTAGCCACACCATTTCACCAGATTCAGACCATCTTTGCAGCTTTAAAGATAAGCATCTTGACTTGTTTTCAAATGAAAACTGGCGTTTTGAGGATGCAGAACTTGGAACTGCATTGTTTACACTGTGTCTAGTATAGAATGATAGATACCTGACTACAAATGCAGAGCAACTGAACTGGTTCAAGTTTTGTTTGTACTTTCCCTTCATCCTCCCTTCCGTCTATCGATCATAAACTTAAATTTTACTAACTGCTCCCCAAACATCCTAGCTTTCTTGATTGCTGTTGCCCGTGAAGGGGGAAATATAGTAACTTAATCTTATTATTATCTATCCTGGTTAATTGGAGTGGTTTGCCCAGGAATGCCTTGAAATTCTGTGTTCTCACAATCAGCTTTGTGGGGGTTACTAATCCTGATTAACTTTTTAATCAGCATCCTTGTGAATGTTAGAATGCAGCCATTGTTTGAGAATCTTCAAATCACAGTAATATTCTTGCACCCTCTAGTGAGAAACTGATGAAATAGCTTAATCTGAGGGTATGGGCTGATAGTAAGACTAGTGTAGAGGGAAAGCAGGAAATGTTTTGGAGCAGATGTCTTGTATGAGCACAGTTTATATGTACTACAAATCACATATGCTTTCAGCTGGTTGCTGTACTGGTTCCTGCACAACAAGACTTTACTAAAAGCAATTCCTGGCACCAGTTTTTAATAACAGCCATCAGTATTTAAGTGTTAATGAATTATTTTTCTACACCTGCAGGCTGTCTGGGAAAGAGAGCAGTCTAATCATGTAAAGAATTACCATCCTTTTACATATGTTTAGTATGTAAAGGGGCTTTATTGCAATATTTGTTGTGAGTTTTTAATGCAACACTAACATGTTAATAATTTGTGCAAACCCACAGAATGCAAGGTGGCACTAGAACCCAGGTGCTGCAGATTCAAGGATAGGAACATAGGAAGCTGCCTTCTATGGAATCAGACCATTATAGGTCCATCTAGCTCAGTATTGTCTACCCAGACTGGCAGTGACTTCTCCAAGATTGCAAAAAAATCTTGTCCTATCCTGGAGATGCCAGGGAGAGAACTTGGAACCTTCTACCTGCAAGCATGCAGGTGCAGCCCCATCACCTAAGAGGAATATCTCATTCAAATGCAAATCGGCATTATAGTACTAGCATTCTTATTTTCAGTACACTTCCTAATGATCCCTAGCATGGAATTGGCCTTTTTAACTGCTGCCGCACATTGAGTCGACACTCAACGAACTGGCCACCACAACCCCAAGATCTCTCTCCTGGTCAGTTCCCGACAGTAGGGATGTGCACGGAACTGCGGTGGGGAGGCTCGAAGGCGGCAAGGGTGCCACTTTAAGAGCAGGAGAGGGTGCACTTACCCCTCCCACTGCTTCTCCCCCCTCCAGTGTCCGTCTTTTGGAAAGCCCATCAGGGCAGCAACATACCTCCCTGCCGCCCCATTGCCCCAGTTTTCTCGATATGACCGGAAGTTGCCTATGCACTGGCACGGGCATGTGCGTGCGCCCATGCCAGTGCGCGCTTGCACATCAGCAACTTCTGGAAGACGAGGGCAACAGGGTGGTAGGGAGGTATGCTGCTGCCCCGATGGGCTTTCCAAAAGACAGAAGCTGGAGGAAGGAAAGTGATGGGAGGGGTAAGTGCATCCTCCCCCACTCTTACAGCGGCACCCCTCCTGCTGTCGAACCGGCAGAACCACCGGTTCCGTGCACATCCCTAACCAACAGCTCAGCTCCCATCATCATATAAGTGGTTGGGGTTTTTTGCCTCAATATGCATCACTTTACACTTGCTTACATTAAATCACATTTGCCATTTTGTCGCCCACTCAACCAGTTTGGAGAGATCCTTTTGGAGCTCTTTACCATCTGTTTTGGATTTCACTATCCTAAATAGTTTAGTGTCATCTACAAATTTGGACACTTCACTGCTTACCCCAACTTCTACATCATTTATGAACACGTTAAAGAGCACTAGTCCCAGTACAGATCCCTGGGGGACCCCACTTCTTACTTCCCTCCATGGTGAAAACTGTCAATTTATTCCTACCCTCTGTTTCCTGTCCTTCAACCAGTTACCAATCCACACATGAACCTGGCCCCTTATTTCATGACTGCTAAGTTTACTCAAGAGCCTTTGGTGGGGAACTTTGTCCAAATCCTTTGCGAAATCCAAGTATACTATGTCAACTAGATCATCTTTATCCACGTGCCTGTTGACACTCTCAAAGAACTCCAAAAAGTTAGTGAGGCAAGACTTGCCCTTGCAGAAGCCATGCTGGTTCTCTTTCGGCAAGGCCCATTCTTCTATGTGTTTAACAATTTTGTCCTTAAGTATGCTTTCCATCAATTTACCTGGAACAGAAGTTAAGCTAACCAGCTCAAAGTTCTTTATTTGCAACCCAAGGTCAGCATAACATAACATAAACAAAACATCTTATAACATAGAAAGATACAATTGGAAAAAGGAAATATGTAAATATATAGATAAATATCCACAAATAAATAATCAGTAAATTTTTAAAATTAATCAAAGAAAAGCTTGCTGCCGTAACAATACTGCAATAGAACCAGCCTGTAATTTCCCGGATCCCCACGGATCCCTTTTTACATTGGCTGTTTTCCAGTCCTCTGGTACAGGGACAACTTACATATTTTTGCTAGGAGATCCGCATTTTCACATTTGAATTCCTTCAGAACTCTTGGATGCCATCTGGCCCTGGCATTTTGTTAATTTTTAGTTTTTCAAGACAATTTAGAACATCCCAATTCTTGAGCCTTCAAGCCTGAGAAGCTCAATTCTGGAGAGAGTATATGGTCAATATCCTCCACTGTAAAGACAGATGCAAAGAACTCATTCAGCTTCTCTGCAATCTCCTTATCCTCAATATAATAATCCCTTTCATGCTCATCATCTAAGGGTCCAACCACCTCCCTGGCAGGTTTTCTGCTGCTGATATTTTTAAAGAAATGTTTGTTATTCTCCTTGACACTTCTAGCTATGTGCTCCTCAAACTCTCTTTTTGCATCCCTTATTAACTCCTTGCATTTCTTTGGCAAGAATTTATGTTCCTTCCTGTTCTCTTCATTTGGGGAGGACTTTAATTTTCTGAAGGAAGCCTTTCCTTTTTTTTAGCATCCTTGACTCTGCTTGTTAGCCATGCTGGCATCCTCCTGAACTTGGTGGTACCTTTCCTCCTTCTTGGTATGCATTCCACCTGAGCTTCTATTATTGTGGTTTTAAATAGGTTCCATGCATTCAGGAATGATTTGACCCTCCTGACCTTCCCTTGTATGCGAGAGCAGCTGGGCAGAATGGTTTTTCTTCCTACCTTGCTGATGTGCTGGGTACAAGCATTGGGTAGAATTAGTGCCATCCTACCCAGCTCCTCACTGATGATCATTCCCCTTTCCTTCCTCCTACCTAGTAGTTTTAGTGCACAATCAAACATCTGATCTGCACATCTCCCCAAGCTGATTTGGACGTTTGTCCTACCCTCTGACTGATCGTTTGAACTGCCTTAATATATTTCAATAAGACTGAAGAAGAAGCTGCAGAAGACTTGTGAGACTTCAGCTGGATCCCAGAACTGGAACAGGGAGCACTGGCAGCATTTTTTTTGTTTTTGTTTTACAAGTAGCCCTTTTTCATATGCATTGCTGGAAAAGGCTGGCAATAGTAAAGCCTGTTACACTCTGGGGTCTCTTGTCAATAGTATCAAGGTATCATTAAAATTCAAGATAAATAAAGGGCATGCCATATTTGATTACAAATGATGTTTTGGGGGAGTTACCTTGAATTATTTATTTAATGTTCCATGGGCCTCCAGTTAAGAACCCCTACTCTCGGTTGTCACCATACAAGTAGGAAGGATTATGGCAGCAGAGAGTGTCGCTTCTGGACAAGTTCTTGGTTGTGGATCTTTAGAGGAGCGCCTGAGCTTGGGATGTATGTGTGTGTCATCTCTAAGGCATTTTCCAAATAAATCCGGTGGATGAAATGCTTGGTGTCATTCTTATGATTTTTTAAATGCTATGTACAGTTCTGGTTGCTCCACTTCAAAAAGGAAGAACTGGGAAAGTTAAGGGGGGAAGGTAATTAAAGAAATCAAGGGTGAGGAGCACCATACCTATAAGGAAAGGATAAAGCATTTGGAACAATTTAGAAAACTTTTAAAAGGTAACAAATGCAGGGTATGATGCAGGATTGTAAAATTAGAAATATTATAGGAGATGGATGTACTTCTCCTCCAGTAACAACAGACTGCAGGATTATCCAATGAAATTAATTGGCAATAAGGTCAGGACTAATAGAAGAAGCACATCTTCCACAACTCATAATTAACATGTGAAATTCAGGGCCACAAGACATGCTAGCTAGCTTAGATGGCTTTTTAAAAGGATTACATAAATGTACAGAGGATAGTTCAACTGATAGTTATTAGCTGTAATAACTAAACAGAACCTCCATATGCAGAGGCAGTATACCTCTAAATATCAGATGCTAAGGTCAAATAATAAGGAAGGCCATCAATTTCATGGCCAGGCTATGAACATCCAGAGTAATCTAGGTGGCCGCTGCAGGAAACAGAATGCTAGACCAGATGTACCTTGGTCTGACCCACCCAGCAAGGCAATCCTTATGTTCATATGTTAAGATGCGTTTATGATGCTCTTTAAAGTTACGAGCAGATCTGTTTTATGAGACTTGATGGTATCCGAATGGTAGCACTTGTTGTAGAGCAACGCAACAGAGTTGTGAGATATGGTTTTCTATAGTGTCTTACTATACTATAGGAGGATTGCTATTTTAGAAATCTGTAGAGCTGGGCCTGGTAGAGACAGACTGGAGCACTCTGGAGTTCTTGAACTCGAGATGAGGCTCTATAGCACTGGAAATGTTTTACTTAGCTTTGAGCTATACATGTGAGATGATTCTATGTGGAGCTGGTGTACTGCTCTGAAGTGAAGAACGTAAGAGCCTTGCTAGATCATGCCCAAGGCTTATGTAGTTCAGCAGCATCCTGTTTTCCACAGTCGCCCACCAGATGCTTCTGGAAATCCCACCAGCAGAACATTAAGACATGCCCCTTCTCCTGTCATTGTTCCCCTACAACAAGACATAAAGCCTCTGAAGTTGAACCTGGAGACAGCAAATAGACATCAGGACTAGTAGCAGTAGCAGCTGGTGGTTCCTGGGACAGGGGGTGGGGAGAGCACTAGGCAGGGCAGTGATGGGTGGAGCCACAGGTAGTGAGAGGTGGAGCCAATTGTGGGCAGCTGCGGGGGTGGAGCCAGAATTAGGCGGTTGATTTAGCAATAACTGGCAAAGTTTAGGTTTGTAGCCAACAAGTGGGATCGACATACTGTTGGAAGTGAAGGACTATACGGTGTCTCTTGTCTCAATGACAGTGGAGGACAGTCTAGTGAGTCAGAGGGCTAGAGGGTCAAGACATTGGTCATCCCTTCTCTACTGCTCTGACACTGTGCCTCTGATATGCAGATTGCTATTCTCGAGGACTTCCTTCCTTCCAGCCACTTCCTTCTTCTTCCCTTCCCTTCCTTCTACCTTGCAATATGCAAGCTCCTCTCCCCTGCACCATGTGTGCAGAGATGCAGAATCCATCTGCATACAGCTAGATAGATAGATTAGAGATCCCATCTCCCCACTTTCCTATCTAGAATGTTCTCTAATAAATACCACTTATATTGGTTTGAAACTATGAACTGACTCCAAGTTACTTTACTCTCAGCATACACGCATGCCTAACTAAATTCCACTGTGTTGTGCCTCTGTGCACTATGCTATAATGAAAAAAGGTTTCTCTTATCAGAAGAATTCCCAACACATACAAACACACACACTCACACATATCTCAGTTGCTCATCAGCAGAGATACAGATGAATATGGAAAACATCTGTTGCTTTTAACATCTGCTGCTCAACAGAGCTACAGTAGTGTGCAGATTTGTATCTAACACAGCAGGATCAAAACACAAGCAGGGAACTGTACAAGCCACAATTAAAGCACAGATCAGCTACAAAAGTCTGCTTCTGTGGAGAGTAAATGCATTCCGATGTCACCAGGGCAGCTCTGTCTGCCTGATCATTTAAAAAAGGAAAACTAATAATCAAAAAATACAACAAGAAATAACTCTGAGTGAGTGATACAGTGGTTAGCAGTGTTCCCTCTAACAAGAATTCCCAGACGTTGTGGGCAACAATTCCCATCACCCCCAGCCAAAGGCCATTGCACCAATGAGAGTTGTAGTGAACAACATATGGGAATGCCTGTTAGAGGGAACAATGGTGGTTAGTGTGCTTGACTATCTAAGTTCAAATTCTCATTCAGCCATGAAACTCACTGAGTGACTCTAGGACAGTAACATATCTCTCAGTATAACCTTCCTCATATGGCTGTTGGGAAGATAAATGTAATCATGTGCATCACTCTGAGCTTCTTGGAGGAAGCACAGGCTATACATGTAAAAGTAAATAAATCTACATAAACCACAGGTAAAGCAGAGACCAGCTACAAAAGTGGTGAACAAATCCATTCTGAAGTTACAAGGGCAGCGGTGCCTGCCTATTTAAAAAATGCATACATACATACTAGAAAAATCACAAGTTTTTAAATGATGCTTGCTGCAGCTATGAACCATCTCCTGTAACTTAGAGGACACCAATGGAAGCAAAGATGTATGGGGACACCCTCTCCCCAAGACATGACCGCTTAACAGCTGTATGCCACTCTCTGCCCACCTTGGATGTCCTCCACTTAGCCTGGATGCCCATCCTAGCAAGCAACAAATGTGTTTTATAGCCATAACCATAACCATAACCCTCAGTGGACATATTAATGCTACAGATACTGGCCACAATTAAAAAAAACAACACCCTGCTTAGCTCTCTGCATAGCAAATGGATTTTCCAACATAATCCATTCCTTCTCTATACCACACACACATGGAAAGCCACTTCTGCAATTATTTAAAAGCAATTTGGACTCAAAAATGCATGCATATGCCCTAAAAACACTTCCTGGTTTCTTATGCCAGTTTCTAATCTAATCAGTCTTACAGTTTGCTGTCCCTTCCAATGCTTTATGGCATATCATTTTGGGAATGGGCCATAATGCTTTGCATACAGATCAGATAAAGAGAGAGAGAGAGAGAGAGAGAGAGAGAGAGAGAGAGCGAGAGAGCAAAGATTACATTCCTCCCCTCCAAACAAACACACACGCTGGCAAAAGAGCAAACTTACAAACAGCCAGGCCTCCTACCTGCTCTTTAACCAACATGATGATTGGATTAGTCTAGCTAAAAGAAAAAGACTTCCCCCACACTCTGACTGGCTGCCTGAGAAGTCAATCAGCCTAGTCCCTCTCTGATTAGTTTATAGGGCAGTCTTAGGACTGCTCACTTTGCAAAACAAAAGTGAGCATGCTTATTGGCTTCTGCCTCATTAATTTTAATATTTTAAAAGTTCTGGGGCTTTTCCTTTGAGGTTGATCACAACTATTAAGGCAGCAACAGGCTGCAGGCAAGAGCAGCAGGGAACAACGAAGGGAGACAGTAGGCACACAAAATGGAGGCAGAGACAACAAGGCTGTATGAGAAATTTAAGGTGAGCACCACCCACTTGCCCATAGCTAAGATCCACCCCTGACTAGTAGCCACTGATAGACTTGTTCTCCATTTGCCTAACCTTCTTTTAAGGTCATCAAAGCTGGTGTACATCACTGCATCCTGTTGTAACAAATTCTATAGATTAACTGAAATTATAAGGGGATTCTTAACCTACTTTTTGAAAGGAGGCAGGCTTATGCAATCTTTATGGTTGTTCATCTCATGGACAGTATATGTCCATGAGACTGTGTGTCTGTGTCCTCTTCCAATAACTTTTGTATTTATAGTCTGATACAATCCAAATTCACCGCATGTGGGAGGGAATCCTTTTTTGCAGAGCCACCATTGTGCACCCTGGTTCAAAGAACCTGAGCTACCATTCGGGTGAAGACACCTTTTCAGCCCATAGGCACACCTCCACATCTGATCTCAGATGCAGGGAGTGTGACCAGACACAGAAACGGGCCTGCTCGGCCCTATTTGTGAGGCACTTCAGCCAGCATTGGGTTTCCAGTCTGGCTTGGAGTACCTCTCTGCCTCAAAAGGCAGAGAGACACACTCCCAATCAGGCTGGGAACCCAGCACTGGCTGAAGCGCCTTGTAAACGGGGCTCAGCAGCCCCATTTTGGCATCTGGCCATGCCCCTGCATCAACCTCAGACAAAGGGGGCAGGACCAAACGTGGGAACGGGGCCATTCAGCCCCATTTGCAAGGCGCTTCTGCCAGCACTGGGGTCCTTTTGTTTATTTGTTATGTATTTACTTACTTTTGGGGCAGAGAGAGGTACTCCCAGCCAGGCTGTAACCCCAGCAGCTTGGAAACGGGGCCAGACAGTCTCATTCCTGCATCTGGCCATGCCCCCGCATGGGGTGATTATTAGGGCATGCATGCACTAGTGCATGTGCCTACATCAACACAAATAGAGGCTGTCACTGGCAGGTTACACTCTCACCACTGCCAGCTTCCTACACTTCTGTGCAGATCCACTATGTTGGTTCAAGTTGGCATATAGACAACACCCCTCTGAGGCTCATGTGATGTGTGGACAGTTAGATTCAGAGGCTCATGTGGTGTGTGGACAGTTAGATTCAAACCAAATTCACAGCACATGGGGGCGGCGGGGCTGTCCCAGGTAAGAGTCACTATGTTAGAAGTGGAAAGTAGGCTCCATTTGTTCTATTTAGCACTTTTATTTTAACAGATTTTCTGGATCTACTGAGGAGTATGATGGGAGTCTTATCTAGAGTCTCGATGAGCTAGTTGCATGTGCAAGTTTATTTTAATGACCAGCAGCGTATCTTTCCCAAGTTATCACAGGTATCATACCCTCAACATTTGGATGAAATTATTATACTTGTTTACATTCTCTCAACAGAGCATCCATACTAGCACTATTGTCACATACACAACCTAATCTGGAAAATAAGTTCTACTGTGTACAGTGGGACCTGCTCCCAAGTTTGTACAGGAAAGTAGCCATGCAACCGGCCCCTGTGCATGATTACTCAGAAGTAAATCCCGGTGTATTTAATTGTACATTGTTCCCAGATAAGTGTGCATAAGATTACTACATACTTAACTGCATATCGGTTTTCTCATGGAAGACATTTTTTGTGTGTTTTATGCATACCATCCCTTCAGAACTGTAGACTCAGATTTCTACTTGTTCTTGATGAACCATGAATGTGCACAATTGCACTCATATGCTTCCTTTTAAATTAATCCACCCTGCAAAACTCAAATTAAAGTTTAAATAATTAATTAAGGGGAAAGATTAGTCCCGAAGTGTCTAGCACACTGAATAACATACACCAGTTATGATGCTGCAAATTCAGCAGGAAGACAAAACGAAAAGGACAGTATTAAAGGAATAGGGCCAGGACAATGACCAGCAAGAGTAATAATCAAGGAAAGCCAATGTGGTATAATAGCTGATTGACTTAGATGGGGGACCCCTGGGGAATTCCTTGGGGTATGGTGGAATAATCAGCCCAAAAGTGTTGAGATATTCAATACTATTTTTTTTTAAAAAAAATCATTTTATATCCTACCCTTCCTCCAAGGAGTCCAGAGCGGTGTACTACATACTTAGGTTTTTTCTCACAACAACCCTGTGAAGTAGTTTAGGCTGAGAGAGAAGTGACTGGCCCAGAGTCACCCAGCAAGTCTCATGGTTGAATGGGGATTTAAACTTGGGATTCCCTGGTCCTAGTCCAGCACTCTAACCACTACACCACGCTGGCTCCTAGTAGAGAACAGTGATGTTTGGTCTCAGCCGCTAGGCAATGGAATGGCTATATTTTCTTACAGCCCACAGTGCCTATTTTAACACTTATAGGCATTGTGAAACCTGTTGTTTTAACTGTCCTAGTACATTTCAGTCCAAAAATATGAAGGAGTCAGGGGCGTAACTATAATAGGGCAAGGGGAGACAGTTTTCTGGGGGCCCACTGCCTTGCCCCCCCCCCCGAGGCAAGTCACATGACTGACTCCCCCAGTTGCGCACCTGCCCGGGTTTCCTTCAGTTGTACTCATCCTCCGAAATTGATGTGAGTGTTAAGACCTGGAGCTACCAGAAGAGCATGTCTTTCTCTAGTACCATTAAATGACTTGCATCATCCACAATTTACAAAACCTTTAAAAAAATAATTTAGGATGATGTTCTATTGTGGCACATAGGAGATATATGTATGTATGTGTGTGTGTATATGCTTTTTATTACCACTATTCAGCCTCATTTAAGATTTCTTTACTTCATGAGCTGAGCTTCATTAAGGGTAGGGGCCCATTTTAAAATCTTGTCTCTGATCTCACTCCACCCTTGCTACACCCCTGGAAAGAGTTATCCTTTTTAAATTAGCAAAACAGTGATACTCTGTTACTACCAGAAAGTCACTATTGTGTAGGGCCCACCTTTCTTTTGTACGAGTTTTGTACTTTTAATAGCTGTGTGTGGCAGGAAGAAATTCACCAGGTACACCCTCTTTATCCCTGCTTCTCTCGTAAAACCTGCACTTCTGGAATGTCGTGCAGCTACTCAAAGCGCAGGAGTCTGGCCGAGGGGGTTGGCCGTGGTGGGTGGGGGGTGACAGCTCGATGTTTTGTGAGGTTTCTTCAGCCGTCTAGTAAGTTTGAAGAGGCATCTCTCTTCCGTGAAGGTTTATGTGGCGTTAGGGTGCAGTATGTTATTGAAAAATATATTGATAAGGGAGTCGATGTCTGCAGATTTTGTGAGGTTTCTTGAGCTATGATAGTATGTGATTTCTCATATCTCGGGCTTTATTATAGTGTCCTCGCGTGGACTCTGGAGTGTGTGCCCCCCTCCCCTTTATTTAATGGTGGCGAATATGCGAAGTCTTCCATTAGGCTGTGCGCGTGTGCGGAAGACAACCTCCCCCCCCCGCCCCGCAACTGGTGGAATCTTCCACTCCTCCTCTCCTACGTCTAGTGGTCTCGTCTTCATCCCGGCATGCAAGGCGCAGCATGCAAGATGGCTGCTTCCATGCATTTGAGTATGGCTAAGTTGCCTCTACGCGTTTGTTTGCAGGTATCGGGAGAAATTGATAAAAGTTATTTGTGTGGTGACGTTGAGGGGACGGATGGTATCGGTTCTGTGATTACGAGCGCGGATCTGACTATCTCTCTGTGTGTGTGCGCGCCTTGCTTTTTTATCGTTAAGGTTATTGGAAATTAAAATGGTCATTCATAGTTGTTATTGTAGATTAGGACTCCCACTGAAGGGAGTCTGATGGTGGGGGATAGAAGGGGGGGGGGAAGCTAGTGGGAAAGCGGGGGAGTGAGGAAAGAGATGCTTATGCATATCTGTATAGGAAGGTTCTCAAGTTTGGGGGAAGGGCTGTTTGTGTTTTGTCTTTCCCGTGTGTTGGGAGAGGGGTGTTTGTGCCAAGTTCTTCTGCTCTAGGAAAGAATCTGTGGCTATGAAGATTTGCCACAAATCCAGTTCTGGTATTTCCAAGAATAGAAATGCAACTTCGCTTGTTATCTGTGCATGCATTTGTTATTACTTTAATCTGTTGATTAGTTTATTGTGCTTGACCTTAGACTTTTGTGTGTATAGATGTCTCATAGGATCATAGGAAGCTGCCTTCTACTGAGTCAGACCATTGGTCCACATCTAGCTCAGTATTGTCTACACAGATTAGCAGCGGCCCAGCCCTATCTGGAGATGCCAGGGAGGGAAGTTGGAACTTGGAACCTTAAGCATGCAAGTGTGCAGATGCTCTTCCCAGAGCAGCCCCATCCCCTGAGGGGAGAATCTTACAGTGCTCACATGTAGTCCCACATTCAAATGCAAACCAGGGTGGATCCTGCTTAGCAAAGCGGGCAAGTCATGCTTGCTACCACAAGATGAGCTCTCTGCACTCACTCTCTGTTCTCCAAAACAAAGAAAACATATACAAGCACATATGTTTAGCTATATGTGCTTTTGTGTATATTTGCATATTTCTTTAAGAAGTTAGAGTAATGTATGCTTCTCTCTATGTGTGCTTTTTGCGGGGCGGGGGGGAGAAGGGAAGTAATCTTATAGAGAAATTCTTAGCCTTCTTATGAATGAAAACAAGCCATAGCTGTACCTATGTAATAGGAGGTGGTCCTATTTGCTTTCTCTGTGTACATGTAAAGGTTGATGGCATTTAATGAATGTGTATCTAAAAGAGACCAAGTACATGTATCTGTGTTGGGCTTAGATCAACTTGACATGAGAACTGGAAAAATAATTGAGGTGGGAGTAAATGTTGGATGTTTGACTTGTCTGCTCACTTTCATTTTGCAGGGTGTGGAATGTTTACTGAATCCTGCGCACTTGCTTCCATCCTCTGGATGTTTGACTTGTCTGCTCACTTTCATTTTGCAGGGTGTGGAATGTTTACTGAATCCTGCGCACTTGCTTCCATCCTCTGTCGTCGTCCCAGTGAGAACAAAAAAGCGATATGTTGTTCCCCCTGCTGTCAAGCAAAATTATACTACTCCAGAAGAGCAGCAAAAACGCTTCAGGGCTGCTGGAATTGTGGTCCCTCATGAACGCTTGGTACGCCCCATAAATATTGCCTGCACAGGTGAGTAGTTGGATCACTTGCTATAGGAAAAGAGCTAGAATGGGGTTGATCTTAAAGAATAGACCCCTATGAAATCTCAGGCCTAAAGCAAATGTGTGTATTCTGAAGATCTATATTTTGCCTTCTAATCAAAATGATGCCCAAGGCAGTTTACAACAGGTAACACAACAGCAACCCTTTGTCCTCTGGCCAATAACAGAAGCCAGAGTGTGTGCTTTCCTTCTGAGTTTCCAGGCATCTGGCAGTTATTTCTGGCAAAGAGAGGGAAAGTGAGCTTCCTGTAACTGCTCCTTCTCTGGTTGATAGCTGGGACTAGGCTTGTCATCTTCTTGCCTTGGTGTTCTTCTTGGGAAGCAGGAAGTATAATCTCCCAGTAGCTGACCTTGATCCTCTGGCTGATGACAGAGATCAGAGTGTGTGTTCCTTTCAGTTACACAGTTGCAGGGCAAAATTGTTATTGACTGATTATTTTACATGTTTCTTTTATAATGTTCTAGTTAATCTCAACATAGAGTAAGGAGGTGGTTTTTAAACAGAAGTGGAGTGCTCTAACTGTAGCCTTGGGGCCCAGGGTGTCAACATTTCTTAGAGTGCCAGTCTTGGAATGCAAACATTCCAAGTTGATAAATGAGCAATAAATAAATAGTAGATAAATGAGCAATAATGCGTACCTTAGTTATGTCTCCTTTTTGACTTGAATCTTGCCTCTTTTCTATGTTGTTGGGTTTTCTTGCTTTTGCTATTCCCCACCCACCTGTCCGTCAAGTGATCTAGCAATATGTTTGACTACTACTTCTTTTGTTACACAGCTGGGATCTTCGATCCATATGTTCCTCCAGAAGGGGATGCCCGTGTGTCATCTTTGTCAAAAGAGGGACTGAAGCAAAGGGCGGAGCAGTTCAGGCAGAGTGCAACTTCACAGCTGGCGTATGTACCCTAAGCCTCTTTCAGTGGCAGCCACTCAGTTTAAGACATCTGGCTATTCCATGCCTGTATATTTCCCCGCCATTGTATCTGCTGTTTATGACAGTGGTCTTCATTGAGCAATACCATTAGTGTGGGTCTTGAGTACTTGGTCTCTAAAGGTTCACACTGATGATAGTCTACCTGCATACATAGAAAACTCATTGTACAGCCCTTCTGGGACTGAACTACTTGAGAATGCATCTGTGGGGACATCCCCTTGTTATTCCCCTATATCAAGCTCTCAGTACATAGAAAACTAGCACATTGGACATAGTGGGAGGATAGGCTAGATATACAGGGTTTCTCAACTGGTGGAATTCTGGATGTTGCTGAACTACAACTCCCACCCAACCCCAGCTACACTTTATTGTGGCTGGGGATTATGGGAGTTGATGTTCAGCAACATCTGGAGTACCACTGGTTGAGAAACCCTGGGCTACAACATTTGTCTTGTGTATTCGCTTTCCAAAAGCAGGACTTATTCTGACATGAGAACATTGAAAACTTGACTTAAAACACGTTTAGTCCATTTTAAAAATATACAAAGCAATTTACGAAAGATACAATAATATAAAACTGAGCAGCAGATGGAAGCAATCAAAATAAGATCATTTTAAAACTCAGTGTGAACTTCTTCCTAACTAAAGAGAGGAGGCAGAGCAGACAGGTCTTTCATTTGATTCAGCAAGCCAATATTTACATTCTGTAGTAGGTGCTCCCCTACTTCCTCGAAACTACAAGCTTAAAAGGGTATTTAGGGGTGTGTGCATTAACAGAGGAGATAAAACTCATGTTAGATCAATGTAAACAGCAACAAAGCATCAAAACATGTGGATTCTCTTACTCAACCCTGACGTACCCCTACCAGCTTCCTAAGACTGGAGCTGTGCGGTCTTAGGAAAGTTGTACTTTTTCTGAACATGTGGATTTGCTTTTAGAATTGCAAAAACCCCTAAATACCATTTTTAGAATACAGATTTGAGGAAGTGGAGGAGCATCTACTTAAAGAATGTAAATATTGACTTGCTGAATCAAATGAAAGGCCTGTCTGCTCTGCCTCCTGTCTCTAGGTAGGAAGAAGCTCACACTGTGGTATACTGGAGGGTAAGTCCTTATTTTCCACCAGCAACTGCTAATCTGAGGTCTTTGACATAGATTTGTAACTATTGTGTTTACCACCAATAGGCCAATTCTCCACAAATGTGTGCAGTTCTTCTTAAAAGCCTTTGAAGCTGGAGGTAACCACCACATACCTTGTGGGAGCAAATTCCATACATAAGATACGTGCTGCATGAAGAATGTTTTCCTTCTGTTGAGTTAGAGCTTGCTTCCAATTAAACAGCTTCATGTGTAAGAGGCACATCCTTAGACCCTGTCAAGACCAGCTCTCCTCTTGGAGTTTGATTTCACTGCTCTGGTGATGCATGCTCACTGTGTTCTCTTCATCAGGCTTTTCTTATCCTTGCCTTGACAGAATTCGAAAGGTCAAAGATCATGATCCTGACTTCAGGACCAAAACATTTCCAGAAAAAGCCCAGGACATCTTTATTGAAGCTCACAATAACTTAACAAAGTAAGATACTTTAGGATATTTTCTGTGGATTCTTGTTGCTGTTCCCCTATGCTCAACTTGAGCTTCACGGCAGTTGATCTTACTGGTCCCATAGGGTTGGTGATATGAAGCAGGTGAAGTATCTTTAATTGGACAAGTGTAGGTTGGTGTAGAAGTTTTCACAGAACTCAAGCACAGTTTAAGAGTTATATTGCATAGTGATCTTCCAGTGTTTTTCACCAAACCTAACTGTCTGTACTGATAAAAGAGTAAAATGGAAAACTGTGGCTTAGGGGGCCATCTCAATGTTACTCAATGCAGATTATTTGGCAGACTTCAACACTCTTGTCTGTATGTTGAAGGTATTTGAGGAGTTATTAAAAGATCAACAAATCCAGTTACCGATGGTAAATTCTCTCTTCTTCTGGCAACTGGCCCTGCAGAGAATTCAGCAATGGAAATATATTTTGCTGTTCCAGGCACAACAGATCAACCTTGCATGTCTGTCGCTTCCCACCCACCCCCTCCAAAATTATCTAGTAAGCAGAGAGAATGCTAAGAGGGTCTTGGTCATTTCATGCTGGGTATTTCATGCTGGGTCTTTGCAGAAAGCAGAAGCTGCTGGAGAGAGTTGCATTACTGCTTTACCTGCCATGAAGTGAGATTCAACCCCTGCCTTTCTCCTGAGTCCAGTAGGGGTCAGTAGTGACTACACACACTATCTGTCTCCAAAGCCTGAGCCAAATGTGGGCACTAGGGTTAGGGTTAGGGTTCTTAACATTGTACATAGAACTGGATTCCTTTTTGTGATTTGATTCAACGTCTAATCAAATCAGCCTGATTCGATTCAAACTTGAATCTGATCCGATTTGATTTGTGTTGGATTTGGAGCAATTTGGATCACTTCTAAAGGTCCTAGGGGCACCAAATTTGGATGGTCTGTAGGTCCCCATGGGTGCCACTTGCCACCCAAATTTGAAGGCAGTGGGGCACTTGGTTGATTTTTAATTATTTCTTTTAGCTTTTACTGATTTTGTATATTTCTGCCATAGGAAATAATGGAGATTTGAAGTTGCCCTATCCCTAACCCTAACATGGATCCCCATCTTTAATTTAAAAAAAGAGCTAAGCTCTAGCCCTTGTAGAAGTGGAGTTATGGAGCAAAATGTACGGTCATTATTTTTCAAGTGTTTGGATTCTTTGGTGTAGGATACCTTTTCCTCATAATGAATCCCTGTGAAGATTCATTGTGCACTTCCATTTTTTCTATTCACTTTGACTGTCATTGGACAGTGCTAACTGTCAAGTGCCATGTGCCAACTACACCCCACCACACATACACATATACTGGGGTACTCAGTTTATATTTTAGGAATTTTTGAGGTGTTTAGATTCTTTGGTGTGTAATGAATCCTCATAGGGATTCATTATGAGGAAAGGTTACTAAACACTTGAAAAAATTCTTAGGACATAAACTGAGTAGTACCCCACTGCCTTGCGGGTGGGTTGGGTGGTGTAATTGGCACATGGCAGTTGACAGTTGGCACTGTCCAAAGACAGTCAAAATGAACAGAAGAAATGAAGGTGTGTAATTAATACTCATAAGAATTCATTGAGGAAAAGTTGTTATATACCAAAGAATCCAAACACTTGAAAAATAGTGACCACACATTTTGCTCCATAACTCCACTTCTACAAGGGCTAGAGCTTAGCTTTTTTTCCCTTTCTTTTTTTTTTAATGAAAGCTGGGAATCTGGGGGAATTATAGGAGGAACCCTAATCTCAAATCGATTCGAATCGGATCTGGTGTGACTTGATTAAAGCTTGAATTTGGCCAGGAGTGTCTGGGTGGATTTGTTTCAAGCTCAAATCACCCGAATCGACCGGAATCTGAATCGATTTGCACATTCTCACGATTCGCACATCGTAATTCCCCTAACCTCCTTTCCCCCATAGACTTTAATGCTTTGCCAACCACAAATTTGCCAATGGCAAGGTTTTGCCAGAACGGAACCCTAGTGGTTGGTGAGGGGTGACAGTATATGCACAATTTGTGAACGGTGTGGTGGAAAAATGGTGATTGTAGTCTACATGCATATACCCAGTGTTGGTCAGTTTAATTCATGCAAGCACAGCCTGGATAACCAATAGTCATTATCCCACATTAATTGAAAGCAAAGGATGCAATCTTGAGCATGTACTGGTACATTGCTTAAGTGTGTGGGTGATACAAGTCAGTTTCTTGAGAGTGTCACTATTTATAAAGCTTGTTTGGAGGTTACCATCTTGTGCGCATATTAAAGATGATTAACAGGTTGTAACAAGACCAAGGGTTAGCTGATCCCCTGATGTTTTTGTTGGGTGGTATGTGCCTCTTCTTGCTACGGACAGATTTTTCAATAAGAGCACTTACCTTCTCGGCCGCCTAATGCCCTTTCTTCTCCCCCACTCCAATCTCTGCACTTCCTTTACAGCTTTAACAAACAGAAGCTTCACAGTCTAGTGACTGAACGCTGTTACCCGGTAAGTAACTGGGAAGAGATGTACAAGTATCTTGCCAAGGAATTCTACCCCTAAAAATGATGAGGGGGAGGAAAGATGGAGCTCATCATTTGTGGCCAGTACTCATGGTACCTCTGCAGGGAAGCACTGCACTACCATTCTCGGTGGTGACATAGTCTGCCATCAGCTGATGAATGGGCTCACACACCTAGTGGGGATTAGGGTCCGGTCAGGGGGTGCAAACCATGCAGGGTGTAAAACTGTTCCACTTGTTGCTCTTTTTGGGAGGGTTTTAGAAGGAAGAAAATACTGTTTTTTCTTCTCCCACACTCCAGAAACATCTTCTTCCCCTGGTTGTAAATAGGGGTGTGCAAGGTCCGGCGGCCCCCCGGTCCAGCACGGGGGGGGGCCTGTTACTTTAAGGGGGGGTGGTACTTCTCCCCCCCCCCCCGCCGCTCTTCTCCCTCCGGCGCTGTTCCGTTTAAAGATCTTGGGGTGGCAGAGTTGCTCCCTGCTGCCCCTGCCCCTGTCGTTAGTCCTGCAGGCTTAAAAGCAACGAGCGCTAGCGGCATGCATGAGCCCTGTGCATGTGCGTCTGTGACGCTGGCACGCGCGCGCCACAAACGTCATGTGACGTTTGCGGCGCGCGCCAGTGTCAGACGCGCGTGCCGCGCAGGATGCATGCATGCCGCTAGCGCTCGTTGCTTTTAAGCCTGCAGGACTAACGACGGGGGCAGGGGCAGCAGGGAGCAACTCTGCTGCCCAAAGATCTTTAAACGGAACAGCGCCGGAGGGATAAGAGTGGCGGGGGGGTAAGTGCCACCCCCCCTCAAAGTAACAGGCCCCCGCCCATCCGGACCGCCGGACTGCCGAACCGGTCCGGAGGTCTGTACAAGTGTGCCGGACCGAACCATGCACACTACTAGTTGTAAAGCAACAATGCACCTAAATTTGGGACTAGCAGCCACCTTTTGGGCCAGAGCCTTTTAGTTCTAGATAGCACAGTGGGAAAAGGTTCCAAGAAGGTGCAGAGTGTCCCGTCCATCCCCCACCCCTGTATCCAGGGGCCCAAGCAGCACAACCTGTTTCAGGCTGGCTGGAGCCTTGAATGTTTTTGTTCAGGGGCTGAGGATAGAGCAGAATATTTTGTGGGGCCCTACTTGTTCGTACAGCTTTTAAAATGGTATATTTCATAGAGGACTAAAATGTGATTGATGTAATATAGTTTATGCTCCAAAGGGGAGAAAGTGCAGAATAAGCTACAGCCATCTTTATAATAGTTATATCCTACCTTTCTCCCAGCATAAAACTCATGGAGCAGCATACATGAGGTTTCTAGCTGGTCATCCATCCAGGCACTGACTATGCCTAGACCTGCTTAGTTCTCGCAAGGTGGTTGGATTATGTGCCCTTGGCTCATACCCTGGGTTCTCATACTTTCATAAGCCCTATTCACACATTATGTTCAACACTTGTACAATCTGTGTACAGTGTGCCCAGGCAAAGATCTGTGTGCTGGTACAGTTCACATGTTAAACTGAATGCAGGTGCAGCAGTATACCTCCTATTTGTACCCTGCATGTGAGGGACCTATGCCCAGGTTAACTTTTTAAAATGAACACATGTGCAGTCATTCACACACACACATCCATCTGTGTACAGGCATCTGAATGGACATAACAGAATGTCTGAATAGGGCTGTAGCCTGACTAATGCCAGTTGACCTCCAGCCTCTTATAGCCCCAGTAGTTGATATAATCCAATCAGTCCTCCAGACTTAAAGTACTGTACCCCAAGGTTTCCCTACCAATTGACACACAACTTGCTCTAAGCATCAGCAACGGACTTGTCTGCCTCCTATCTTCTTCTCTCTGTCACCTTGTCTCTTCCCCATCCTTTCCAGGACTGGAAAAACCTTATGTGCTTAACAATTTGATTTGGGCACCTGTAATATTTTAAAATATATTTTCAAGTTGCTGAGCTCTTAAAACCAGTATATGTTCCAGCTGGTTCTGCTTAGGAGTTCAGTAAGTTCTTAAACTGTGAAAGGTGGCATATAGGTATTCTGAATAAAATAAGTAAAAATGGTCATCTCCTAGTTTTCCATCAGAGAAATCTTTTCATCTGGTCGTGTTATCAGTCCCTCACTCCTCTGGATCTGGCTAAGCATCTGTGTGGTGACAGGGAAGCATCTGGCTAAGCATCTGGTGACAGGGAAAATGAAGGGAGGTGCTCAAGGTTCTCCACTTTGTTTAAAAGAGCTTATTTTGGATGCTCACCTTTGATGCTAAAAACTGAATTCTTAGGAATTGGTGCGAGGAAACAGATACAAGACTATCCGGTGGAGCTTTGTGGAATCTTTGGCGCCCCCTAGGGTTGTTCAAGTCCGATGCCCTGATATGGTGAGCAAAGGCAACCTGTATGGGCAAGTGACAGTTCGAATGCATACCCGTCAGGTACGTATGTCCTAACACCTTCACCTTGGATGCTATGTTATGCTGCTTGCCACTGCTTTATGCCAAAAAGTTTTATTTGCCACTCTTTCTGGCAGACTCTAGCTATCTATGACCGCTTTGGGCGGCTGATGTATGGTGGGGAGCAGATACCAAAGGATGTCCTGGAATATGTTGTGTTTGAGAGGCATCTGGCCAACCCATATGGTCAATGGAGATTGCATGGCAAGATTATTCCGTCTTGGGCACCACCAAAAGACCCCATCACCAAGGTACTGGGTTCTTGGGCATGCTACTCTAGCATTTTCCTAATCTTCACATGGTCTCTGTTTGTACAGGGATGCAAGCAGCATGCTTGGTCAGAGTGTCAGTTCCACTATTGACACTCTTCTTATTTCCCATTTCTATGAGACGTTTCTGCGTAGAAGATTTTTTACTGTTATCTTGGGTTGAGAGGTGTTGACTTGCCCAATGACTCCAAGAGATGTAAATGGCCAAGCAGCAAAGTTAGGCCCCTCCTATATCCAAATATGACACTGTGAATGGAGTCAACTATGTCCAGTGCACCTTGGATTTGGAAATGTGCAAGAATGGCTTAGCTTAACTGTTGAAAGGCGCTGAGAGTATTGTATGTTGAGTAAACACCTGGAAGTGTGACCCAGTGGATGGAGAGTTAACATAACATAAGAACCGCCCTGCTGGATCAGGCCCAAGGCCTATCTCGTCCAGCATCCTGCTTCACACAGTGGCCCACCAGATGCCTCTGGGAAGCCCCCAGTAAGAGCTGAGGGCATGCCCTCTCCCTTACTGTTGCTCCCCTGCAACTGGTATTCAGAAGCATTTTGCCTCTGAGGCTGGAGGTAGCCTATAGCCCTCAGACTAGTAGCCATTGATAGACCTGTTCTCCATGAATTTATCTAAACCCCTTTTGGTTATATAAGGCCTGGGCTCAAGTTGTACATCCATCCCTGAACTTGAGTAGCATGGGGCAAGTCTGGATCTCTCATCCTTAGTGCATCCAAGTAATGGGAATAATACTGACCAATCTGACAGGTAGGGCAGTTATGAGGGCAAGCATAACCATTGTAAACTACTTTGTAACTGAAAATGCTGGCTTTCTATAATAGCCAGTTTCCAACATGCTCCCTCCATCATGCTCCTAAAATCCCAAGATTCCATCACTATCTAGTGTGACACCAAGAAACAGAACAGAGTGGAGCAGTGCAGATGAAGGGGTGAGGCTGTGGAAATGGCAGCTGGAAAAAGAAGCCTCAGTGACTCCCACTAAATTCTGAAAGAGCAAATGGTCTGCATTCTGGAAATGCATGGTTGAAGGGGGTGAGGGCAAAACCTGTTTCTCTCTTCGTATACAGGGTTCACGAGGGGTAGGTTTAGGCTCTACTCTAGTGGTGTTCTTGTGTCTGCTTCTCTTCTTGCCCCCATAATGAGTGACTGATGTCATCTAAAGTACTGGACCTGGGGCAAAGGTGGGTGGAGTTGCTGTTGCAAGGGGGTAACAGCAGGAGAGAGGGCATGCCCTTGGCTCCTGCTTGTGGCTTCCAGCAGCATCTGGTGGGCCACTGTGTGAAACAAGATGCTGAACTAGATGGGCCTTGGGTCTGTTCCAGCAGGGCTGCTCTTATGTTCTTGTGTTCTTATGGAGGCTAAGAAAGGGAGGAAACCAGCCCACACCCCCATGGTGGGTGATCTGACCATCACTGATGGGAATCCCATCAAGGAAGGAAGCAAAGCCTCCCTTGAAAGCAGCTCCAGGGTTGAAGGGGTGGGGCAGTGTACTCCACCACTCTGTTCAGCCAGCCAGCCACCTTCAGAACTGGGATCTGGAGGGAGAATGAAGCAGTGCTCAGCCTTGCTGCATTTCTTGCCATTCCCACCTCAATGCAGCTTTTTTGATTGAGGAAGGGAGAAGCCTTATCTCTTCAGGGTCTGCAAATCATTTCTGGTTTGTTAGAAACAGGTTGAACAGAAGGCAGGGCAGGGTTTGGAGAAGCAGGCTTGGGTTTGTCTCTTGCTCTAGGCAATGCCCTCTGATGGATGGGGGAATAGGGAAAGGGCTAGAACTTGCTGTCCCTTTCTCTCCTATTGGCTAGTATCATAATGAAGAGTGGCTTCTTCTGGAAACTGATGGGATAATTTGTTTGGCTCTTTCTTTAACTTGGCAGACTGTTATGATCCCAGGCTCAACTCTGGGACCTTCTCAAGAATATGAAGAAATCAACTTCCCTGAAGTGGCACCAACTCAACAAGACTCAGTGGTACAAATAAATGTCAAATGAATGGCTCACAGTGAACAGAATTCAGTATGAGGCAAGGAGACTGCTCTTGAACTGTGTGCTGCCACCTTGGAAGCTTCTTGTATGTTATGCCTCTTTTCCAGTTCTCTGCGCTCACTGGAACACTTGTGCATGTGTTTTGTGTGCAGGACTCTGGAAAATAAAGCTTCAAGCTGTTCAAAGATACAAGGGGCATTCATCAAACCACCAGAGCTCCTTTATCTCTAAAGCTTTTTCAGTTTTCCTTGGGAGACCAATTACGGTATATCTTCAAGTCCTGGTTGCAATGGCCTGTTGTTCATTGATCAGTAAAGACATACACAAGCAGTGTGACTTTTTTTAAGGCTGCTTGCAAGCCACCTTTCTCACCTAGAAGGCTGTGCTCCCTAACTCCATATGTGTTGGGGCTGACAGTAGTTATATTGTCACCTCAATCAAGAGTTTGAGTGGGTTGTGGCCTCTCAGCTCCAGGCAGTTTTGGATGAAACAGATTATCTAGACCCATTTCAAAGACATTTTTGAGCAGGCTATGGGGTTGAGACTGCCTTGGTCTGCTTGATGGATGATCTCCAATTGGCTATCGGCAGAGGGAGTGTGACTGCTGATCCTTTTGGATCTCTTGGTGACTTTCGATAGGACTTTGGGGTATATCTTTAAGCATATCTTCTAGATATGCCCAGTTTGGGACATATGACTTGGCAGAAGCAGGGATTTTAGCCATCAGCTGCAACCACATGTCAGCTTCTGTAAGCCTGGTGTCAGTGGATCAACCATCCACAGAATGGGGTCATTCACATGACCTGCTGGGTGGGGGGAAGGCTTAGCAGAACTTGTCTCCCTGCTCCCCGCCCACGAGCATCCTCACCTTGGGAGTGCACTATGCATTCCAACACAATCCCCGCTGCTCCATGCAGTGTGGAGCAGGGCAGATAACTCTTGAGGCCATTTATCCTGGCCTCTGGATATCCCTTAGTGCACTATGTGCTGAGCATGGTGCACTGGGGGATTCTCCTAGGGGATGGGCACTCGTCTCTGTCTCAGCGTGAGCTACAAGTAACCCATGCAGACTCACAATCCCGGGAGCTGGGTTTGGTGCTGTGGCACCACCGGGAACTGTGTTGATCCTGGCAATTGTTCTGGGCAACCAAGCCCAGGCTTGGCTACTTGTGAGAACAGCCTCTATCTCTGGTCTTCCCCATTTCTGAGATATAGCCCAGAAGGGATGGTGGGTGGAGCTTGGTTCCAGATGGAGAGAGCAAGATGGTGTACTGTGGAGGTAGGATGTTCAGCAGATTAAACAGTCTGCTGAATCTTGAATCTGACTTGGTATACAGCAGGTTCCTATGTTCCCAGGGAAGCATCTTGACCTAATATAACTGAAAGTGTATCTTGGCCTGCTTGTCGTGCCTGGTGTGTTTCTTGCCAATCATGAAGTGGACAGAGGGGCTGTGGGTAATACATTTGTGGGGCCCTTCCTATTTCTGCCACATTGCAGTGGGGATGATCTGAGGGCATCACAAGTCATTTAAGATTTGATGACAAAGCCATATTGTGAGAAGAGAGACAAGTGATTGCCAAGCTGGCAACCATTACAGGTAGCTAGACCTTGATTGTATAGGGTCTGACCAACAGTTGAGCAGCTGTTAGGTTTCCAAGGCACTGTCCCTTCTGGCAACCCATGCCCAGCAAGTCAAAGAAGAATAGTCGGAAAACATGACAGTGCTGTGATGCAGAAACATGCTACTCATTGACCAGGACTATTGCCTTGGGAAACAAGCTGGTGGACTGCAACAAAGACAAGTAGACCTGCAAGTTGTGCAGCAATGTGTACAGCTGTGGAACAACACTTGGGGCTGCTTGCTGAAGTGTGTGTAGAGGGGTGATTCAGATGAGCATTCTTCTCATGTGATTAAAGGATGTACTAAGAGCGCATACACCAGTGACATCAGGGCAGGTGCATTCTTGCCACAGACCTGATGTTCTTGCATGTACAGGACAATGTTAATTAAACTGCCCTCAGAAAATTGTGGTCAAGCATAACATTTCCCCCAGTATATTGCTGGCAGAAGCTCTCATGAGCAAAGGGTTGGTGTATAGATGCTATGAGACACAACAACCCAGATATGCCTCCCAGAGATGCAACCACATTCACAAAGGGAAGCACTGTCACCTGTGCTTGGCTTGGATGGACCGAGGGCCTTGGTATTTTGTGTATCCAGGTAATCTGTGCCCAGGACAGCTGACAGAAGCCAAGCAAAAGATGTGACAGTTGTGGATGACTGGCCTGTAGAATGCACTTGACCAGCTCCCAGATGGGCTTCAGGTCAATCACAGAGTGGCCTTTCAGCTGAAATACTAAGAACTGAGATGTTGAAGTATGGATCCTCATTATGGTGGGGTTTGAAATGTTCATTTTTCTTTGCTAACAGTTCACATTCTCAGCAAGTCATGCAGTTACACAGGGTGCCATGCTTGGGATGTGGGGGTCACCACTGCACACCCCTGAAGTGAAATTTCATATTGTAGGTTCTGTGGCCTGAAAAAGTTGGGGGGCATCCAATGCATTCAATGAGGCTACTTGAAAGCAGGAAGCGCTACTCATATGTAAAAAAAAATCATGACTCTGGTTGAGTCAGCCACACACATCCTATCATTAGATAGATAGATAATAGGCTTTTATTTATTTACAGTTATTACAGAATTAATTACCTCGTTTGACATTCAGCGCAGAGACAGAGGTGTGTCCTCACACTACATTAGCAGTGCTTCCTAAAGGTGCAACAGAGAGCTCACGGAGAAAGGCAGGGTCCATAAAGTAAATTTTGGATCCCAGCTTTATCATAAAGCATAAAAATGTCACTTTTACTTTTGCAGGTCCCCCTTGTATGGGGTGGGAGGAGGGCTGATGCTCAGAGAAACTAAGGGTGGTGTGGAATATCTGGGAGAGAAGGGGAAATGCAACAGGCTGTTACTTCTCAAGCCTTATGCTCCTAAAAGTGTGGTAATTTAGTAATTTAGCTGGCAAGGGCTGGGAATTTGTGAATGGAATGTTGAGCCATCTTTATGTTCTTTCTTTTGATGTGCCTGGACACCTATCACTTAGTCCCTTGATCCTCAGTAGGTAGTCTGTGGGCCAGACCAGGTGAGCCTAGCCTCTAATCTTCTACAGTCTTTCTACAGCTGAAGGAGGCTACCAAAACTCCAGTCCCAGACTTCATATTTTCTCACAGTACTGTACATGCACACATATGCATTGTGTCACCAGGAAAGCTGGCAGCTCAGATTGAATTTCCTGCAGACATTAGTCTGGGGTGGCTACTCAAAACCTGGGTGGACCTTCTGCTCAGTTAGAGCAACACAGCTATACGGATGCACACTGATTCCTCTTGCCTACATTTGTCTGATGGCTAGTGGATGGAGTTAGATTTGGACCCAATCCAAGTCACAGCTCATGCTCATACCTGTAGGTTTAGTATCGCAGGATTAGGAGGAGCATGCTTCACAGGGCAAAGCAAAGGGACTCCAAAGAAAGTGGGTCTGCAAGCACTCTAGACAGGTAATTCCCAAGTTGTGAGCCAGGGAGCACCAGTGTGCTATGAGGAATACATGAATAAAATAATTCAAGGTTCCCAGGGTCTGAAACGATCTGTCCACTGCATTTCCTTCACATTTCTTCAAACTCTGGCCTTCTTCCAATTTGCCTTCCTTAGGGAGAGATTATTGTGCTATTTGACATTAGGTGCAATGGCATAATTCAGACACAGCTAAAGAATTACCCTTCCGCAGAGGAAGCTTCCCATTGGATCTCTGCATGAGTTGCTGCTCTGGGCTTGCTTCCTTCTAACCAAAAGGCATGTTTAGAGCAGAGACTCATGATGAAGCACAGGGGATACCTGAATGATTAGGTTTTCCACTAAAATTTCATTATTCTCAAGATGTACCTTCAGTTATAATTTTGGGGAAATGTGTGCCTCAACCATGAGAGGTATAGGAAATAGTGTTTCATGCAGTTGAGAGGCAGTTTTACACATGATGTGGAGCTACTGCATGTAGGCTACTTGAAGCTGCTTTGCATGGCAGCTGTTGCCGCATGGAGAGTTATTATGTTGCAGTGATTCATGTGGTTTGGTGGGGGTTTTTTGCCTATGCCCAAAAAGAAAAGGAGAAAAATAGGGAATTCCCTTGATGATCTACTCTTAAGCAGCTCATCCTTGTGTTTAACCTGAACCACCTCCTGCGTTGTTTAAATCCGTTGCTTCTTGTCCTAGCTTCTGTAGGAGGGGGAAATGGTCCTCCCCCATTTTTTGAGAACAAAAAAGGTGAGATAGTTTAGGGATGATGGTTGGAGAGAAGGGATTAAGAGAGCTGAGCTCCATATATTAAGTCTAATAAGCCAAATCTTTAGCGAGCTGCAGACCATATAATCCTTAAAGAGCATTCATATGCTAGTGTTACACCAAGTAATGGGACCTGGGGTGGGCTATGCAGATGGGGTAGGCTCAGTTCTCCAAAGCTCCCATTGAGTTTCATGGGACAAGGTAAACAGATTGGAGTCCAGAACACAATTGAAAGAGGACAAAACATGACCCTCACCCACCCAATAGCGACCCAGAGGCAGGGAGCAGCTATAGCCCGTCACACTGGCATTCCAGTCATGATGGACAAATGCCCTGTAAATACAGCTTACTCACCACCGTTGATCATCCTTGCAAAGTACAGCTGCAGGGAAGTGTATTCTTACATGTGCACTCAGTTCACACATGACAACGGGCCTCAACAGTGCCCTGGGTGAACTGAATCTGCACCACAGAATATGCCACAGCCTCTTCTGCAGTGCACGGGGGTTCCAGGGCAGACCATGATAAGAGTTCCCCCAAGTGAGAAAACTTGAAATGTACAGCTTTAGGCAAACAGAGACTCCTTTCTGTCAGCGAACACCTAAACCTTTCACAATACCTTTCCTGATAGATATGTAGAAAGAGCATCTGACAGTGGGAGATAAAGACAGCTTGGGTAACTGAAAACCACTGGAATCTGAAAGTTACATTCAGACAGCAAGCTGATATGATTGAGACCACACAAAAAATAACGTTTGTGGTTCCAAAAAATCAACCTAATAACTAGGTTTGGGGTGAAAATGGGAAGATCAGCCTGAGTAGGACTCCCTACCATCAGCACCACCAGGGAATACAAAGGGTGTGCTAAGTAACACTTTGGGAGTGAATTACCCTGTCTTTCGTCAACCACGATTTGCCTTTCTTTCCTGGGGCACTTACTGCATCATTCTTGTTCCCAGCTTGTTAAGCATTCCCTTGAAGTACCGGTAATAGTTGTGAACGTAAAAGCAGCAGGAATTGTAGGATCAAATCTGCCTGCCAAACAACTCTCAGTTCTCATTTGGTCAGATCTGATGTCATCCAGCCTTGCTTAGAGCAAATTTTCAGATGAAACTCTTTTTTACTATGAGCCTGTTATCCAGCCATTGTTTACAGACATCAGGAGTGGATGGTCTGGAAACCTTTGGGGACACAAGGCAGGGGTCTGTATGTGGCACATTTACACACAGAGAACAGAATGTACGGAATGTTGCGGCTAGCTTGGGTTTTTCTGCAAATGAAGGCAGAAAGGTACAACTTTTCTCTGATAACAGCAGACCACCTGGCTGGTGACTGCTCTAGCATCCAGGTGTCATTCACTTCTCCCTATAACAAACAGGGTGGGCCTCATCCTCCACACTGGGATATGTGTTTGTTTTTGTTAAATCCAGGCAGTAGGCTAAGTCAAACCACTGCACTTAGTGCATGAGAAATCATTTCACAGAAGCCTTTCTCAGAATTTCAAAGTAAGTTCTTAGTTGTGTCAAGCTCAATCACAGTCCCAAGGACAAATATCTGATTTGGATTTGCTAGGACCCTTTGCATCATCAGCCTCTGGCTTCTCCCCTGCCTTGCTTTTTGCTGGGATGGCAGAAGTGGGGCTGCTATCTTCTGCCTCCCATGGACACACATCTGAGAAGGCTTTGCTGACGTCAACCGAGTCTTTTCTGGTTGATGTGGGCTGGCCCTTGGCTTCCCAAGGACATCTGTCAATCACAGAAGTGTCTCCTCTGCTTTTCATTGACGTGTCTGACAGTGGGCTGCTGCCTTTAGTGCGGCACAGTGGCTTATGCGCAGCCACACCTTCCTGTTTGCTTTGGGATCTTTTCATAGTGGCTGTTGGCATTTCAGTCCTACCAGCGCGTGATGCATGTTTTTCAGTCTTAGTGGGCATTTCTGTTTCCCATGGACAAATAGCCTCTTTAGAAGATTCTTCTGGCAGATCTACTTCCCAAGGGCAGATGTCTGTCTTCCTGCTTTCAGTGCTGTCAAAACTCTCTGAAGTCTTAGCTGGATGGCTTGTTTTTAAGACTTCTGCAGTTTCTGCGCTCTCCCACGGACAGGCAGATTCTCGAAAGCTGCTACTTTTCTCTACAGTTTTTGATGTCTCTCTAGGGCTTTTGGAAAATGTTTTCATATGCCCTTTGGAAGCATCATCAACATCCTTACATGATATCCTTTTCTCTGGTGGAGTCTCAGCCACCTCCCAGGGACACACTTCAGCTTTAGCAGTCGATTCAACCTCCTGGATTTCCCATGGACAGACCTCAGCCTTTAGACTTTCAACACTGTCAGATTTCCTGAAGCCAACTTTGGAGAGATCCAAACTTTTACTACTGAGTTTTTCAGAAGCTTCGTCCACAAGCTTCTGAGGCCGAGTTAACTCTTGATGGCTACGAGTCTTCTCTATCTTCTTAGATGCAGCTTCTCTCCCAGTTTCCTTCTTGTCTGGCCTTGTCAGGGTTTTGTCTTTTGAACCCCCACTCACATCTTGTCTTAATATTCCTTTATTGATGGGTGCTGGTGCTGTTTTTGTGGTGGGCATCTCAATCTTGCTGCTGGATTCCTCTTCCTCCATTTCCCAAGGAAATACCTCTGCTCTCAAGCTTTCGACACTGTCTGACTTCTTTGAACCAGCCTTGGATAGGTCTGAACTTTTCTCGCTCAACAGCTCCATGCTTTCCCATGGACAAATGGATTCTCGTGAGCTGCTTGCTTTCTCCATTGACTTCAAACATCCTGTGGTGGTTGCTTCACTTTTGGAAATCCTGCCCTTATCCTTTAAGGCACCTTTCTTGGATGGTCCTTCAGCTACCTCCCATGGACACATTTCCACTTTATCACTTGTCTGAAGCTCCTGGAATTCCCACGGACAAATTTCTGCCTTTAGACTTTCGGAGCTGTCAGATTTTTTGGAACTCACCTGCAGCAGATCTAGACTCCGGGTGCTTTTGGCTGGAGGTTTGTCAAAGTCCAAACTCCCCCAGGGGCAGACAGACTCTTGGTGGCTTTTGGACTTCTCTATTTTCTTGAACGTACCTTCTCCACCACTTTTCTTTGAGTCCGGACTTCTCAATGCCTCATCTTTCTTCCCCTTTGAAATCCCAAACGGGTCCTCCCTTAACTTCCCTTTTTCAAATGGGGCTATGGCTGCTGTCCATGGGCATATTTCTACCGTGCTGCTCGGCTCTTCTTCTGCGGTTTCCCAGGGGCAAACCTCTGCCCTTAGGCTTTCAGCACTATCAGATTTCTTTGAGCCGGCTTTGGAGAGGGCTGGACTTTGGCCGCTAGCTCTTGCAGAAGGTTCCTCGAGCTCCATGCTCTCCCATGGACAGATGTCCTCTCGTGAGCTGCTCAACCTCGCCATTGACTCAGAGTAACTCATTGGTGTAGGGCTCACTCTGTCATCTTTTCTCAAAATACTTTCTTCTGATGGGCCTTCAGTCACTTCCCAAGGACAAACCTCTGCCTTTAAGCTCTCAGCACTGTCAGATTTCTTTGAAGAGGTTTTAGACAGTTCAGTTTTAACAGAGTGTTCACTGGGACCAACACTTTCCCAGGGGCAGATGGATTCCAGAGGGCTGCTCTCTGTTTTAGAAAGCTTTGTTTGTTTAATTGGGGGAATCCCATCACTTTCAAGAGCCCCATCCCCTTTGGATGATGGTCTCCTACCCTGTGGGCTTTCAGTCACTTTCCACAGACATACATCGGCCTTTGTTGTGGGTTCTGCTTCCTGACTTTCCCAAGGACACACTTCTGCCTTGAAACTCTCAATACTATGGGATTTTTGGGAGCCAATTGTAGATAGATCTGGACTTTTCACACTGGACCCTGACAACAGGTCACCGGTGTCCATGGTTTCCCAAGGACAGATGGACTCTCGTGGACTGCTCACGTTCTCTGTAGATGTAGACATGATTACTCCAGCCCTTTTTGGTGCTCTACCCGTATCTTGCCTTGAGGTCCTTTCATCTGACGGTGCTGGAGTCTCTTCCCAGGGGCAGATATCTGCTTTAGCGCTGACTTCAGCACCCTCAGCTTCCCAAGGACAAACTGCTGCTTTGGGGCTTTCTGTGCTGACCGGTATCTTTGAGCTGCCTTTGGACAGATCTGGGCTCTTGGGCTTGCTAATCAAATCCTCACTGCCCGTGTTCTCCCATGGACAGATTGACTCCCTTTTACCATCACTTCCTTTCTCAAGTGTCATCTCTCTGGTTACTTTCTTCTCCTCTTTGGAGACCACACTGGCATCTTTTTTTAATACCTGTTTTGGGGTTGGAGCTTCATTATTCTCCCAGGGACATACTGTCATTTTACTATCTGGCTCCACATCTTCTGTTTCCCAAGGAGCAATCTCTGCCTTTTTGCTCTGGAAACTGTCAAGCTTCTTTGAGCGTGCTTTAGTTGGGTCTAAGGATTTGGCACTGGGCTTTACCAAAGACTCCTCAGATTCTATGCCCTCCCAGGGACAGATGGAGTCACGCTGAATATTCTTCTCTGGCATTTTAAGAGGATGCTCTTTCAATATACCACCTTTGGAAGGTGCTCCATCAACTTGTGTTGTCCCTTTTTCTGATGGAGATGTAGCAACTTCTGAAGGACACATTTCTGTCTCAGTTTCCCAAGGACAGACCTCCACCTTTTTCCTTTCCCCACTGCTGGATGTCTTCAAAACTACTTTGGGCAGGTCTGGTATTTTGGCAGTAGGTTTCATGGAAGAATCTTCCGCACCTGCATTTTCCCAAGGGCACACAGAGTCTCGATGGCTGCTCTCTCTCTCCAGTTTCCTAGATGGTGCGCCTCTGCCCTCTTTTACTGACTCATCCCTTTGCAAGGCTGTGCTCATGTCCCTAGCAGTGCTGGTCATGGGGACCTCTGCCACTTCCCAAGGACATGCCTCTGCCTTCTTGTCTGACTTTGAAACCACTAGAGATAAACTGGAAGTTTTGTCCTGATCAGCACTGATGGTCTCCCAAGGGCAGACAGATTCCCGTTGGCTGTTGGCCCTTTCCAGCTTGACAGGAGAGAGCTCTCCAGTGCTTTTGGGAGCCATGGCTGCCGTGCTACTTGCTCTGCTTTGCACAGGGTCATCTTGGCTCATCTCCCAAGGACATATCTCTAGTGTTTTGCTTGGGCTGGCCTTCTGTGGGCTCGGAAGTTCATCCTCCTCATCCCAAGGGCAGATGGTCGCTTGCTTGCTGACTGTCTTCGCCCTGATCTCTCCAGGGCTCCTGGATGTGACCTGTTGCCTTAGTGGCCCTTTCATGAACATTGAGGCTACTTCTGCCAACTTGGGCTTTCCGATCATTTCCCCTGTCTCTTTCTCACCCTCCTTCCTTGCTCGTATGTTTGTCTTTATCCTGGACCGATTGAATGCTTTAATGGCCATACCTAAGCTTTTCATGGAGCTTTTGGGAGGGGAGATCTGAGGGCTTTGGGGCTGTTTCTCTGGAGAGCTCTTCTGGCTCTCTGAGTCACTTGACTGTGAGTCCTTCTTGCTTGAAATGGGCACTTCCATGACCTCCCAAGGACAGACTTCTGCAGCAATGGAGGCCAGCCGGTTAAGTCCAGCTGAGGAAGAGAGTGGCACACTATCTTCTGCCTGCCTAGTCCCTTCCATCTCAGTCTTAGCTAGAGGTTCCTCTGCTTCCCAGGGACATATGTTTACCAGCACTGGATTGTCTTTGGCGTCCTTTTCTGAGGAGTGTGTGGGAGGCTGCATTTGATCCTGAGTATTTCCTGGAGCAACATCCCTCCTTTCAAGGCTATGAGCCAAACTCTGCCGCCTAATGGGTGGTTCAGGTGGTATCTTCTTGCTGCCATGCTGTCTCTTCCCAGGCAAATCAGAGGTGTTGATACTAACACTTCTGGTGGAGGCATATGTGACATGTTTCTGTGGCCTGCTTTCTGTGGGTGTTGAAGGGGCTGTTACAGCTTCCCATGGGCACATAGTGTCTTTGCTGGGGGCACTATCTTCGAAAAGGGAGCTCACAGTTCCTTCGGATGCATCATCTGTCTGTAGCTGCTTTGCCACTACCTCTGAGGCTACATCGGTAACCTCAGTGGGCCCAGAGACTTCACTATTTGTTGTGGAGTCTTCCACTGTCGTTCTCCTCTCTTCATCTCGGGCTAGTTTACTGCAGTCTTCCAAGTAAGCCCTGCTAGTTAGCAGCAAGGCTTTCTCTTTGGCGCTGGTGACCACACTGAGGGACTTCTGCAGAGGGGAAGGTTTGGGATGCAGAGGTTTCTTATCAGCCAACAAATTGTGAGCACTGGCTGACTTGTAGACTAGAGGCACTGAGTCATCGAGAGAGTCACTGTTGGATCTCTCAGAGGCTTTCTTGGCTAGTTTTTTCCTCATCAACGAGTCCAGCAAAGGAGCTTCTTTGCAACTATCATGCCTGGTTGGTAAGTTGTTCTCTTTGACGTCGTAGTGATCGTAGGTGCTGTGAGACTTCTTCAGTGATGAGGCCAACTTGTGCTTGGAAGAGGAGTCATCTTTCAGCTTCATGCTTGAACTACCAGAGTCCAAGTGTCTCCGCTTATATGAACTGGAGCGACTTTCACTTCCTCCACCAACAGACCCGTCTTTCTCCTCTTTGCTGCACTGCCGGGACATAGACTCAGGGATCTCCGTGATACGCCTCATGAGGGAGCGGCCAAGCCCCCTCTTCGAACTCCTCTTCTTCTGAAGGTGAGGGTTGTTGGCCGTCATCTTCTTAGTCTTATGAACCTCCAGTTGTGTGTAAAGCTTTTTCAGTTCATCCTACATGTTATGTGTAGTGGGGAGGGGACAATGGGGGGAAAGGTGGAGTACAAAGATATAGGGAAGGGGGTAAATCAAAACTCTTATTCAGTCACAAGCATAATGACAACAACTGTGTTTGTCACATGAACTGAATGCCAACACTGTTGGGTCTATAAACACATAACTTTTGAGTTATGCCAGGTTTATTCCCAATTTGTCCCAATAGCCAGATTTTAGCTATGAGTTGTTAGATTGTGATACAGAAGACATATGTCTTCACTTCTTGGACAGTGGGCAAGCTACTGGATCATGATCTAACAACCCATAGCTAAAATTTGGCTATTGGGAATAAACAAATTCCTACATAAGCTACGTAATGTTATAGGCCATGGATCACATCTAGCCTACCTAGATTTTCTCCCTACTCCATTCTGTTGGTGCATAACCTTTTAGCAAGATCAGGCATGGCCATCCCATGGGAAAAAGGTTAAGGAAATATTGGTAGAGTAACCTACCTTTTTATCTTCCTTAGAAGATCTCCTCATAACAAAAATAACTGTCCAAACACCCATGAGAGCCAGTTCATACAACCAGTGCATGCATGACCAGTCATGGGGCTTTTGTTGTCAGTTTTGGAATCTGGTGACCTCATTGGTCCAGAACACAGGTCCTTCTAACCCAGAAGCAGTGGCCTTAACCATACAACAGGCGTAGAAACCCCTGAAGGATTAAACTTCCCTACCTGTCTCTGAGAGTTTCAGAAATACCACCTTCTGTACTTGCAATTACAGGTTCACAGAATACACAGGGACCCATCCTGAATTAACTTTTCAGGTCAGCCAGGCAGCTCTTCACATATAGGAACTCTTCTCTGTGGTTCTTTTACCACATCATTGCTGTGTTTATGTGAATCCTGCAAGTACATGGACAGAACCAATCCCATGGGTCTTTCCCTCTGGATGAGCACCACCAGGAACCAGCGGGAAAGAATCATTTAGTTGACCTCATTAATGTGGCTGAGATATCAATTCTCTCTCACACACACTCACTCTACAGATGAATGGCCTGCTACAGCGACTCACAAAGACGCTCATCTGCTGCAATGCAGTCCAGCAAGTGTATGAAATAAGACTTAGCCTCATAATCTATATGCGATCTCTATTCTTGCCTCAGCCTTCAGCCTTCCTGTTCGCTCTTGTTGAAAACCCCTGAGGCTATTCACACGTGCGGGCAAAAACGGACTAAGAGAGCCCAGCCCGGTTTTGCATGTGTGTGTGAACCACCAGGATCGGGCCCGATCCTGGTGGCACCATAGCGGCAAACCCGTCTATGAAGCCTCCCTTTAAAAGGAGGTTGTGGGAGTGAGTGCTCCCTCAACCTCGTTTTTACGATCGTCTGTCAGCCACGTCTCTAAGCCATGGCGGCTAGCAGACTCATGGAGGGGAGGAGGATCCCCATCATGCCCCATGCACTTGCGCAATGCATTATTGAAACTCCGGGCATGGGGCGATGTGGGTTGACGTGTCCTGACACCCCAACCTTAGGAGCAACTGGCAGCAGCCAGTGATCATCTGGGCAGGTGATCCACCCACCCAGAGGCAAGGACCTGCTCGTCTGAGGGGGATATAAGCCTTTTGAGGCTTCCTCCCCTCACCCCGTCAGAGCCCTTTCGCTCCTTGTGAAGCACACAAGGGCTCCCTGTGTGGCTATGCCCTCAATGAAGTGGCAAACCTGTATCTAGGCTAGTGATGTCATTCCAGATCCTGTGTGTAGGTGGTCTGCCATTGAGGCATGTCCCCTCTTCATGCACCCAGCAGGCCTTTCTCAATGTATACCAAAAGCAGCCGCTGCAGGTATGACATACACACACCGGTCTTGTTCAAGCTGAGTGTTCCACGCCCCCCCCCCATTTGCTGCCCCAAACCAAAAACCAAGGACAGAAGAAGTGAGCTTCAGTCACATTGACCTTCTCTACCCCACTCTTTCTTGATTTGAATGTATTTAGGGTTGTGGAGGGGGCAGGGGTTAGCTCAGGAGAAAGATTGCAAAAGGCAACTCTTACTCTGCACAGTTTCTGGCATAGCTAGCGTCAAAAGAAGGTCCTGAGTGTTCCACCCACCCGAATGTCATCGGGGTCAAGGCTGTGTTCACTCCACGCAGAGGTGATGCTGCTGTTCAGGTAGGAGCCTGACCGCCTCATGTCCAGCTCATCCTCATACACCTCAGCAGCAATTTCCTCCCGCAAGGGCGTCCCCGCGTGCAGAAACTGTGTGGGAGACATGGAATGGAAGATGCTGAAAAATTCCAACTATGGCTCGCTTGCAACCTGGCCAGGATTGTTCAGAGGTAGTGTTTGTATTAATCCGTGTCTCCACCTGGAGGCTGTTTTGTGCTGCCACCGCAGTTTATGCCACTGTGGCAGTCCTTTGCTAAGCTGCCATGATCCTGCCAATTACAGCAGGATGTTATAATGAGTGGCAGAATATTGATTTATTTTGCTTATTTATTTATGTCATGTATATACCGACCCATCCAAATGGCTCTGGGCGGTGTGAAGGTATGGACAGTAGCCACTCACCATAGCAAAGCCACTCACCATATCAAGACAATAATTTGCCTAGTGACTCAGCGTGATCCTGGCCAGGTTATGATCCCAGCAGCAGTACTGCATGATCCCACAGGCAATTGTGCAGGACCTGGCAAACTTCTGTACCGGATCTAGGCACTTTTATGCTATACCATACCAGAGGTCCACCTCCCCCAGCACTTTATCACTATCGGTGATAGGAACATAGGAAGCTGCCATTCAGACCATTGGTCCATCTAGCCCAGTATTGTCTATACAGACTGGCAGCAGCTTCTCCAAGGTTGCAGGCAGGCATCTTTCTCAACCCTATCTTGGAGAAGCCAGGGAGGGAACTTGAAACCTAGGTGCTCTTTCCCAGAGCGGCTCCATCTCCTAAGGGGAATATCCTACAGTGCTCACACATCAAGTCTCCCATTCATATGCAACCAGGGTAGACCCTGCTTAGCTAAGCGGACAAGTTGTGCTTGCTACCACGAGACCAGCTCTCTCCACCACTGTTCTCACTTGGTCTGTAATTCTACTGGTGTCTCATTCTTTCTTCCAGGAGTTAGAAACATAGGAAGCTGCCTTATACTTAGTCATTCATTGGTCCATCTAGCTCAGTACTCTTTACACCAGAGGTTCCAACAGGGCTACTAATACCCCTAGGGTATTTGAAGAGCCCACCTGCTTCCCTGCACTGCTCATAAGCAGTCTTTTTGGAATTAATGGGACAGGTTTACTTCAAATGGGAGTAACGTCAAAACGTTTATTCAGTGGGAATACTCATGAGTAACTTAGTCTGGATGTAAGCAAGTGACTGGAATAGCCTGTCTCATAACTGTAACATTTAAATGTGTGTGCACACACGCATGCACACATATACATACAAACGCTACGGGCACCTCACACTCACTCACTCACTCTCTCTCTCACTCTCTCTCTCTCACACACACACTCACTCTCTCGCACACACACTCTCCCACTCACACTCTCTCACATTCACTCTCTTGCACACTCTCACTGACATACTCTCACTCGCACACTCACTCACTCGCACACTCTCTCTCTCTCTCTCTGGGGTACCTGAGCTGAAGGTCTGCGACAGAAGGGTTACACTTATCTAAAATGTTTGGGAACCCCTAACCTACACTGACTGGCAGCAGCTCACCAAAGTTCCAGGCAGGCGTCTGTCTCAGTCCTACCTGGAGATGCTGCCAGGGAGTGAACTTGGCCCCTTCTGCATGCATACCACTGAGCTATGTAGGGCCCCATCCCCTAAGGCAGGGGCAGGCAAGGTGTGGCTCTCCAAATGTTGCTGAACTACAACTTCCATCATCTCAATTGTGGCTGAGGGCGATGCGAATTGTAGTTCAACAACATCTGGGGAGCCACACGTTGCCTGCCCTAAGGCAAGTATCTTACAGCACTCACATGTAGTCGTTCCTTCTCTGAATGCAAGCCAAGGTAAATCTGCTTAGCAGAGGGGGCAATTAAAGCTCACTACTCCTCTCCTCCCTGAATTCAGACTTTTTAGAGTGGCATATGTGGGGTTTCTAAGCAGCCGTCCGTCCTGGTACAGGCAAAGCTCAGACCTGGTTTACTTCATCTGAACAATCCATTTAGCTATCATGGCTAATCCCTGTCGGTAGATCTGTTCTCCATGAATTATCCTGTTTCAAAGCTATCTAAACCAGTGGTGGTGGTGGGGAGTCTATATACTCTATAGCCTTCTCCACCGGATGGCCACACTGCATTCTGGAACTGCATTTACCACTCAAATAAGCATCTTGGGGCTCTATTACTTTTCCAGCAATGGGAATAATTTTTAACAGAGCACTAAATCGTATCTGACTGAACCATGGAGAGATACTGATTTGAGAGAGATACTGATATGAGACAGTCTGACAGTGGTAGACTAGCAAAGATAAACTCTGAAAAAAGAGGGTACGGTCTTGTTCCCCTTTCTCCTCTTCCACGCACTCTCATTCAGATCATAGTTCAGCTGGCAACTCATGAAACAGGGATTGGAAGTCCAGATCTAAATCCTGGTATGTCACCTGCTCATCACTATTTTAGATCAGCCGGGAAGTCCATAGAGAAGCAACACACTCGCTGAAACATATTGATTTCATAAGGAAATAGAGCTCGCTCCTGAATAGGCATCTTGCATGCTCCATCAGACTATCTGAACATCCCTAGGAGGCTTTTCAGACAGCAGGCTTTAATGTGTATTTACTGTGAATTCGGGGCATAATGGATATACTCCAACACAAAAAGAGGATTTTTTAAAATCCCGGACATTTGAATCGGGCTAGGTTTAAAACAGAGGGGGGAACCCGAATCGTGTGTGAAGTGCTCTCTGAAAAATTGCATGGACTTTGGGGTAAATTTGGCTGATATGTGAACACACACACACACACACACACCCTCTCAAAGTAAAGTCGTGGTAAAGTTGCCACCTGAAAAAGCTCCAGTTTGCTCTTGGAGCTCCTCCTTTCCCACTACACTGCCAGTACACGTAAAGGCATCCATGGTGTGTATGTGTGTGTGCGCGCGCAGTTGTTCCTCCCTAAATTCATGGCCAGATTAATGAGGAACAGTTGATATATTTTATGACCACATTTGTATGTACTTACTTTACCCTCCCAACCCCTGGGGGAAAATCCTATGGACCCCCAGGACTGCACTTTTTTCTACTGCTCGTGATGACTGTCCAAACTGGATATTTTTCTTTGTAATATCGCACAGGAATTAAGATGTCAACAGCCATTGCAAGCAACAAGTGCAGTGGACTGACGTTGAGTTCCCAGGCATATACTGGTTCATCTACTATATAATTAGTAAGGTGCCTCCTCTCTGCATCCATAGAAGCACCTATCTTACATACTCCTGTTTAATTTTATACATATCACTTATCTTGATAGACTAAAGAATCCAAAAATTACCTCACTGTATCAGACGATCTAATATTCTGAGGTCATTCACTCAGTGAAAAACTGTGTTCTATCTGGGTTTGGGAGCTCTGTGTGCTCCCAATTTTTGGTTGTGTGGAAGCAAGGTAGGAGGAGAGAGCTCAGAAGAGAGCTGGTCTTGTGGTAGCAAGCATGACTTGAAACTTTAGCTAAGCAAGGTCTGACCTAGTTGCATAGGAAAGGGAGACTAGAAGCGTGAGCACTGCAAGATATTCCCCTCAGGGGATGGAGCCGCCACTCTGGGAAGTGCATCTAGGTTCCAAATTCCTTCCCTGGCATCTCCAAGGCAGGGCTGAGAGAGATTCCTGCCTGCAATCTTGGAGGAGTCACTGCCAGCCTGAGTAGACAATACTGAGCGAGATGGACCTATGGTCTGACTCAGTATATGGCAGCTTCCTATGAGGAAAACCAGGGTAGAAGTGATTGTGTAGAAGCAAGGTAGGAGGAAAAGCTACCCAGGCTTCCACACAACAAAAAATTGGGAGCATACACAGCTGGCACTGACTGGCAGTGGCTCTTCAGTTTAAGGGCTTTTCCCAGCCCTAGCTGGAGATGCCACGGGATCGAACCATTCTGTATGCAAAGCAGATGCACTACCACTGAGCTATGGTCCTCCTCCTCAGCATCAGGAAAGCAGACAAACACGGCATGAAGGTGACAGCTATTCCTTGTTTGTCCCCATAATCTAGGATTCAAAGGGATACTGCTTCAGCACAAAGCTATTTTAGCTATCATGGCCATCGATAAACCATGAATTTGTCTAATGCCATTACCAAGGGTCAGATTCTCTCTGAAAAAGTAATAGGATTTATTTGTTTGGAGTTTTTTGGTCTATTAAAAGCCATTTTAAATAAATAAATTGCTTGCTAATTTTTAAAGGAGTTCTGACTTCTGAATTACACCCAAGTCATAAGTCCAGAACCTGCAATGCCATGAGAACTTTGCTTGGCCAAAGTGTCACAAATTACTAGCCTTTGGCATAGATGGAAAGTTCAGATTTAAGCCCTTGAAAAGTATCTTGTATCAGAGAGGCAATCTAGAAAAAACCCTGAATTTTTTAGGAAAACCACCACCACCACCACCACCACCAGGATCTCATGATTTTTAAAGCATGTCTTTGCAAGGGGTGCAGGGCAGAGAATTCACTCTTTAATTTTAATTAAGGATTCTGTAAGTTCCTACCTTTGGGATGAAAAGAAGTGCTAGTGTCATCGTGGTGGTGACATGTGTGTGAATAAAAAACAGCAGCAGCGTCCAATCAGGATGCAGGGAAGGAACCATTAAAAACCTAAAGCCAGAAAAATATCAGGGTGCAGTGGAGAAAAGAAGGTAGTTAGAAGAGTTAGTGATATATTTGGTTAGTGCGATGACAAGTGAGATTTAAAGCAACCCATAGTTTAACAGCATGCAGATGAAGTTTGGAATCCTCTGCTACCAGCAGAGGTAATCTTGATACAGCTGAACAGTATTTAGCATTTTTTCCTAAGCATTACATATCTTTCCAACAATCCTGCAAGGTAGGCTGATATTATTATCCCTGTCATTACAGATACAGTCTGCTGAGGCTGAGAGACTTGTGGATTGCCTAATGAGTTCTTGGCAGGGGCGATATTTGAATCAAGGTCTTCTTGGCTTAGCCTCTGTGCCACACCAAATCACGTTAATCTCCGACCCTGGAGACATACGTGCCCCAAGTCCCCACTATAATAATCATTTGCCCATTCTCACCTGACAACATGAAAAGCAGCAGAAGTGATCAGTTCATTGTGAAGAGCGATACCCATGTAGCGAGGTTCATGGAAAGCAGAAGGGACTGTCCGAGTGGCAAAGCAGAGAAAACTTCCCCAGAGCAAGAAGAGCATCTCGGCTGGATAGCAAAAGAGAGGAGGAGGGGGAGAGAACCATCAGGCTTGGATTGGCCCACAGGGCATATTCCTGGTGCACTCCACCCGCGGGGTGCCCCTGCTCCCAGCCGCACTCGGCAGCAATGAATACTCCCACCCTTAAGTACCCATTCTGCTCAAAACCCAGCGCCCTCCCCACAGACATTCCACCGCCCTCTCAGTGCCCCCAGTCCGGTCCTGTGAACCGTGCCCAGGTAGCAAGGCTCTTGTCCCCAGCCACTTCCACCCTTGTGCCAGAGCTGAATAGGGCCAGTTGCTCTCCCCTCCTACATACAAGAGAATCACCACTCTTTGCACTGTTGCGTCTTTGCAGTTAGGAGGGAAATCATCATTTGATTTCAAAGTTATCAAGGGATGCATGTGTGAACACATCCTACATAAGTCTAGTTAGAGAGATATTATGCCCCACAGGGTGAGAAAAGACAAGGGATTTTGAAGCAAACTCCCAATGAGTGCAACCTCTTGCCCCATCTATCAGTGAGGAGCTGGGTATTCCAACGGAATTGGGGGAAATGGAGCCTATGGAATATGATGACAATATGCTAATGAGCACAGCAGCTAAGCTTGCTTTCTGGTTTCGGTGGTTGCCATAGGAGAAAGAGGACTTTTGGAGCATCCTAAAGAGAGCAAGGCCAAACTAAGGTAAGCTCCTTGTGGCAGGGAAGTCAGGGGCTGGTGAAATCAGATCAGTGTAGGAAGAGATGAAGTTAAGAATGAGGGTCTGGTGCTCAAAAGGAGCTTGGCTGATGGAGCCAATTAGAAGGTTCAACCAGTGAAGTAATTGGTCCAACCACCCTAGGTTGTCTTCTTTCTCCCACAACTTTTCACTGGTGGAAACAGGCAGATGGGACTGGATTGCAAGGGAGATCACAGTCATAGGTTCTAGTCTAGATGCCTGGACCTCCCTCTAGAAAAGATGCCAGCTTAAGGGAAAAGTACAGCCCAAAAGGGATGTACTTTCCCCTTAAGCAGGAGATATTAGTGCAAATGGATGTAATGCCCACACATTTGGGAGCCAAGTCCTGCCCCTTCTCTGTCTCATCAGGCTGAGGGTCTGATCCTCACCCACAACCATCATGTAGTCCCAGCGGTCATGATAACAGATGTAGAACTGGAGGCCCCTGGTGGTCTGGGAGCGGACTACCAGTGGGATGTTCTTCTCTATGTTCTCCAGCATCCCGACTGTCCAAGCTGCTAAGAACCAAAGCACCAGAAGCAGAATCAAAGCCAGCATCTTCAGAACCCTCCCACTGCTCATGTAAGGGACTCGCTGGGCCGTGCGGGAGAGAAAGACCTTGAGAACCCTGTGGGACAGGAAGGCAGAGGTGGTCTCAGAACTGGTGTGACAGGATGCTCTATATACACAAAAACTGCTGGGGAACATTTTGGTAGCTGAGGTGTCTGAAGGAACCCAGGTGGCCATACACTCATACAGCACCAAATTAACTTCTGTAAATCATTGCCATAGGATATGATGACTACTGGCAAGAGTGGCTATTTTAAAAAGGGCTCATGGAGAAAACGTCTATTGATAGTTATTAGTCATGATAAGCAAGGAGCAGAACCTCCATGTTCAGTAGCAGATACTTCTGAGTATCAGATGCTGGGTTATCAGTGCTCAAATTTCAGAAGGGTCAGAGGTGCCTGAGGTCCCCTCAGGTTTTCTGATAGCTCCTTTAGCTATTGTTTTTAGAAGACTATGGAGGCGGGGGATATAATTTGGATAAAATTGAGGAGAATGAGGGGATGGGGGCTTATGCATTTTGTTAACGGCACCTCCTGCTTCACCCCTAATTTGGGCACTGCTGGGGACAAACAGCAGAGATGTCAGCATCTTGCCTTACCTCAAAGAGTTTATCTACAGCACAGGTATAGGGTGCATGCAGATGTAAGGAATTTTAGCAGCGAGTCCTCTGGAAACACAATCACCGCTTTGGGGTCAGACATACGATCTTCTCTCTTGGATCAAACTCAGGAGAAAGCTGTTTTGTTTGCTGCAGAAGCTGGCTAGGTACAGCACTGATTGGCTAGAAACTGGTGAGAGCAGCACTAACTAACTCGCCCTGTCTACCCTGAAGCATTTTTTTAACTTTTTAAAAATAGATCCTTCTAATTTTTTTAATAAAGAGAAAATGAACGGAGGAGGGAATGCACATTTAATTGAAGAAATTTATACTTGATGCTTTAAAAACAAACAAACCCCAAAACATGAGAGGAGCGGTAAGACAGACTACTGAATCAGTGCTCAGTTTGCTGACGGATATGTCACCTTGGAGAGGTCAGGAAAGCTGGTCTCAGGATGTAGGAGAAAAGAACACAGTGGATTCTGATTGTTTATATATCTGAATGCACAGATACAGACTATTTAAACTGGTTTAATAGTCATTCTGTCTCCACAGGGAATCTTGGGAACTAGTTCCAAGAGGAGGGGCATGGGGTTGTGAACAAATCGTTCTCAGCGGCATCTTTGCTAAATTATAATTTCCAGGAGCATTTCCAGGGACTTTTACGCACAGCAGGCTTTACCGCAAGTTTACTGGGAGGCTTTATTGCGAACTTGAAGTTGTTGCAAAAAACTGACACAAATAGTGGATTTTTTTACCCTGCATATAAATTGGGCTGCACTCTAACGCACTGTGGAAAACCCGAATTGTGTGTGAACTGCTCCTCGATAACTCACAGGGACTTCGGGGCAAATCTGGCTGATATGTGAACACAACCCCTCCATTCCGGAGGGGTTAGGCTTTAAAGGCCGTGTGAAAAACCTCAAGAAAGGGCTTTTATCTTGCTTCTTCTCCAGAATGGAGGGTGTGTGGATTCACATATCAGCCAGAATTACCCTGAAGTCCCTGCGAGCTATTGGGGAGCAGTTCACCCACAATTCAGGTTTTTCATTAGGCATTGGAATGTAGCCAGATTTATGTCTGGAGTAAAAACAATCCACTATTTGCGTCGGTTTTAGGAGGCAAATTCGAACTCACAGTAAACCCAAGTTAAAGCCTGCTGTCTGAAAATGTTACAGGATTCTTTTGAGAAAGTCATGACAATCAAACTGGTACAAAACCAGAATCTATTTATTTGTTTATCATTTATTTATCATATTTTAATACCGCCTGATAAGCAAACCTCTAGATTTACAAATTTCCTCAGGGATAATACTGTAAGCTGAATCCCTCCATTGTTGTGCTTATGATTGTGGTTTGGTCCTCCCTTCCCTGTTACCTTTACCTGTACAGCTTGAGGGTGATAGTTCCATAGACAATGGCAAAACCCAGCATACGCACCCACCGAAGGACAATACAGCGAAAGATGCTTGGCTTGAAGTAAAGAATAAAGACCTGCATGAAAAGAAAAGACAGGGAAGGAGATGGCTGGGATGTGGATCAGGTCACTTCTTCTCCAAATGGCATTGTTTTGCAGGCATGCGTTCAAAGGACATCTGCTTGCCAAATAAAACCTCCCATCCAGAAAGAAGGCACATACACAAGTACAGTATGAAGCCGGGGAAGGGCTGTGGCTCAGTAGTAATAGAGCACATGTTTTGCAAGCAGAGGATCCCATGTTCAATCCCTGGGAAATATCCTTGTTTGAAACTCTGGAGAGCTGCGGCCAGTTGGTGTAGACAAGACAGAACTAAGTGGACCAAGGGTCTGACTCTGTATAAGGCAGTGTCCCATGTTCAGTCTGGGTGGGGTTGCATTTCTTTTCCTGGTGGTCCACAATTCACATCAATGATCTATCCCAGTAGCTGTCTGCAGAGAATCCCCAATCAAATACAAGAACGTAACGGGAACATTCATCAAATCAATGGCCCAAATGGCTCGGCTTTCTCCTTTTGAATGGTGACTAGCTAGATTCACTAGGAACCTTCACAAACTGGGATTGACGACAATGTTCATTTCCTGTTGTTAAGCCCCAGAAGATGATTCTTTAGATTACCAAGCCTGCGGGTTTGCTTTCATGGCTTGAAACCATCACGAGATTAGGGCTATAAGTACAGAAACTGGCTCTCAAGGCACAGAATCCAACATCTGGAGATGTTTCTAGTCCTCAGGGCTGTTTTTTTTTTTTTTTAAATGAATAGAGTGCAGGCATCATTTTGTGAAAACTCAGAAGGGAAAGACTGCTGAGAAGAATTTCATACAGCCAGAGCATTGGGCTTAAGTGGCCCTCCCTATGGCTCCCTATAAGTAGCAGGTAGGTGCTCCACATAAGACCCTCCCCATGAGCAGCAGGAGCAGAATAAATGATGTAAATACATGCAAATACATGCAGATTTGCTGTACTTGCCTGTCGTACACAAAGTTATAAAACCCAGCAGTTTCTGGAGTACAACTTGGGTAACCTTGTCTCCTTGTCTCCCATGTTCTGATTTGTGTCTGTGCGCCACATAATACATGCTTAATATGTACCTAGTGAAGCAGCCTTCATGTTTGACCACTGCACTATCAACCTGCTTCCATTTTTCTTAAATACTCAACATGCTTGGTTTGGTTTTGCTTGTTTAAAAGTATGCAGATGCTGTTGTTAGCCCCCTTGGAAATACTAACAAATAATTAAATTACATAAATACAATAACGGAAGTATGATCGACCACTAACAACACAACAAAAACATAAGAAAATGCTACTCAGATCTGTTTTTGTGGTTCTGTTTGGATCCTAATGTTTGAAATAAGACTTTCAGGCATGTTCTGTATGTGTTTATTACAGTATGTTATTTGATGTAATAATTTGCTCTTTCTTATACTCCACCATGTATTTTTAAAACCTTTCAGTCAAAATATTACAAAATAGAATAGATCAGAAAGCTAAAAAGGCCAGCATGTGAACGTCAGCATTTTGCTTCCCTTCTTCCCCAGATTCTGATTTTCTCTCTTCCCTGCCTCTTGCTCTACTTCCATAACATGGGCTGCTCTTCAAACACAGACTCCTTGGCTCAGCTTCCTTAATCCACACACTCCCCACCCCCCACCCCCGTGACATGTGGAGAACTTCATTTGGCCCTTCTGTCTCAGGCTCGGGTTTTGCTGGCCAAGCATAGTATTCTAGAATCCTATTGTCCAGCCTGTTGATTTATCCAAAGTGGCAATCCACAAGAAGCTTGGCGAGCCAACCTTGTGCCAGTCAGCCCTGAAACATTTGTGGGGATGGGGAATGAAGGCTCAGTGTCCCAAATGCAACAGCATTTCTGCTTGGTAGCTTCAGATAACTCAACCCATTAGGGATTAACCCAGATACTCACAGGGAAGTAGAGCAAGAGTGAGCCAAAAAGTATTGTCTCCAGAAGAACAACTCCGGAAGCTCGAATCCTCTAGGAAAACAGAGATGGATGTGAAATGAGGTGCTGCCCTGTGCAACCAAGTGGGGGGAGGCTTTGGAGGTGATGGACATATTCAAGCCAGGAAAAGGGGCAAGTAGGTTAGCAGGGCGGAGGACAACCCGACAGGTCTTTGGGCCAAGACAACTTACAGGGCTCCATTATTAGCCCTCTCCTTTCGTAAACCCCGGTTTCCTTATGATGTTTCATTTGCGGTAGCCTTCCTGTGGAATTTGTCTCTCCCAAGGAAAGTTCATCTGACACCCATGCTGTTCTCCTCTCGATCTCAGGCCAAGGCCTTTTTATTCTCCCAGCCTTTTGCATATACATTTATTTTGTTTATTATTGAAATTTTCATACCCCGCTTCCAAAAGGCTCAGGGTGGTTTATATTAAAACACAATTAAAATCAATTAACAATTAAAACAGAAATTATAAAACAGCATAAAACAATAATTAACAATCAAAACATCATAAAACAACAATTAAATAGCCAGAACAATTTAAAAACAAGTTTTAAAAAGCTGAGAAAGCTTGGTTGAAGAGTTGTGTTTTCAGAAGTTTTTTAAAAATTGCCAGAGATGGGGAGGCTCGTATCTTAGTAGGGAGCACATTCCACAATCTTGGGGCAGCAACAGAGAAGCAAAAACATTTGCTTTTATCTGCTGCTGCTTTTCATGTCTTGTTCTCGTGTTTTATTGGACTAGTTCACACATAACAGGAAAACACAGTGGCCTGCTCTGTGGATGAGTCTGCTAACTCTTCTGAGCCCATGTACTCTCTCCTCTCTTTACCTCCTTGGTGTCATACTCATCACATCCTGGTTTATTTAAACCAAAACTCATGCAGGGTGAAAAGACAAAGGCGGGGGGGACGGACCCTAGCAGCATGGGACCAGAGAGAGACTCACAGCTGCAGCCATTTGCGTCCATCAGCCCTGCCAGCACCAGCCACCACTATCCTTCTCTTCCTCCTCGGGCTGGTCCAGCACAGGGCTGAGGATGCTGGTGCAGGGCCCGGGTTCTTGTCCCAGTTCGTCACCCTCTAAGGATGGCAGTGGAGTGGGGGCGGGGGGAGAAAGGAGCATGTAGACATGGAAGAATTAGAACCCGCAATCATGAAACAGGACGTCATGTATGCCTCTTACTTCAGAACTGATTAACTGTTTCATTACCTCTATTCTCTTAAGGCACTTTGGGTATTTTTTAAACAGTACAGCAATCTAGAAATACTGGCTGACATCCAGAGCAAGGAAATGTCTGTGCAGTGAAAAGAGCAGACTAAAGTAACTGAACCAGTGCCCAAAGGAAGAGGTGATATTTGACAACCTCCCCTTCCCCAGGAAGCCCTCTATGCCACCTAAATATATGTCCCTAAGGGCTGTGTAACCTTCAAGGACATATTTTTGGGTGGTACAGAGGCCTTCCTGGAAAGGGGGAAGTCATTAAAACAAATAACAATTTCCCCAGTCCACTGGTGCTGTTAGTCTGCTCCTCTCACTACACCGGAACTTCTTTGCTCTGGATGTCAGGCACTCTAAAATTTAAATCATATCATATCATATCATATCATATCATATCATATCATATCATATCATATCATATCATATCATATCATATCATATCATATCTCATATAATGTCTTTATTCTACCTGCCTACATTCTACACCAATGAATTCCAAAACATGATAGCAAGTATTCTGGAAACACATGAGGCCCTTTGGAACTTCTTGCCAAGAGAGGCTCGGCTGAGTCCCTCCCTCTGTTTAGGAGGCTGATCCAGACCTCCTCCTTCAAAATGATTTTTATGGCCTGACTGCGCTTTTGAAGCTGACTGTTTTTAATGCCTTGTGCTGCTGCTTTTATTATCTTCCTTGATACGGGTTTGTATTACTTGATCCTATTTCACTATAAACGGTTCTGGGGAACTTTGGCTGGGAAACAGGGTGTAAATTAAACCAACGACTTACCTGAAGGTTTTAAAAGCATTTTACAAACAGTGGAGTTGTTCACAATCACATGACTATAGGAGACGCGCCAGCCTAGGTAGGAGAGCGGGGGGCGCTCCCAAATTGTTGTCATGTGCTTGCAAACATTATGGTAGGAGGAGGGAGAGTGATAATGTGTGAAGCAGCAGCTGGGTAGGATGAGCACCCCCTACCCAGATTCCATCCCCAGCATTTTACCGAGGGAGGAGGAAAAGCCATCCTACCCAGCTGCTGCCTTGCACACGATCACACTCCCTGCCTCCTACCTTCATGCTAGGGGTTCACATGACTGCCAATCAGAGAACACTCCCAGTTCTCCTGTCCACACTGGGTGCTTCTCTTACCTTGCTGGATAGGAGAGCCTATTACCTCTGCAAATCCTTACAACATATCTGGGCCAAAGGTCACTATTATTCCCATCTTACAGATAGGAGAAATGGCCACCTAATGGCTCAGTAGGGAAGTAACTTGCTTAGGGAGCAAGAAGTTGCTCGTTTGAATCCCCACTGGTATGTTTCCCAGATCATGGGAAACACCTATATCAGGCAGCAGCAATATAGGAAGATCCTGAAAGGCATCATCTCACACTGCGTGGGAGGAGGCAATGGCAAACCCTTTCTGTATTCTACCAAAGAAAACTACATAGCTCTGTGGTTGCCAGCAGTCGACACCGACTCGATGGCACAACAAGAAGAGACAGGAGAAACTAAAGCAGAGAGAGAAAGTACAGCAGGTTTGTTCCATTGCTGAAACAAGTGCTCACAAATTGGTGTTGGGTGCAGAATTCAGGCATACCGAGAAGCTCAGCTTATGTTTCTGGGCCATAAGGCTACAAACATAAACTTGAAAGCATGGGGGCTTTCAGAAGCCTCAGCAAGATTTCCCGGGGGATGGAGGTAGGATTTTAATACCCTGGGCTTCAGTGCCTTTGTCCCTACCCATAACTTTCAAAGGACTATAAATTTATGTAATATATGTAGGCTGCAGAATTCAGTTTTTACTGGCAAAGAACTTGGATTCCCTAGAAGAGCATGATGACTGACTAAGCAATAAATTAGCACAAAGAACACACACTCCTGAATTTGCCCAAGGCCCCACTATGAAAGTTGGACGGCTTGAACCCAGGCCTCTTTAAGAGCAAATCCTTCCTGCTGGCCAGGACTGCCCTTACCTTGCTTTTTCTGAAATGGTAGGAGACCAGCATACTGAGGAAAACAGCCAGCATGCAGAAGGCCTGGAAAGCCAGGATGGCAGCCCGCAATGACCAATCTTCCTGGATCAAACAGGGTGTGCCATCAGTGCAGGTGGTACATCCTTCTCGACAGCGGCGGCACTCCTGTACGTTTCCAGAATCCATTGCTCCATATTGGGAAGCACTTTCCCCTGTTAAGAATTGGGGAAGAAGAGAAATGGGATGTGAGACCGATATGTGAAAATTGAGGTTTCATATCCCTCCTTGTAAGGATCAGCTAAAATTCTCACTGACTATTTAGCAGTGAATTTTGCCAGAACTACCTTGCTAGATTGTTATGAGGAGGAAGATGGGATGTATTTATGGAAACTTGAGCTCCTTAGAAGGATCAGAAGAAAAAAATGTTTTTAAAAGCCGCAGTGCCTCCAAGACTTCAAGGTGTATTCAGTTATTGGCTTGAGCTTATTTGCGTTGATATTGTTAGTCATCATAGATATTTTAAATACAAAGATGAGACAAATATAATCAATATATATATATATATATACACATAACATATATGCATGCTCTGCAGGGGAACAGAGATAGCTCAGAATGGAATACTGGACACAGAAGTCAGCCTTTTGAGAATCTCAGCCTTTACTTCCCCCCCCCCTTTTTTTTAAGCAAGTTTCAAGTTCTTATGGATGCAAAAATAGGCTCGATAATGTGTGGTCAAATGTCTACTGAAATCTCCGAAGCCAGGGCATTTTTCACATAGCAGGCTTTACTGCGAGTTCGAAGTTGCATCAAGAAACTGACACAAAAAGGGGATTTTTAAACCCTGGATATAAATCAGGCTATACTCTAACGTGCAATGAAAACCCCGAATTGTTTGTAAAGTCCTCCCCGATAGCTCGCAGGGACTTCAGGGTTAATGTGGCCGATATGTGAACACACACCCTCCATTCCGGAGATGACTACTAAAAGCCCTGTGTGAAAAACACCCAGGAGGCTTTACAGACAGGGCTTTTATTTCGAATCCACTCTGGATTGGTGTGTGCCAGTCCACATATTAGCTAGATTTACCTCGAAGTCCCTGCAGGCTATCTGGACAGACAGGACTTAGTTTTTCCCTGAAGGGAGGCTGTGCATTCTGGCTTAGCCCAGAGTATGTCTGGCTTTTTAAAAATCCTCTAGTTTCAGAGGCTTTGGGGGGGAAACCTGGGGCTTCTGTTTTGCCCCACAGTTTCTCTGTTATGTGTGGGGTGGTCATGCCAGTAAATCAGCATTTTCCAAAACTCAATGAAGGGGAGTCTGACAGCTGTTTGGGGTATGGTTTGCTCTAAGTGGTTTGCAATTGCAAATGCTGGGGGCGGGGAGATGTTGTTGCAGATTGGTGATACTCTGTGGAGGGAGTCCAGAAGGGGAGCGGGAGGGAGAAATTCCTGAGTTAAACACAAGCACAAATAGCAAAATGTGTGTCCTCCTATGTTTTACATCGGCTTTAGATATGCAGAATGGATGTAACCTGAGCCCTTTTTTGTCTGAGCTGATTTCATTAGGTGTGTGTATGGGGCGGAGGGGACGTGAGGTGATGAAGGCAGTCACTCACAAAGGCAAGGGTTAAGCGTCCTGCTGTTTGATCCAGCTGGCAACTCGTCATGCCATCCTTCTGCTCTTAGCTGTCAAACTAAAAAACAAAACAAAACACTCTCTTGCCTCTTCCTCTGTGGTGTCATTTGTGATTGGTTGGAGGAAAAACCCGGAGCTAGTAGGTGGGAATGCACAGGAAAAAGATCTGGCAGGAAGTGCAGGGAGGAGCTGACAGTTTATGTGAACTGTCAATTTAATCCCCTGAATTAAACATCTTGTGAATCTGCTGCGAAGCAGATCAGCTCTTCACATACCCCATGGCATGAAGGCATGTGTGAATAACTCCCAGGAGAACAAATAAGAATGCCAATTGTTTGGTGGGGTCGTAAGGCTTCTTGCCCTCTCATGAAACTAGAGTGAATTATGTAGAGTAGCTCAAAAGATGCTTATTAAATTGATGCTGAACAAGTAAGAGGGAGAAATGAACAGATTTTGTTTCTCGTTCTTGTGCTCTGGCTCAGATTGGCTCGCTGCCCAGTCAGTCAATCTCATTGCCAATTACCGATATAAAGCACAAAACCCCAGTAATAACTAAGCTAAAATCTCAGTAAAAGCCTGGATATGCTAGGAATCATTAGACAGCTGCCTAGGACAGCAGTTTTTATGGGGCAGACAAGTGGCAGCACAGACTTGGAGCTCAAAGCCACCAGCTTGTGTTCTTCAAAGTTTCCAGGCCGTGGGTATTTGCTATAAAAAGCTGGATAATGCTGCTACCTACCAGACTGACCATTACCGGAGGAGTACGAGGAAGAGAAGATCCTGCTTGGCCCATAGAAGCCTGGTTTGCAGACACAGAGGTATTTTCCAAGGACGAAACCCTGGCTTTCCTGTGGGATGCACTGAAAGGAAGAAAGCACATTTGTGAGTTAGTTTCTTTTTCTCTCTTCAGATGCATGGCTAAGCTAACCTGCCCTTTACTCGATATGGGGCCATTTTAAAGCACCCATAGTTTGAAGGGCTGCGTTGTACCCTCTGTTTTCGGAATGGCTTTCTCTGACTTTAGGGACAGTTTATTGAATCTTCTTGCCAATCTGCTTTTTCATATGCAAAGTGAAGTCAGGCTTCCAACTGATTTTTGCATCATAAGGTATTATAGGAAGAAGGTTTCTTGGGACAAAATCTGTAACAGGTAAATCTACAGTCTCCACTGCATCTCTTTACACAGCATCTTTGTTGTCTCTAGGGGGCTTGGATGGCCAGAAATTTCCCATGATCTCATTTTGTTTTCTTAGCACACAATCAGAAATGCAGATAGGAACACCAAGATGAAACATGAATAAGTATTTTATTGAGTGAGAAGGGGACTGCATTAATTAATTATTAAGTGCGCAAGACGAAGACCAGAGCAATACTCAGATCAAAAATAAGAAAACAATAAACATTAAAAACAACAACCAACAATCTACAAGACTAAACTGAAACAAAAGATAATATATCCACATTGCAACCCTTCCCAACGACGCCAAAATAAGTTTACAAACCTGTTAATAAAACAAAAATATATCCACATTTTAAATTTTTAGTCTGCAAGTACAGTCTGAAGGCAGATGCTGGTGGCGATTATTAAAGCTAAGCAGATCTCTGCCTGAATGGGAGACAACCTTGCCTAGGTACCCCATCTAAGCTGAGTTTCTTAAGGCAAGAATAAGCTAAACGTAAAATGAATAAAATAAGGTGTTATCAAGCTGGTCTTAGAGTTTGTCTACAGTTTATATTTTTACTGGTTTCAAAATGGGCCCCACCCAAGGGATCTGCACATGCTTAGTGGTGTCCTGTTGCTACTAGGTTGTGAGTGTACAAGGGAGGGGACAATGGAATAGCAGCAGGAAGTAGGATTAAGGCTTTCTTCTTGCAGTATTTCCCACAAAAATTATGCCCCCTGGTGGTTATTGCAGGCTTGGGAGGGTGGCATTCGGTGGGAAAATTGTGCAAGGGGAAGAATGTACCCTGACCCTGCACGCTGTAGTCCCGAGGAGGATCAAGACCCCCTGTGACTGCTACTTGCCAAGAAGGGACACTTACAGCCCACTTCTGGTGTTAAGCCCACCTGCTAATAAAAGCTTAATATAAAATGTACTTTGGTGACTCCTGGGTCAGAACAAGTGGCATTCACTTTTTATTCACACAATTCCCTATTCAACTCAGCATACCCTCCCTCCCAGTGGCTGTTGCTGGTTAGGGCTGTGAATGGAACTGGTTCCACCGCTTTGACAGCGGAGGGTGTCTAGCTTTAAGAGTGGGGGAGGGTGCACTTACCCCTCCCGCCACTTTCCCCCCACCGGCGTCCGTTTTTTTAAAAAGCCCATTGGGGTCTCCGACGCGCCTGCCAGCATGGGCACACACACACCTGCACACACAGGCACGTCGGAGACTTCCGGTCACATCCGGAAAACAGGTGCAATGGGGCGGCAGGGAGGTACGCTGTTGCCCTGATGAGCTTTTTAAAAAATGGACGCCGATGGGGGGGAAGCGGCAGGAGGGGTTTACTAAGTGCACCCTCCCTCACTCTTAAAGCAGCACCCCTGCCGCCTTCGAGCCTCCCCGTCACGTTTCCATGCACATCCCCATTGCTGGTGTGTTTCTTTTTAGACTCTGAGCCCCTTTGGGACATTTTCTCATTCTTTTTTCTCATTCCTTTTCTCATTTCTTTTCTCATGCCCCTTTGGGACATTTTCTCATTCTTTTTCTCATTTCTTGTGCAATACAAACTGCTTTGTGAACCTTTTGTTGAAAAGCAAGATATATTCTTCCTATTTATGTGAATACATATTTACATCACTATTATTATTATTTCTTGTTTACACAGTCAAACAGGTGTTATTGACTGGTTTATTTTATCCAGACATCGTGTCCTTCCCAAGGACCTGAGATGGCTGAATATCAATATTGTTATTATTATAGATATTGTCACAAAATATAGGCTGTTCCCAGTAAAGTTGCTTTTTGTAATTGGCTGGTGGTGATTTCTATGTCCCCTGTGGTGTTGAGGTGCTCTTCAAGGTCTTTTGGAATTGCACCTTAGGGTGCCAGTTACTACTGGGATTATTTTGGTCTTCTTCTGCCACAGCCTTTCAATTTCAGTTTGTAGATCTTTATATTTTGTGATTTTTTCTATTTCTTTTTCTTTTATTCTGCTATCACCTGGTATTGCTATGTCGATTATTTTAACTTGTTTTTCTTTCTTCTCGACTACAGTTATATCTGGTGTGTTGCGTGGCAGATGTTTGTCTGTTTGTTGACAAAAGTCCCATAATATTATTTATTTGTTTGTTATAAAATTTATTTTTATTTTATATTTTATTTTATTTATATATTTTATTATTATTATTATCCCCTTATACAAAACTATGGTGTGGCCACACCTGGAGTACTGTGTACAATTCTGGTCACCACATCTAAAAAAGGACATTGTAGAACTGGAAAAGGTGCAGAAGAAGACAACCAAGATGATCAGGGGCCTAGAGCACCTTTCTTATGAGGCAAGGTTACAACACCTGGGGCTATTTAGTTTAGAAAGAAGACGACTGCAGGGAGACATGATAGAGGTCTATAAAATCATGCATGGTGTGGAGAAAGTGTATAGAGAGAAATCCTTCTCCCTCTCACATAACACTAGAACCAGGGGTCAACCCATGAAATTGATTGCCATGAAATCTAGGACCAACAGACGGAATTACTTTTTCACACAACACGTGATCCACTTGTGGAATTCTCTGCCACGAGATGTGGTGGCAGCCAACAACCTGGATGGCTTTAAGAGGAGTTTGGATAACTTCATGGAGGAGAGGTCTATCAACAGCTACTAGTCAGAGGGCTATAGGCCACCTCCAGCCTCAAAGGCAGGATGCCTCTGAATACCAGTTGCAGGGGAGTAACAGCAGGAGAGAGGGCATGCCCTCAAATTCAGTTTGCAGGCTTCCAGCGGCAGCTGGTGGGCCACTGTGCAAAACAGGATCATCATCATCATCATCATCATCATCATCATTTATTCGATTTCTATACCGCCCTTCCAAAAATGGCTCAGGGTGGTTTACACAGAGAAATAAGAAATAAATAAGACGGATCCCTGTCCTCAAAGGGCTCACAATCTAAAAGAAACAGTAGACACCAGCAACAGTCACTGGAGGTATTGTGCTGGACTAGATGGGCCTTGGGCCTGATCCAGCAGGACTGTTCTTATGTTATTATTATTTTAGAGTCAAACTCTGGATATTTCAAACAAAGACTTTTCTAGATGGCTGTTTATCTCTCCTTTTTTCCAACTCCCACACAGTACTTCCTGTCAGGCTCCGGTGCAGGATCCAGACACGTGTGTGGGATTCAGAAGAAAAACCCATTCATTCTCCCTCTTTGTGACTTTTAGCTCTGTGGTCAGACACTGAGCGCTGCCTTTGTGCTATTTTTACAGCTCCTCCTGCTGGTCAGCGCTTGCTTTCCACTCTCTTTTCATGTCTACTTTAAAGTACTGTAGTCATGAAAAGAAACAGAAAATAAGCACAGGCCAACAGGCGGCACTATAAAAATAGTGCTAAGGAGCAGGCCTATAGCCAGCCTGAAAGTTCGGGGGGGGGGCACAAAGAAGTGGTGGTGGGTGGACAGTTTATTTGGTCTTTTAAAGTCAACTTGAGGCCTGAGGCACTTATTTGTAGAAAAATTAGTGGGGACAGAGAAAAATGGGGGGCAGGGGTGAGCCTGCCCAGGCCTGGCCTGTCCCCCTACCCCCAGCTACAGGCCTGCTAAGCCAGGTGCTCAGCATCTGAATACAGAGCCAACACTCACAAGGAGAACAGGATTCTTCAGAGGCCCACACAGCATCTGGATTCTGCACGAGAGCCTGGAGGGAAGTACTGCAGGACACCGGGATTTGGGATGGGGGGGGGACACAAGGTCAGAGCAGTGGCGGCCCGTGTACGCGCCACTGGGGGTGGGGTGGCGGGAGGCACCTTTAAGAGTAAATGCATTGGGTGCTTCCCTCCGCAGCCGCCACACCTGAACGCTGTGCAGAGAAGCGGCGTGCCACCCAGCAGCCCCTGCATTGGGGAATCGCGGCCACCACTCACCTTGCTGACACGGAGCCGAGCCCCTGCCAGTGGCCAGCTGAGTGGCGGTGGCGATTCCCCGCCGCAGGGGCTGCTGGGCGGCACGCTGCTTCTCTGCACAGCGTTCAGGTGTGGCGGCTGCGGAGGGAAGCTCCTAATGCATTTACTCTTAAAGGTGCCTCCCGCCGCCCCCGCCCCCCAGCGGTGTGTTCACAGGCTGCCACTGGGTCAGTGGTGCTCTTACCCCTGGACTTGCAGGCAGAAGTCCAGTGTCTCCATATCCCTAGGGCCCCCCAAATCCTCTTTAGTCTGTCGCAGGTGGTATGGCCGCCACGCCGCTGGACCGCACTGCACTGGGCAGCTCAGCGTGACCTCTGATTTAGAGACAGAGGGTGCAGTGAGGAAAGAGATGGGATGGGGATGTGTTAAGTTGCATGTTTAAATGTTTCTGCTACTGCCTATTTGCATAAATATACCTGTTTTATATTCTTACATTCTTGTGAGTTCCGTTACTGTTTGTGCCCTTAAGAACCCACTTGTTAAAAATACTGTGTATGTCATGGTGTGTCTGTGTGTATAGATGCTGTTTAACTTGCGGGCGGGGGGGGGGGGGGGGGCTGGCTCCAAAGGCTTTTAGGTCCAGGCTCCAAAATTACCTAGGTGCACCTCTGCATGAGGTAAGTAGACAATTAGAAAGGTCCAAGATCTTGTTCTCAATCCTGATTCAAATTAAGCAGCAAAGGCAGCCCAGATGATTACTGCAGTGCTTTGATGGCTTTTGTAGGAGAATAGACTTAAAAGAGACTTCTCCTTCTTCCCTCAACAGCCAACCTCTTCTTAACCTCTTGTCAGATAAACTTAGGAACACAGTGTCGAGTCTTATCCAAAATACTCCTTTTTTCTGCCTCTTGCAACCCCTTCTCACTATTCTAGCTGCATGGAGTCCCCCACCCCCACCCTCGGACACCAGTGGTTAAACATGTAAGCATTATAATTGCCAAATGTTGGATGGCCAAATCCCCTTTTCCTAAAACCTAAATGGACCACTAATGCTGCAAAGCACACTAATCCCTCGGGAAGTGACCAATGCCAAATGGAGAGGTAACGTGACCACCGAATCAGCACCCATCGGTGAGCCTCCTGGAGCTTTAATGCCAAAGGACCTAGAGACCCCCTAAACCCCAAGCCAGGAGAACAGATGTCAATGGAAATGTGGGGCAGAGATGTTGAAAGAGAGAAGGTGCAAAGAGTTACACAGAGAATCAGCAAACTGTTCCATCTGTATGCAGTCATGTCATTCCGGTATTTGCATACAGACATTTCTGCTGTTAATTTCTGAATCAGTAGATTTCAAACTTTGAAGTGTCACGACAGAAGGCCGGATGGCAGGCACAAACAGAGATGAGGGAAACAAGCGGAATGTATTAGAGGTGAAACTGAATTTCATGTACAAAAATTAGCAGGATTCAAAGCTTACTTTGGAATTTGTGAACATATTCCACAAGAGATGCAAGTTTGGGGCAGTATAGAAATATGTTATATAAAATAAATAAAAATCAATATTTTTTGGAAATTTGTTGAGTACCAAAAAAAACCCCTTAAATCTTCTTGATATACTTGTACACCTTGGCCTTTCTCCTTTAAAGCCCTCAAATCCACCTGCATTCGTAATTGGGAATTTTGAAAACATTTGAACCAGTAGATAGTAAATTCAGGTTTTTGCAAACACATTTGTGTCAGGGGATCCTCCCCCACACCTAACATTTTTTTAAGTTCCACTGTGGATCACTTAACTAAGATTATCTTAGTTAAGTGATCCACAGATTTTATACCTTTTGACCAACCTCTAGGATCTCTTATAGCTTCAATGCATGCTTATTGCTGGAGTGGGATTCTAACCCCCCTTAAATGATCTTGTCCCTTGTTGCCCCTTTAGTCTGGAACTCTCTCTGAGAACATCTGCATTGTCACCTCTTTCTCTTCCTTCAAATTCCTCCCTAAAGCCTACCTTTTCCACAAAGACTTTTGACACAATCCTTCTATTTGTGGTTTTTTTCTTGCCTGATTTATCAGGCAAAAACCTTTCAGAGTGGCTAAAAGCATAATTGAAAACACAGCAGCAATACATCTTCAGCTATCTAAAGGGCTGTCACACAGAAGGAACAGACATGTCCTCTGTTGCTCCTGAGGGCAGGACTAAAGGTAAAGTGTGCTGTCAAGTCTATTTCGATTCCTGGCACCCACAGAGTCCTGTGGTTTTCTTTGGTAGAATACAGGAAGGGTTTACCATTGCCTCCTCCTGTGCAGTATGAAATGATGCCTTTCAGCATCTTCCTATATCACTGCTGCCCAATATAGTACCAGTGGGGATTCGAACCAGCAACCTTCTGCTTGTTAGTCAAGCATTTCCCCACTGCACCACTTAAGGTGATGAGGGCAGGATTAGATGGGTTGAAATGACAAGGGAGCAGATTCTGGCTAGACGTTAGGAAGGGCTTAACTGTAAGAGCTGTTCAACAACAGAATAGTCTGCCTCGCACAATGATAGGCTCTCCATCACGGAAGGTTTTCAAACAGAGTACTAAGCAGAGGGTGGGACTAGAAGGAAGCCTCCCAGCTTCCTTTCAACACTAACGTTCTATGAGCCCATGGCATTAAGATACAAAAAGGAACAGAAGCAGAAACACAGTAAAGGCCAGGTTAGTTTAAAAGCAGCAGTTAAACACACACCCTAAGAAGCCTGGACAAATAAAATTGTCTTTACTGCAACAAGAAAGGCAGCACACTTAGTACTAGGCAAGCCTGCCCACAAAAATGATTACAAAGATTCTCTGTCCTTATCCTTGACTGAAACCAAGCCTTAGGCATGTTCACATGACTGTTAAGTGGGTGGGGAAAGCATCCTTCATTCAGTTGTGTTGCATTAAAAGCTAGGTCAGAGGAAGAGAAAGTGGTCATGCGGGAGGTGAGCACAGGCTCCAATCAGTGGTGCCCTTTAGACCGGACTTCCGGTCTGAAGTCTGGTCCTCCACCACCTGGGGGTCCCCCAAATTTCCCGGCGGTGGTGGCTGTGCCGCTGGCCTGCTCTGCATCGCTGCCAACGGGTGCCCCACAGCAGCCTACCCACCAATCATGCGAGCAGGCTTGCAGCCCACACGGCCAACCCGCCCACCTGATCTCCTGTTGCGTGGCAGGGGCAGAGGCTGAGGGCCGAATGCAATGGAGCCTGTGCCGCCTGCCCACACCTGTGTCATGAATAATGCACATTATGTGACACATGTGACGTTACGTGATGCATGGCACATGCGTTGTACGAGCCAAGAGGCAAGGCAGCGTGAGCAGAGGCTGCTGAGAGGGAGCTCCTCCAAGCCTCGTGAGCAGCACTAGCAGCAGCAGCAGCAGCAGCAGCCCTGCCCTAAGAATGAGAGACAGACTGGCTGAGACACAGAGAGCAAAAGAAACAGAGCAAGAGAGACACAGAGAGAGAGGCAAAGGAGAAAGAGAAAGAGATAGGGACAAATGAATGTAGTAAAGACACTGGGCTGTGTCAAATGCAACGCAGGGCCAAGTTTGATTTTAACCGAGCTTCTAAAAACCATCAGAAATTTACTCTGCAGACAATAAACAACAATGTGGTTTGTTTTGGCTGCTGGTGGTTTGTTTGGCCCCTCCCTTCGCCCAGACCTCCCAAATGGAATCCCAGAATTCCAAGTCTGCCCTGGCAATGCTTCGCCCCATTACTCCCTCTCTTACAACTGGTCGCTAGCTTGGCGTGGGTGTGGAAAATTTTTGGCTGTTTTTGCCCATCCTCGCCTGCGCTTGGCTGGTTTGAGCCTAGCTATGGCATGGCTATGTAGCAGAAATTCCCCGGGTTCTGTGACAGAGATTGACACCAACGGTGAGAGAAAACAGATTTCTTTATTTGCCGGCAAATGATCCCAGCAGAATAATTTCCAAAGGCTGAGACCCTGATTACTCTGCGGGCTCGCCTTTTATACACATAACAATTTACATACAGTGGATACAATTCTCATTAGTAAGTATCGTCATCTTACAATTATTACTAATCAGATAATTTTCCCTACTAACTATAACTATGCATTTCCCCCCTCCTTCTCTCTGCATATTTCTATGACTATTTCACTCCCTATTAGCTGTGGCCTTGAGCGAGCGCTGGCCAGCAGTTTGTTATCTACAGATAGCAAGGGGGCCTCCTGTCTACATACCAACACGTGGACAAGAGTTATTATGCTGTTAGCAAGTTGCAATTAGAGCCGCTTGGTCTATGCAGACTTTCTTTAACCATTTCTTGACCATAAAACTGAGTCTGCCTCAGCTACATGAAGAAAGACAGTCCAGAGCTTTCTGTGCACGTAGTGCCTTTGTATGTAGTTCAGAAACTTCAGCTGGTCCAACTGAATCTAGCAGCAGCTAGACTGGTCTCCGGAGAAGACTGGTCTTCTTGGAGAGACCATATTATGCCTGTTTTAAAACAACCGCATTGGCTGCCAATAGGTTTCCGGGCAAAATACAAAGTGCTGGTAATTGCCTCTAAAGCCTGAAATGGCTTAGGACTGGGTTACCTGGGAGAGCACCTTCTTCTGCATGATCCCCGCAGCACATTTAAGGTCATCAAGAGAGGCCCGTCTCTGGATGCCACCAATTCATCTGGCAGTGTCTTGGGAATGGTCCTTCTCTGTAGATGCTCCTGGGCTATGAAATGTGCTCCCTATAGCTGTTTGTGGTTTAACATCTTTACCAGCCTTTAAAAGAGCCTTTAAGACACCTTTTTTTTTTTAAAGCCAGGCTTTTAGTAATCTTTGAATGCTTTAAATTGTGTTAACAGTTTGTCTTATTTTGCTTTTGTTGTGTTTATTTTTATGAACTGCCTAGAGCCTTTGGAGTCAAGCGGTATATAAATTAAATAAATAATATTATAATAATAGTTTTGCAAATAAAGTGGCCGCAATTAACCAGCAAGGAAGGTTAACAGTCCCTTTCTCCCATGAGTTCCATAGTGTCCTACAACTAGAAGAAGATGTCAGCTCCCCTTCCTGGCGGTTGCAGAGGGAGCATGGCATTTGGAATAAAGTTCGCACCACCTCCACTGTCATCCCCATTATTGGTTAGAGGGAAAGGAGGAGGATGCCGGCCCAAGGCACCCCAGCACAGAAAGCCATGCCTTTTTTCTTTCTTTTTTTGCTACTGTAGTCACCCTGCTCTCCCTCCCCAATGTCTTTGCCCAGCATGGGACACATCTGTGACTGCTGCTGTGTGAGATTTTCTACTGCAGAGATGTTATGGTAGCAGTGATGTCATTAGTTGCTAGGCAGGTTTTGCCCAAGAATATCCAGAGGAAACCATGGAGAGGTGCTGGCCTCCTAGAGCGGTCACATCACGTGGCTAATTCTTGGCTGCTCTAAGCCAGCAACTCTGTGGGTAGAGCTCTTGCAACAAACCGAGAAATAATAAACCACCAGGGGCGATCCAGACATAATGCAATGGCAAATTGGAGCTCAGTTAAAACAAAAAGCCAACTATAAACCTACAAACCTATTACATTAATAACTGTTTGGCCAAACTGAACTTTGGTTGAATTTGAGAGGTGTGTTCAGATGAAAAAAAACACACACACCCAGGAATGCTGAAATTAAACTGAGATTCCGTGTTGCATCTGAATGCAACCACTGAAACACTTTTGACTGTTGCTTTCCTACTATGAAAATGCATGGCACTAAGGGAGGGGAGAGGAGGAATCAATTGCTTCCAATCACTTGTGTCTTGTTGATTTCATTGAGTGGCACACAGTGTAGCTTGGGGCAGGGAAGGCTGTGTTGGCAGGGGAGGAGGGAGGCCATGAATAGCCATGATTTTCTGCTCCGAAAACCACATATTTTCTGTTTCCAAGAAGTGCCTTCAGTAGTCAGTGGGTTTAAGGATATTGTCAGATCCCTGAGGGATTAAAAAAAAAAGCTATGACCAGATGTGCAAGTTGCTGAGCAATTAAACTGACAGCACAAGTGTTCTGCATTTCACTGCTGTCTGTTCTTCTGAGTGGAAAACATTCAGAAGAATGGCTGGATAATAACACTCATGTGATGGACCACAAAAGAGTGCTTCCACACTAGATGTTTACACTGGAATTGCTACTCTTCATTGACTAACTTTTTATAGGGCATCTACAGGATATCATCAGCAAACTATTGTTCTCCCACATTATTTGAGGAGCTCAGAAGAACTGACTTTTAAAAAAAGAGGGTGGAGTAGAAAGAGCAGAGGCCAGCCCTGTCCAATGTGGACAAAGCACTACTAAAGCTTTTCAGGGCACCTCCGGTGCCTTTAAAACTAGACACTTTCCTTGCAGGTTCAGCCACTTTGCAGGAGGGTGATGGATAGCCTTTGATTTGCCCCTTGAATAGCTTCTCTGACCTTCCCTTATACTTGTTTATTTTCTCATGCAGACAGTGGCAGCACCAGGAATAAAATTGTGGGGAGGGGGACACAGAAGGGGCAACGTACATTTATGAGTGGGAGAGCTGGGTCCCACATATTACATTTATGAAACAGAATGGGGGTCAGGTGGGGGGGGCAAGCTACTTGTCTGGGGGAGGAATTGTCCCCCCTGCCCTCCTGGAGCTACCCATGCATGGTGACAGCTTTAATTACTCATAACCTCTTTTTTACTGCAGAATAGGACTATTTTGCCATTTAAAATAACACAAAAGCAAAAATAATGAGAGGAAATAAGTAGTTCAGTTAGTTCAGAAATAAGTCATTAAAGCCTTCCTTTACTGAAAAACACAACAACAGATGTTAGGGCGATTCAGACAGTCTGCAACAGTTATTAGGGCAATTCAAAGGGCAAATCTTTCAGCATTAATTCATGCACTGAATAGGGAAGCAATGAGACGATGTGATCCTGAAAGGAGGTTTCAGTTAGCATTGGAAAGGACCTTTGCTGAATGGAATTTACTTCTGAGTAAACATTATAGAAATAACTTGGCCACGGGGAAGGGCATCGCAGGTTAAGAAAAAGTTATATTCAGTTTCTGGTGGAACTACCATTTTAATTCCATTTCTAACTAATTGTGGAAAAGCAATACCTAAGCAAAGCCACCTAATGGCTCAGTGGGGAATGACTTGACTAGCGGTTTGAATCCCCACTGGTACTATATCAGGCAGCAGCAATAAAGGAAGATGCTGAAAGGCAACATCTCATACTGTGTGGGTGGAGGCAATGGTAAACCCCTCCTGTATTCTACCAAAGAAAACCACAGGGCTCTATGGTCGCCAGGCGTCAACACCGACTTGACAGAAAACTTTACCTTTACCTTCAATACCTAAGCAGTGCTAAAGGGCTACAATATGGAAATACCCAAGGATTGAGATCTGAACTGCGAAAAGGACAAATCCACTTTTGTGAGTTAATATCAGAATTATCTACAGAAATAAAGGGATAGTTTTCACATATATCTAAGCCCTAGCCATACATTATATTCAACACATGTACAATGTGTGTACAGTGCAAGCATGTACAGATCAGTATGCATGTTCAACACATGTAGAGTAATACACTTCCTATCTTTACCCTGCATTTGAAGAAGCCTGTATCCAGATTCAGTTTTGAAATGAATGCATGTACAGTCATTCATACAAACACATACATGTGCACAGACACCTGTGCACACGTACATCATCATGTCTAAATAGGGCTAATAAGAGAAGACCAGACAAAATGGTATTGGTAGTATGGACTAATCTTAGAAGAGAAGTACACATTGATGCTTTATCCATCCCGGTTATTTTCTAATACAAGATGTGCTAGGGACAAGCACTAATGGGAGATGTGCCCTTTGACCTGGAAGCCCTTCCACCGAATCCCAGATGTACAAGATGGACTTTATGTGGTAAAGGAAGAGCTCTCTGTACATGCTTACAGGGCTCATCTTTATTTTTAATTGATTTCAGTTCTGAGGTAAGGCTTTGATGAAGGGAGTCTCAAGGAGGAATTTGAAAGAGGAATGGGGCAGAGTTTTGCATTAACCAGAATCTTGGCTGGAATTCTGGGTTCCGATTAGGACACAATTTATGTAATGGACCCAGAACCTGCTGAACTGTGGCAAATCTAGTCACATTCCAGAGACTGTTCAAGGCAGGGCTGCCTCAGGCCCACAACATAGCAGTCTCCTGTTTGCTGGGGCCTCTGCTACAGAGAGAGGGTGCTGTTGTTGGTGAAACGTGCTGCAGCAGAGTCCTCTGTGCATGTCAGACAGGGGGCAAATACAGCCCGGATTATCCTTAGACCATGGTAGGCGCCCAACCCTCATGCTCCAAGGTCTGCAATGACAGGAGTGGATGGTGACACAGCAGTGCCCCCTTGCCTCATTGGAGACCTCGGGGCATGCACAAAGGTGCCACACTAAGCCTCTCAGTAGATGGAATCCTTTATTAACTCCACAGTCCACTTTGGAATTTGGGGTGGAGAGGGATGAAGCCATGGATGACTCCAAGGAATAAAACAAAAGGTAGTGGGTGCTCCGCTCCCCGCCACAAATATTTCCTCCTCCAAGTTTCAGACAATACAGTTACAGGTGAAACTCGGAAAATTAGAATATCGTGCAAAAGTCCATTAATTTCAGTAATGCAAATTAAAAGTTGAAACTAATATATGAGACAGACGCATTACATGCAAAGCGAGATAAGTCAAGCCTTAATTTGTTATAATTGTGATGATCATGGCGTATAGCTCATGAGAACCCCAAATCCACAATCCCAGAAAATTAGAATCTTACATGGAACCAAGAAGACAAGGATTGTAGAATAGAACAATATCGGACCTCTGAAAAGTATAAGCATGCATATGTATTCAGTACTTGGTTTGGGCCCCTTTTGCAGCAATTACTGCCTCAATGCGGCGTGGCATGGATGCTATCAGCCTGTGGCACTGATGAGGTGTTATGGAAGACCAGGATGCTTCATTAGCGGCCTTCAGCTCTTCTGCATTGTTTGGTCTCATGTCTCTCATCCTTCTCTTGGCAATGCCCCATAGATTCTCTATGGGGTCAGGTCAGGCGAGTTTGCTGGCCAATCAAGCACAGTACACTGTATACTTTTCAGAGGTCCAATATTGTTCTATTCTACAATCCTTGTCTTCTTGGTTCCATGTAAGATTCTAATTTTCTGGGATTGTGGATTTGGGGTTTTCATGAGCTGTACGCCATGATCATCACAATTATAACAAATTAAGGCTTGACTTATCTCGCTTTGCATGTAATGCGTCTGTCTCATATATCAGTTTCACCTTTTAATTTGCATTACTGAAATTAATGGACTTTTGCACGATATTCTAATTTTCCGAGTTTCACCTGTATAGTATACTATGGTCCTATAGCTTGAATTCATTATTTTAAAAAGCCTCCATTGTTTAAAGATGCCTCAATTGTTCACTCTTCTACCCCAGAACAAGCAGCAGGAGCCAGTGCAGCCTGGTAAGTAGGAGACTCCTCCAGCCTCCTGGGAGCCAGCCCAACCCCTATGCTTCCTTCCTGGCCAGGAACTGGGGTGGATTATACCATGTGTGCAGGGGCAGGGGGGGCAGGGTAAGCTCCCCTACAGATTTCAACTGGTCTGGTACCTACATCTCTCCCCACCCCAGTCTTTCCTGCCGCAAGGTCTTGGATACAAACTATGTGTGATTGGTGTGAATACTGTCATTCCTCGCCAACCGCTAGGGTTCCATTCAGGCAAAACCTTGCCGTTGGCAAATTTGTGGTTGGTGAGGCATTAAAGTCTATTGGAAACAAGGGGTGAGGGGAACCACAACCACAAAAAGACCTTAAAATAAAGGGGGGGGATAATTTTTTTTGCTAAAAATCACCAAAAAAATCCTGTAGTATCACCAACAGCTACCAAGAAGAATGAGCAGATCGAACCTTTGGAAATTTTTTGAACCTCCCCGAATCACTCAAAGGCATTTTAAATTGGCAAGGGACAGCAAGTTCAGCAAGGGTTAGCAAGAGACACCAAGCGGAATGAGCAGGTCAAACCTCTGAACCCCCCCAAAATTTCTGAAACCCCTCCAAAATCACCTCCAAAAACCCCCTCACCAAATGCGGATACTCAGGTGGCAGTTAGCAAGACCTGTCACAATTTCGTAACCATGGTTTGTAAAGCCATGGTTAGCAAGGGATGACTGTATGAAAGAACATTGTCATGCCTTCAACAAGTGAAAAATTACCTAAGGAGCCATGTGACAAATGACCTGCTTAAAGACTTGGTTATCATGGGTATTGGAAAAGTTGTCAGTCCCTTGATCTGAAGAAAGTTGTAGACAGACTTGCTTCTTGTCACAACATTCTGTTTCATTAATAAGGTAAAATAAACTAATGTTAATTACCTTATCTCTGTAAGTATTTATTGTATAGCAAAATCCTAATAATGTTCTTTGCCATCCCTTCACTCCCCCAAACTAGCTGTTCTAGAGTCACCCCTGAATGAAGCCGTTCTGTCAAACCGTTTGGGAGAGCAACCAAGTGATTTTGCTCATCTCTGATTTGAAGTGACTTGAGGAACATGATGTGGGAGGCTGTTCCCTGCATAAGCAGCAGAAGGCAGAAGGCACAAAGACGGAAGTGGGAGGAAGAGGCAAAAAGGACTAAGAGTAAGAGCAGCTGAGCATGTGTGGGGTAGACAGTGTGAGAAGGAAATGAGATGTGGTCAGGGACGGAGAATAGGAGGGATAAAAACTCAGACCCTCACACAGATTGCTAAAGCAGAAGTGCCTGGGCTCCAGGGAAGAGGATATTTAAAGAGCTCCCATGGTTCATAAGAAATGATTTAATTACACACACACAAGGAACAGCGTGAGCCACTGGTATTTACCCAGCATGAGAAAAGAAGGATGGAACGGAAATAAGGGTTAAAGATAGATGTGAGCCGTTAATTAACAAGGCTGGACCGTGTTTCCTTAAAAAAATAAAAATAAAAATAAAAGCCTCATTCTGCCAAAAGAAAAAATGATGCAGAAAGTAACTTGCTGTGTTGCATCATGTCAGATGCTGCAAGCAAAGGTGGACCTACCACAGGGCAAGGTGCACTGGCTACCTCAAGTGCTAGAGTTTGGGTGCCCTTAAGGGCAGCACTCAGATCTGACCAATGGGCATAATCCACCAAAAAGCTCTTATGTGCATCATTTACTTACAGAACTCACTGCTATGGGAGAGAATGATGATCACTAGCTCAGGTTACCTTTTATAAGGATTAGAGTAGATCAGTTCGAACCATGATCACCAAATGGAATCCCCATCTTCAGGACCAGCATACCTCTGAATACCAGGACCTGGGAGCAAACAGGGGAGATGCTGTTGCCTTCATGCCAGGCATCCACAAATCCACTTGCCCTTTGGCAAGCAGGACACCCAGCACTATACAGATCTCCTCCCCAGAGCTCTCATCTCAATGCCATTTTTAAGACGATAACAAACAGCAGGAATCCCTTGGGGGCAGTAGGAGAGGGCTTCCTCTGTTTCTTACCCTTTTGATATCTCAGTGTGAATGAGAGAAGACCCACTTCTCTCCTAAGTCCTCCGTCTGTGTGCCAGCAAGGATTTGGGGGAAGAGAGGGGGTTGGTGGACAGCATAAATTAATGGCTGGCTAGAGAACTAATCCTAAATTTGTGGAGCCCTGCTTCGTGGCCTGCTTGCGGGCTTCCCAAGGCATCTAACTGGCAACTGTTGAGAACAGGATGCTGGACTACATAGATTTTTGATCCAGTCTAGCAGGGTCATCTTATGTTCTCTGCACAAGCCTCGCTGAAATGAATGAAAACAGGCACATGTTCCATTGGCTCCTAGGTCTGGCGGGCAAGTCTGAAGCCTCTGGTTTAGCTTGATGTGGTGTAAGTACTTGGAGCCTGGCCTTTAGCCCTTGTCTGGTCAACAGATCACTGCTCCCGCACTGACTGCAGGGCACATCCAGAACTAGGTTTGTGTAGGGCCACTCAGCTTGGCTCTAGCAGTAGGCTCCCTTCCTCCCCACTGTACCCTTATGCCTCTGGCTTGCCGTGATTTTGTTGAGTGCATCATTTTCTATATTTAATACTGAACCCCTGCCTAGCCTTGGGTTGACATAAAGGACATTGCTAGTAGAACACTTGCTATTTAAAGTTCATTTAAGCAAGTTAATAGCTGAAGATACATTCTAGACCTTTTAACCTAATTAATGTTTTGTACAAATACCGTTGTTCTCTGTAGTGATTTGAGATTTGCTCTTTGCTAGCATGAACCAAATATAAGATACAATCACAAACATTTGATTCAGCAGCTGATGTCTGCCATTCTGAACTGTGAAACTTCCTGTCAATAATTAGTTTTGACTCATGCACATCGCTACAGCCAAACCTGAACTATAAGCCATTTTCTGAACAAAGCCAATGCTGTGTGTACCTTGGCAGCACTAAATCACATTCTGTGCAGTAAACCAGGGTGCTTTCTGCATTACATGCTGCAACAGTTTAGCAACGTGCCCACTAAATGTGTTTCCATACTGCCAGCTATCCGACATCACTTGCAGTGAGGTGCCGTCCACATTTCTGATGCCCTATTGTGGATTTTATTGCTGTGTTGCAGCACTACAACATTGCACTTGCATTGCAGGAAAGTAGCAGTATTTTTCCATTGTAGGAGTGTTGAAATGGTGTTGCCCCAGTGTAAGTGGTGTAGTGTGGGTGATTCGGGGGGGGATCTGTCCATATCATCCCTCCCACTTTGATTTATTTGTCTCTTTTTATTTTATCTTTTATTCATTTATTATTATTATTATTATTATTATTACACTGTGTGAAGGGGGAGCAGCAGGTGGGCGGGTAGAGCCTTAAGAACCAAGAGGCTCTGCCCGTGCTTGATAAGCTCACCACTTTTCGGAGGGCAAAGCAAGGAGGACAGCTGCTTTGACTCCCCTGCCATGACCCTCTTGTTCAAAATCTACCTGATCCCCAACTCCCCTAATGTTTATCTAGGGGCCCTCTCCACCGTTTTGGTTTGTTTGTTTGGCTGGATCATGTGTGCAAGAGTGCAACGCTTGGGGTGGTGTTCTCCCCCCCATTGGTTTTTTTGTTTTTGCTGTAGCGCTTATGCAAGGGTGCAATGCTGCAAGTAAAATCTCATTTTAGAGTTGCATTTTCCATGCCATTGGTTTTTGTTTGTTTGGTGTATTTTGTTTTGTTTTGTTGCTGTAGTGCTTGCGCAAGGGTGCAATGCTGCAATTAAAATTTTGTTTTTGAACAGCACTTTCCCTGACAGCTTTGTGCAAGGGAGACAAGTTTTTTTTTTTTAAAGACACCACATCCATCCCCCTGTCTCCTCTATGACCCCATTGGCCCAAAATGGGGCAGGAGAAGGAGGCAGATAACACGGTTCAAGGAGAATATGGACACCCCCTGCCTGGAAACCACATTGCAATGGACAGCAATATGAACGGCCACCAGCCTATCACGAAGCATTGAACAATCCTTTACTTGCGGTTTGAAACCGTTGCACCATTCCATCACACCTTGCAACACTTCTACCGGCACAAAGCTTGTAATCTAGAAAACGACCAGCTGAATTCTGTGCTCTAGGTAAATTATGCAAATAACACAAATGCTTCTTTCACATAATTTAATCTGTTCTCATTGGGAAGGGCAAAGAAGCCCCACCCCTGACTTCAGGAACAATAGAAGATGTTTTATATTGATTCACACCATTGATCCACTTAGCTCAGTATTCTCTGCAGTGACTGGCAGCAGTTCTCCAAGGTATAAGGTATAGGTCTCCCTCAGCCCTACCTGGAGATGCCAGAGGTTGATTCTGCGACCTTCTGCATGCAAAACAGATACTCTTCCACTGAGTTACAGCCCCAATCCTGCATGGCTTCCTACCCACCCAGCTCTAAGAATCGCTCATACTTTGAAACCTAGATGTTCAATCACAAGAGCTAGAAGCCATCTTGTGCAAATGAAAGCTGAGATGAATGCCATGCTCAGTTTAAAAAAAAAAAATCTTGTGCTTTCATGAAATACACACAGCCCTGAGGAAAAACTTGACATCACCGAAGTTTTGCACGTCATGCTGAAAGTCTATATTTATTTCCATGTTGCAGGGCTGCTGCTGCTGCACATTTCCTATTCATTTCAACAATGCTTGCGTAGAAGTACATCCTCCTGGATTGCCTGTTAGTGAAATGAGATGGTGGTAGAGGAAGATTTTTTTTTTTTTTTTTAAATTTGCCTCAGGGCTCAGGCACCAAAAACATTAGAACAGGTCCTTCCTCAGAATCAAAAATGCTTTCCCCCTCTATGTTTGGAAAGCCCCCTCAGTCAAAACAAGACTGGTTTGTACAATGCATCCTGATACAAACATTGCAGTTCAGTTGAATTCACTCTAGTTTTTTAAAAAGTGGAGAATTTTTACTTCACCTCTGCTTTCTTGCACCAGTCTGGGAACTACACAGCTCTAAGCCAAGTAGTCTCAGTGACTCTAGTGATTTCCATCAGATGGCACTAGATTTGTAGGATCTCGGTCTCTGGAGACGAGGCTAGCCACAGCTCAGTGGTACAGCATTTGCTTTCTGTGCAGAAGGTCCCAGGTTCAGTCCCTGGCTTCTCCTGGAAGCTTTTCACACGGGGCTTTTGAAGCCCTTTAACTCACATCTCCTCCAGAATGGAGGGGGTGCAGGGGCGTAACTATAATAGGGCAAGGGGAGACAGTTGTCTGGGGGCCCACTGCCTTGGGGGGGCTCCCCAGAGGCAAGTCACATGACTGACTCCTGCAGCCGTGCACCTGCCCGAGCTTCCTTCAGTTGTATTTATCCTCTGAAATTGATGTGGATGTTAAGACCTGGAGCTACCAGAACTGCATGTCTTTCTCTAGTACCATTAAATGACTTGCATTGTCCACAATTTACAAAACCTTTTAAAAATAATTTAGGATGATGTCCTATATGCCATATGTAGGTGTATATATAAACCTAACTATGTTTTTTGTTAACACTATTCAGCCTCATTGAAGATTTCTTTACTTCATGAGCTGAGCTTCAGTGATGGGGGGGGATTTTAAAATCTTGTCTCTGGGCCCACTCCAACCTTGCTACGCCCCTGAGAGTGTGTGTTTACATATTGGCTAGATTGACCCTGAAGTCCCTGCAAGTTATCAGGGAGCAGTTCACACACAATTTAGGTTTTTCACTGTACATTAGAGTGTAACCCAACTTATATCCGGAGTAAAAAAATCCACTATTTGTGTTGGGTTTTTGGGACAACTTCGAGTTCACAGTAAAGCCTCCCTGTAAACTCGCAGTAAAACCTGCTGTGCGTAAATGCCCCAGGTGGAGCTTGGAAAGATTCCTGCCTGAAACTCGGGAGAGCTGCTTTCCAGTCAGAGCAGACAACTGAGCTAGATGGACTAATGATCTGACTCAATATAGGGCTGAGCTATGTATATAATACTGAGCTAGATAGACCAATGGTCTGACTCAGTATATGGCAGTTTCCTATGTTTCCTAAGGCAGCCTCTGATGTTTTAAAGGGCTAAGAGCAATGAAATAGCCTGGCACTGCCCATCACAGGCTGTGCCCATTGCTCATAATGAGACACAAGCACCAACACACACTCAGTTAAAGGTGCTTAAATGCAGATTTGCATATTAAAACCCTGCTGTGCAGTGAAGGTACAGAGCAGCTGAAGGAAGCAGATGGGTCAGCAGAGAGGGAGGGCTAATACATGGAGGCCAGGAGCAAAGGGGAAATGAGACACAGGAGGGATGCTGGAAAGAGGAATGAGGAAGACAGTGGCGGAGAAAGAAAATTATGCTGGCTGGGAATGCTACTAGGAAAGAAAGCTTGTGTACAAACACAAAGGGTGGGGGGAACAGAAGAGCAATCTCTGCTGCATATACTAGAAGAGCAAAACCTGCAGGTACCAAGGGAAGCATATACATTTTTTCAGTCATAGGAGCATTTTCCTTGTTGAATAGCACACTCGATTGGGTAGGATTAATATGTACCCCTACTCCTTCTGCCCCCATCTTGATTCACAAGGGGGTCTGTTCCAGCTGCTATTACTCAGTTAAAAATAAGCTTGTTAGCTCTACTAACAGGCTTGATGTTTGGCCCTTTGAAGCGGCCATTTGAGCAGAGCTTTTTGGCAGGGAGCAAAATAATATATAAATGGATATGATACATTGTTCTTTAGGTCATTATATTTAGAGGCTCATTTTAAAAATCCATTGCTTTTTAATTGGAACTTTATGGAGGATTTGAAATGGCAAAGAATTGTGTTGAAGGGAAGGTTGTAGAGTTAATTGTGGATGAAAACAATATACATATGACAAGTTGTTTAGATCCAGTTCTCTTGGCTGACATACTGCTAAATTTTAATAACAGTAAATAATAAATAATAATCACTATATTGAATTAATAATCCATTATTCATACAGAAGTTACAGACAACAGCAAGAAACTATCCTTTACAAAGCACATAGAGTTACAAGTGATCCTTTTAGTGTTGTATTTTAATTATATTTTGCACTTTTTATAAATAATTATGTTGTTTTTATGTTTTGTATGGAGTAATAAAATCTGAGGGATGTTGGTTTAATACAGTGATTTAACCAGGAACATATTATATCATTTCATAGTTTTCTGTATCTGCCAAAGAACTACTCTTGAAATGTGTAGGATACTTAATTATTGAATAAATCTTTGAGATATCATGTGGCTTTTGTTCTTCTGTTAGTAGTAAGGGTCTCCCACATCAGGACCCAGAGTGGCAAAAATGCCATATGGTCAGAGGACAGTTCTAAAAGCCCCTGTGATCATGTCACTCTGACTGTGGGTCACTATACTTTCTCCTAGACCCAGTTACTCTGCACCAGCTCAAAACTTCTAGCCCTTATTATCAAAACTCTGTACAATTCTTCCTGTTAGGATTGCCAGGCTGGATGAACCCAAATACCTGAGTTAGACTGATACTAACTCTTGAAAAATGAGCAAATGTTTGGTTCCAAGGTAGAGCTCATTGAAAAAAGGGTGGAGCCCAACAGTGACCCCAAATGGTCTGAGATTAACCTCTGTCACCCATCTGCCCAAGAAAAAATTTAAAAAGCTGGAAAAACAGTCAACTGACATCCCAATTTCCTTTCTACAATGTAAAAATTCAAGCTTATATAATTCAGTCTTACTCCCAAGATTATCAATTATAGTTGGATTTAGCAGTTTTGAGAAATGTGTACTAGTACATTTTAAATAATATGAAGCCATCTTTCAAAGAAAATGTTCTGAAGCCATCTCTCAAAAGGAAAAGATCCTTTAAAAAAAATGGAACAAAGCAAAACAATGAAACCTAATAAACCAAACAGAAAGAAAATTAATCACAACAGAAGAGTACAAAAATCTACTTGCAGCCCTAAAGCTGGGTTAAAAATAAATGGGTATGAACCACTTTGGAAGTTGCTCTGTGTCCACTTATTTATATTTTCATTTTTCAACCTGGCTTTTTGGCTCCCGAAAAACTCTCAAACTCAAATACTTGCAAAAAGATTTAGAAGGGTTTTTCTGGGGAGAAATGTACAGAGGGCAGGTGCTACAGCCAAGAAGGCCCCAAGCCTGCACCCTTACAAGTCTAACATTGTTACATGGGTTGATAAGATACAAATGTGGGAACATGATCCTAATAATCCTCATTCCCAAGAAGGGCTCACCTAAGTCCTTAATTTTTTTTTTAATTTTTTTTGCTGAAACCAATTAGAAGCTATATTAGAATAGAGCAAGCAACATTCCAAAGAGTGAGCTGTTGGTGCAGAACCTTCTGGACAGAGAAAGCAAGAGATCTTGTACAGCACACTCTAGGACTTGTAGCTTGAGAGAGATGTGTGTCACTCTATGTGATGTGGTGTTTCAAGAACTACAAGTCCCAGAGTTCCTAATTTATTCCTCTGCACAAGCAGGAAGAGTCAATAGGTGTGGCAGCAAGAAGGGGAGACAAGCACTATAATAATCAGGGACACTGAGATCGTAGAAACAATACGAGGACACTCAAGAGGGACCATTTCTGGGGGCTCTTCATTGCCTAAATCATTCTCTCTACCAGGGTCTGGGTCCTTAAATTGGTGCTTGGGATTTGCCTGGCTCTTCATGCTCAGAATTTGAGTCTTGGCTGTCACTTGTTGTTTGTCTGGACCATGATAGTCTCAGTATCCTGGTGCAGGCAATCCCTTTTTGTCTGTTTGGCTTCAAGCTCTGGCTTTGGCTGCAACTCTCAACTAACTTTCTGATTCTGGTTTCTGGTCTCTGTTTGGCTTCAACACCTGGCTTTGGCTGCAGCTCTTGCCCCCTTTCCTGATTCTGGTTCACAGATAATCTGCTTGTCCACCCAGTCCTAACTTTAGACTTTGTACTATCTGGTGGTGGCTGTCCATGGCCCAGTTCTGACATTTTCCCAGCCCTATCTGGAGATGCCAGGGATTGAAGCAGGAACTGTCTGCATGGTTCAAGACATGCCATACTGCCATGTCTAGCTATAAAGACGAGACAGGCTGCCAGACATGTAAGAAACTTAAGCAAAGGGGCCAAAAAAAGTTAAAGGATACCAGTTGGCTCTCCAATGTTTCTAAAAGATAAGATCCTTAATGAGGTAGAATGCTGGGGTGGGGGGGACAGGACATGTCAAAAGTTTGTACTGCACCCAAATAAATTATGCTTGGGCACTGGCCATTTGCTGAGGATTGTGCTATTTCAGTATTACCATATTTACCTGAATTCAAGACTAGGTTTTCCCACCAAGTTATTTGATGTTAGAAATTGGGAAATCGCCTTAAACAGAGTCCTCTTCCTTTTGGGTAAATACGGTATGTACAGCATCTGACATGCTGCTTATAAGTTGAAGTTAGAAGGGATCTTAGGAGATATGGAAAGCAAACCTTTCTGAGGAGATCATTCTAGAGGATGAGCGCTGAAACAGAGAATCTCCCTAGCCAATCAAACATTGTTAGGTTACTGGAAAGGGGAGTACAGCTCCAAGGATTCTCCTTACCTGTGTGCTGTTGAGGTCACACTGATGTGTGTTTGCAAACCATCCTTGTCCATTTGCGCACTGGTTTATATCGACATTTTGGATTTTAACATCTATCCTCACAACCCCTCTGGAATAGATCACAAAGGGTTAAGCATTAGTATTGGGGATAGAAGCAAAGCCTTTCCAAAACTTGGCCTTTTGTAGAACCTGGTTTAGAACCATTGCAGACTTCACCATAGCTGACTGATATGCATAAATAAGTGGCTCACTCACATGAGTAGTGTAATGTTTGATACAGGACACATGGAAGATTCCAGCAGCTACTTCCATTAATGTCAACATTGCAAAGTGTACACTTTTAAATCGTAGTAGTAGCTGCTGCCATCTTCTACGTGACTCTACAACCTTCAATTTACGCATGCAAAAACAAGTAGAATATATTTTAAACCATAACATTTGCCCCAGCTCTTATGTAGTATCACTGCCTGGTCTCAACCCGTCCTGTGATCTTAAGCTGCACCATTGCCACCAAGTAGACTTTTGCATTTATTCTGGCTGCCTCTACTAAAACAGCCTTCCAAACCTTTGTTTCCTTCAAAGCTAGGTAGGGTGGAAAGGCTTCTAAGCATGGGGTGGGGAAAGCAGACAGCTACAATTTGTTAAATTCAAAAAAAGAGAAATTTCACTTTAAAACAGTTCCATTCTAAACAGTAGGATTTTGGGTGTTTTTTTTTAATTTTAGTACAAAGAAACACAGCCAAATGAGCATAAGGAACAAATAAAATACCAAAAAACCACCATATCCAAACTAACCTGCATCTAAGACTGTGCCCTAACTCAGAGTTCTTACCAGGAGTCTTCCTCTAATCACCTCTAGTCAGCTTCTGCAGCAAGCCTAGCTTTCTCAGCCTCAGGTCTTACTCCTTCTATCCAGTTCTGGTGGTTCAATTCCAGACCAATCCTTCAACTGCTTTCAGAGTGATCCAGTTCTTCAGAGTTTCAGCTCAACTCTCCCAGTGATTTCTCAGCTCTAATTTCAGCAGTTCTTCTCAGCTCATTTCTCCCGATTCTCCAAGACTCCGGCCTCCACACCAACTGGAACATGCATTCCTTGAACAATTTCAAACTAACTTTCTGTTGCAGCCATGCCTCCTTTTATTCTCTTCCCCCCTCCAATTTTTCTAAACAAACCAATTAAAACAACTCAAGTTCCCTCCATTATTTTAAAACAGATCCAGTCTAATCAAACTCTCAATGCTTCTCCCTCCCAAACCAAACTGTAGAACAGGAGCTGTGAACTTTTGACCCCTGCACAGTTTTTAAACACAGAACATAGGGAGTAAGCAAGCAAATACATATTCAATGCAGAAATCTGTAACACAAAAGAGGATGTTCAGGCCTAATTCCTTCACTTGTAGCATCTGCATTCTCTAAGAATCTCAACTAAAAAAAAGGCGAATGTCTTGCCCTCATTTTACATTACTCAGCCTTACTGATTAAGACATGAATGAGAAAATAATGGCTTGCTAATGAACATCTAATGAGAACCAAACTACCTTAATATACATGCATAGCGTAGCCCTGTGTGTTTGGTTTTTTTCAGGTATATAGTAACCATGGGAACCACGGGGGGGGGCACTTAAGATTAGGACTATGAAACACAGGGAGTAGGGATTAACGTCTGCCCCTGAAACTGTTCATAGCCCCAAGAGGGAAGTTTCAATTGGCAGCAATAGAAACTTCTCTCCCGGGTCTTCAGGGGCATGATTTTTGTTGGAACTATGGCACAACAGGAAAACACAGAATACCCCTTACCTGATCACCTCCCTCCATAACTACTTAACTTTAAAAACAAATGAATACACAAGACCAAACTATGCATTTAATTTTTGTGTACTTTGGTCCTGAGTGAATGGCTGTTGTGAGATGCAAACCAGGGGTTTCCCAGATCACAATGAGATTAGAGCCCTGTTCACACATTATAGTCAACATGTGTACAGAACTGCATGCATGTACAGCTGTTCACTGCCTAACTGGTCCTTTTAATTTTGATGGCACTACTTTTTCCTCATCATGTCAGCCATTATGTTCAGAGCACATAGAGCAATACACTTCCTATCTGTATGCTGTATTTGAGGTGGCTTGTACTGTTATTTATTTATTTATCATATTAATATAATGCCTGATATGTGTATCTCTAGGCTGTGTACACAATTTAAAACACATCAACTATTAAAAAAAACCAAAACAATTTCTGCAAAGCGAGAACGAAAGTATGGAGTTCCACAAATCTCCATACTATCTCCGATTACTCTTTAACATCTACATGACACCACTGGTAGAGATCATCAGGAGGTTGGGTGCAGCAGGGTGTTATCTCCAAACAACACCATCTCCAAGCAATACCACCAGTCTCCAAGCAGCACCATCTGGAATCTAATAGAGAGGTAGGAATGGAACCACTGTAATACAGTGCCACCCAATCCCACCTCCCTCAGGCGACCCAGGAGGATACCGTGGTCGATGGTATTGAAAGCCACCGAGAGATCCAAAAAGATCCGCAGAGGCACAATCCTTCTGTCAATAGCCAATTGGAGATCATCCATCAGGATGACCAAGGCTGTCTCAAGCCCATAGTCTGCCCGAAAGCCAGTTTGAAATGGGTCTAGAGATAATCTGTATCATCTGACACTTCCTGGAGCTGAGAAGCCAGCATCCACTCAATCACCTTGCCTAACCATGGGAAGCTGGAAACCGGTCTGTAATTAGTTAACTCTGAGGGATCTAATGCAGGTTTCTTCAAATCAGGTCTAATGGCCTCCTTCAGACACGGGGGCATCCTGCCCTACCTCAGAGAAGCATTTATATTTACCAGACCCTCTCTGATAATATGATTACCAGATGAAATAAGCCAAGTTGGGCAAGGGTAAAAAAAAACAGGTTGTAGGATGTACAGTCCGAAGCAATTTGTCCACATCCTCAGGAGTTACGAACTGAAAGTGATCCATACTAATCCTATAAGAGGAGTTGCTGGACACCTCCACAGTAGACTCTGCAGTAACTATGGAGTCCAGTTCAGCCCGAACCTGAATACAAGGAATTTTATCAGCAAAAAAGTAATTGAAGATGTCACAGTGAGTGATAATGGTTCTAAGTTCAAATTCAAGCGGAAAGGGTCACATACTAGTCCCCTCACAACCCTAGACAACCCCACTGGATGTGAATTTGTGGAAGCAATGTGGGCAGAAAAAGACTGTTTATTTGCTGCTCACACTGCCAGAGCATAGATCTTCAAATATGCTCTGTGTTGTGATCTGTCAGATTCAGGTTGAGTCTTCCTCCACTTGTGCTCTAGTCATCTACCATGCACCTTCAGCTCCTGTAGTTTTTCCAAATACCATCGGGCTAATTTTGAAGCACCATCTAATAGTTCAGCAGGGAAATGGCTTGACAACCAAGCCAGAGGCTGCTGGTTCGAATCCCCACTGGTATGTTTCCCAGACTATGGGAAACACCTATATCAGCAGTAATATAGGAAGATGCTGAAAGGCATCATCTCATACTGCGCAGCAGATGGCAATGGTGAACCCCTCCTGTATTCTACCAAAGAAAACCACAGGGCTCTGTGGTTGCCAGGAGTCGACACGGACTCAATGGCATACTTTACTTTTACCTTTACCTTTAATTTTGAAGCAGGTACAGTCATTCACACAAAAACATGTACTTGTGTGCATATACAATATAATGTCTGTATAGGGCTTAGATCTCATTTTCTCTCTTCAGGGCTAAAGCCAGCCATCCCACTGACAGGGCCAGCATCGGGGCAGGCCAGCTTGGTCACTGATGGAGGGCCAGGGCTAACCCCTTAGTTCCTGGTGAAAAAAATCACAGGATTTTTGCTCCTGTGACAGGAGTGTTTCCTGTCACAGGAAACACTCCAGGCTACTGCCACTAATGCCAAGATGCATCTCCTGTAAATCTTTGGGACTTACCTTAGAGGCAGAAGCTCAGTGCCTTTTGCCAGCCAAACTGGCAGTCACTCTCTTCCTTTACTGATAATGTAATGCCCCCACCTCCATATCCAAGGATGCAATAGTCTCTGCATTAAATGATATGTCAAAAATATGGCCGTCAATTTGGCTGCCCTGTTTCTCTGCTGCTAAGGAAGCCTCTAAAGGCCTGAGGGGCCCACGACCCTCGTGCTGGCACTGCGCACTGAATGAGGCTTCAAGGAAACAAACAGAACATCAGTAGTTTCCTCATAATGCACAGAAATGTCTCTAGGTTTTGTGCCAAGTGTCTATTAATTGTTAGCTTCTGAAACCTTTAAAACATTAACCATTAAAAAAATATAAAACCATTAAAAACAGTTATGTTAAAGTTCAGAAGCTTTTACCCTCTTATGATTAACATATTCTCTAAATATATGAGAACTTCCTTAAGTTACCTCATGCCCCGTTAAAGAACCTGTAGTGAAAGATGTTTCTCTCCCCACCCCACCCCCCACCCCCAAATCACACAAGTCTAATATGGGTGATAGTGATTTTGAAAAATTAACCCTGAGGCAAGGGGAATCAGGACAGAGGGAAAGCGTGAGGAGCAATTCCTTACTTAATTTTTGCGGGGGGGGGGAGAGAAGAAAGACACTTTTTGGGCAAAGGTATGGGTTATTAGGTTTGGTGGGGGAGTTTAGTAAAATAAGGGGGAAGTTCCTCAAATGCTTAGCAGGGAATCTGTACCCCTAAGGGGAGCCGTGAGTGGGCAATGTTGTAAGGAGAGGAGAACTGGTCTTGTGGTAGCATGCATGCATTGTCCCCTTAGCTAAGCAGTTACATATGCAGTTACATATGCCCTGGTTACATATGAATGGGAGACTAGATGTATAAGCACTGGAAGATATTCCCCTCAGGGAATGGAGATGCTCTGGGAAGAGCAGAAAGTTCCATCTTCCCTCCCTGGCTTCTCCAAGATAGGGCTGAGAGAGATTCCTGCCTGCACCCTTGGAGAAGCTGCTGCCAGTCTGTGTAGACAATACTGAGCTAGATAGACCAGTGGTCTCTCAGTATATGGCAGCTTCCTATGTTCCTATGTTCTTAAGGGCCAGGTAGGCAGTGTTTCTAGAACTATCACTAGGGGTTGGGTGGGGGACACATCAGCTGCCAGTGTCACTTAAAAAAACAAAAAACCACCCAGAAATAATGTTTCTGTTTTAAAAATACCTCTTCTTGGAAATGTCACAATTTTAAATCTTGTATTACGGTACTGTCTCCCCCCCTGCTGCCATATACCATTCTTCCCCCAGGCTTGCCTTCTAAAATGAGAGGTGATAGCACTCTGGTCTACTTGGACATTCTCAACCCAAGTCCCAGAAGTATGGAGCCTACCTGTGGCTGCTCACTGGTACAAGGCCTGAGTCCTGGCACTCAGAACAACTGAGGGGAACCTGGTGAGGCAGCCAACATCAAACTGAACACTGCATTTCCCATGCCAAATTCCTGTCCTGCCCAATGAAACATCAGCAACCATGTTCTTCATAGGCTGTGATAACTGGGCATACATTATTTAAAAATTAAGTCATATCCAATTTGTCAAACTTCAGCTTTCAAACATGGATCATAGAGGCAGATCCATCTCCAGTGCTGAATACTGGAACGTGTCACTCAAGCAGAACATTACTGGGCTTTCTCACCTTCTCCTGGGCTGCAGAGAAGCAAAATGCATTATTTAATATAAGCTGTTAATATGACCTTTTTTTTTTTTTTGCATGGCAGATGAAAGTTACTTCCCATCCCTCTAACTAGGATTGTCACTCTTTTCTGGCAGGGCTTCCACTATCCTGAAATCTGCATGCCAGGAGGCTTTACACACAGGGCTTTTACCCCGAATCTCCTTCAGAGGAGAGTATGTGCGTTCACACACCAGCCAAACTTACCCCAAAGTCCCTTCGAGATCCTTGGACCCACTCCACACACAAACTGGGCTTTGTGATGCAAATTCTAGCTTATCTCAATGTATTTCCAGATTTTTAAAATGCTGGTTCTAAGCTACTTTTTCTGAAAATGCTGGAGCAAATAGGGAGAGGCACTGACGTAGAACCATTACCATGATAAGAGGGATGCTCTCATTAGAAATGCAGATATCGCTCTTTAGGAAGCTCTCCCCACCCCACATCCTGCAATTGGCTAGAAGGAAAACACAGACACCTGCCAGGTGAACTTATTTCAGAACAAAACCTGAGAGCAGAGGGGAGGGGCTGATTCCCTCCATGCTGTGAGTGTAGTTCGAAGTGGCTTCACTCAACATTTACCCTGAAGCATAAAGCCATGTGCAAATAACTCTCAGCCAGTCATATAATATTAATTCTAATAATAATAATAATAATAATAAAACATCTGCCACACAATACACCAGATATAACTGTAGTCGAGAAGAAAGAAAAACAAGTTAAAATAATCGACATAGCAATACCAGGGGATAGCAGAATAGAAGAAAAAGAAATAGAAAAAAATCACCAAATACAAAGATCTACAAATTGAAATTGAAAGGCTGTGGCAGAAAAAGACCAAAATAATCCCAGTGGTAATTGGCGCCCTGGGTGCAGTTCCAAAAGACCTTGAAGAGCACCTCAACACCGTAGGGGCCACAGAAATCACCATCAGCCAATTACAAAAAGCAGCTTTACTGGGAACAGCCTATATTCTGCGACGATATCTATAATATCCAACAGTATTGATGATAAAATTCAGCCATCCCAGGTCCTTGGGAAGGACTCTATGTCTGGATTGACAAACCAGTCAATAACACCTGTCTGACTGTGTAAACAAGAAATAGTAATAATAATATGTCAGTGATGATCACTTGTACCCTTCACTTCCTGCAGGGAGCTCAGAGTAGCATTAAACTTCAGAACAGTCCTGGCCTGTGAACAGTTCATACATTCAGCAGAGTCAAGCAAAAACAGCATACCACTTCAGGTTGTATGTAGGGGGTGGCTGCATGTTTGAGTGCTTTTATTAGGAAAACAAAAGCCCTGTGCATATAGCAAAACAGCATGTCGGTGAGAGGACCAGGCCAAACTCTTATTCCAGAGATGACCTTTTTGTATCTGCAAGAAGATGTTTAATTTGGGAAACTTCCAAATATGTGATTTTCCCCAGCTGCAGACTCAAATGGTATATTCTAGGGAAGGGCTGGCATGGGAGTCAGTATCAATGGATAGTTGGCGGGACTAAGACAGGGGTTAGCACCTATGGCATGCATGCCAAAAATGGCACACAAAATGATTTGGAGTGCTGCTAGTCCAAATTGGACTAGCAATGTGAGTGCCACTCAAAATCATTTCGCCTTTGCTGCCGGTGTGCTCTAACTTTCTGATAGGAGCACCTCCCTGATAGCATTGAGCCCCTGCCCCGCTCTATCCTCCCTCCCTGCTTCCTGTCAGCAGCTGGAAGGGGATGGTGTATGGGGCAGGGCAGCGGAGATGAAGAAAATGGGAGGAGGCAATGGTGGAGGAAGAAGAGGCAGGAGGCAGCAGCAAAGAACTGGGGCCCTTCTTCCTCCTCCTGTGGTGGGAGCAGCAGCCACCATGACCATTTTCTCCAGCCTTGCACATATGGGCCCCAGAAGGGGATGCGCCTCAAGTCCCCAACCTGCAGCTGGGAAGGCACACCACTTCTGAAAGGCTGCCAACCCTTGATCTAAGACTTTAGAAGGGCCCACTGCTGATCCCCAAGACCACCTTGCTGCTCACAGCCTTCATGTGGTGGCAGTGAGTAACTCTCTTGGGGCCTTCTCAGGTATGAGGGGGCCCATGTAGGGCAACTTGACAAAGGCCCCCTGAAACTGGAGCTGGCCCTGGCTTTCCCTCTTGATTTCAAAGAATGTATTATTTTGCCCTAAGTTTGGGCTGAGAGAGAGGGATTTCCCTAAGGCTGCATTCAAATCTACGACTCTAGCTGCAGCTTTTCCTGGCATGGAAATGCAGTGATGAAAAAAACCTTTCCCCTGTTGTATCTCAGCCTGTCATGCAGCTCTTAAAGGCAAAATAAAGTAAAGGTAAAGTATGCTGTCGAGTCGGTGTCGCCTCCTGGCGCCCACAGAGCCCTGTGGTTGTCTTTGGGAGAATACAGGAGGGGTTTACCATTGCCTCCTCCCATGCAATATGAGATTATGCCTTTCAGCATCTTCCTATATCACTGCTGCCTGATATAGGTGTTTCCCATAGTCTGGGATACATACCAGCGGGGATTCGAACCAGCTTACTAGTCAAGTCATCTCTGGCTTGCTAGTCAAGTCATTTCCCGCTGCAAATAACCCTGCTTTTTAAAAGGTGGTAATTATCCACTTCTAGCTTGGCTAGCATCTTTGCCACCCTCTCCTCACACTTCATCTCATCCCCAAGAACAGGGGTTGCCAACTTGATGCTCTTCAGTGTCTTGGACTACAGCTCCCATCACCCCAACTGCAATTGGGAATGATGGCAGTTGTAGTCCAGCAACAGCTGGAGAGCCTCAAGTTGGTCACCCCTGCCCAAAAATGTCATTCTTTGCATCAGTGGATCCAATTCAAATGATTAATTTGTGCCTAGTCTCCTTGCAGCTTGGCCTCAGAAGCTTTTTCCAATGCAAGATATGAAATAATGAATGCTAAGCTTGTGAAAATTGCATTTTCCTCCCCACTGCGTAACTATAGTTGCTTCCCTACACTGGGAGGATTAGGATTCCCATCAGGCTGAGAATATGACATTTAAACAGATTTGAGCCCCAGCACCTCATATTTTAGAAATTAAGCTCCACTAAATTTGCAGGTGTTATGTACGGGATCAGGGATCGAAGGCCCAGCCTCAATATTTCCATGGAGATGAAATGGAGACATAAGTAACTAGCACGTGTGGACATATATTATATGATCACAGACAAACTAGAGTGTGTTTGTGTCTGGATAGAATCAGGCTTATGTGTTTGCCTGAACTCTGGAACAGACAGATCTCAAGCGGCCTGAGAGGGCATGGCGGGTGACTGCATGGAAGCCCTGCCTCTTTGTTGATGATTTATGTACCCAGGCAAGCAGCCATCGGTCAACATAGGGGGAGGATGGACTTATCAGATATAGGACACCATGAAACACACAGTCTGAACATTGTGACTCAGGGGGAAAGCCAGGGAATCCTAAAGCAGAAGGATTAGATTTGAACAGAAGGAACTATCCGTTTGTTCAGGGGGTGAGACAGAAACAGAGAGAGAGAGAGAGACACACACACACACACATGCAGACAGAGAGAGATATGGCCGAAAGCACAATCCTATGGAACTGATGGGCCATCAACATCTAGCCATTAATAAATTCAGACTAGGAACCAGAAAGTTTTAGCCAGGGCTGGTCTTAGATTTATTTTTATTTTTATTTTTTTGCTGATATGAAAAAGGAAAGCTGCCACACACTCTCTCTTCCTCCATCCCTGCCTTAGGTTGTGTCCACACATGCAGTAGGTGGTAGAATAGACTGTAGGCTGGTTCTTACGAGCATTAATTGGGTAGGACAAGTGTCCTACCCAGCTGTGGGAGCTGTGTGTGCTCCTGATTTTGGATCATGTGCGAGTAAAAATCTAGGTAGAAGGAGGGGGAAGGGGTCGTGTGAGAGCGTTGCATGCGGTAGGATGGCACCATCCTACTCAGCACCTGTAGCCAGCTGTTTAATGAGGTAGGAGGAAAAGCCATCCTACCCAATGTGACGCTCCCACACGATCACTTCTCCCTTCTCCTACCTAGGTTTTTACTTGCACACAATTAAAAATCGGGAGTGCACACAGCTCCTGAAGTTGGGTAGAATGCTAGTCCTACCCAATTAACACTCACAAGAACCAGCTTTGTATTACTTGAAGGATAAAGTATGGGTAATACTTCTGGGGTACTGCATTTTGAAAGCTCTTGTATGTAAAACAAAAAGCCCTGCAAGTAAAAAACTAACACATTTGGGAGAAGAATTCCATCCCAGCCTTTTGTCTACTATATTAGTTTTCTATTTGTGAGGAGGTGTTTGGGTTGTTGTTGTTTTTATTGAATCCTAAGGCAGCATTCACAAATGTGTTTCCCTCTATTTATTTATTTATTTGATTTATAAAACACCTTTCTTCCAAGAACTGGAACTCAAGGCACTGTACAATAAAAATAAGCAATTAAAGATACAATTTAAAATAAAATTCAGTCCCTGAGCAATCCACAGTCTGAAACAGTACAGTCTACCGCTCATTGTGCTGCATGCGTAGACCAGGGCTTGCCACTTTATAATCCAGACAATCTACTGGTGCCTTTAGCAGTATCAGTGTAGCACCTGGAAAGGGCCGGAAGCACCATGGCAGCAACCCTCTCCCTCTGCATCCTCAGGGATGTCATCAAGTGTTAGCCAGCTCAGGCACTGGCTGAGGCCTTAGGGCCACCAAGGGGCCCATGGCCAACCCCTGAGACCCTGGTGGGGGGAAATGGCAGTCACAGGAAACTCTCTAAGCTGCTGCCACTACCGCCAAGGTAAGTCCACCGCTCTTGTGAGGATTTACCTTGGTGGGGGTGGTGGGCTGGAGAATTCTTCAGCAGGGTGTTTTCCGGATTATGAGCTTTGCACCGGTTAGTGTTGCAAAGTGTGAAGGTATGTGGCAGTGGCTTGAAACTGCAAGTACAGCGTTTTTCGGTGTGTGTTTTAATGCATTGTGACAGGGTTGTGGCCATTCATATTGCCCCCGGGGTGGAGGGAGGCCAGCAGCGGCCCGGGTCCAGCTCACCACAGCGTATCCTGGCCCCACCCGCTGCATCTGACGGTAGACACTAAGCCACACCCCCTTTATCTGAGGCAGGGGGCATAGCTGTGCAACCCTAATTGTACCATTGAACCTGAGACCCTCTGCATGCAAAGCAGGTATTCTACCACATGGCCCATCCCCAAGGACTTGGCTCCCTTGCATTGGTATATTACTGCCCCATGTGGTAAGCAATGGGTACTACAACTTGGCATGCTCCTATTCAGGCTGGGATTTCCCTTGGTTTTCGGTGTGTTTGACTCTGGATTTGTGACTCCCAGTGCTTGCTCAGCAAATGCCTGCATCTCAGCTCTAACACACTCCACCTGGTTTCTTCCTTTTCCTGTTGCAATGGGGAATAATTTCCAAAATGGTGATGTTCATTTACTTGGCGTGCAGGCTTTCTAAGGAGGTTGGTTGCCATCTTGAGAAGGGCTTCCAACCTTGGCTCCTCAGATGCTGTTAGGGTACAACTCCCATCAGCCACAATGGCCAAAGGGGTGATGGGAATTGTAGTTCAACAGCATCTGGGTATTCAAGGCTGGGAACCTCTGAGGAGAGGAGAGCTGGTCTTGTGGTCGCAAGCATGACTTCTCCCCTTAGCTAAGCAGGATCTGCCCTGGTTACATATGAATGGGAGACTTGATGTGTGAGCACTGTAAGATATTCCCCTCAGGGGATGGAGCTGCTCTGGGAAGAGCAGAAGGTTCCAAGTTCCCTCCATTGCTTCTCCAAGATAGGGCTGAGAGAGACTCCTGCCTGCCACCTTGGAGAGGCTGCTGCCAGTCTGTGTAGACAATACTGAGCTAGATAGACCAATGGTCTGACTCAGTATATTGCAGCTTCCTATGTTCCTATGGCTTTGGGAAACCTGCTGACACCATCTTATAGTACTTCCTACCCACCTTCCCAGCTGTTACAGGAGACGGAACCTGTGAAATTAGGGCCTGGGAGGGTAATCGTGGACAAAAGATGCCACCCTTACAAATGGTGCTTTATGTTTGCCACCTGAGAAGTATCCCTTCTGCTCTCCTATGTGTCAGGTATTGCAACCTCTTCCAGAATCCCATCAACCTTCTATTTTTATCAGATTTTATTCCATTCCTAAATGTAAGGAAAACCACCGTATTTTAAACAGTAGTCTTGAGCAAGAAGTAAAGGTAAAGTGTGCTGTCGAGTCAGTGTCGACTCCTGGTGACCACAGAGCCCTGTGGAGGGCTATGGTAAACAGGAGGGGTTTTCCATTGCCATCTCTCGCACAGTATGAGATTATGCCTTTCAGCACCTTCCTATATTGCTGCTGCCTGATATAGGTGTTTCCCATAGTCTGGGAAACATAGTCTGGGAAACATACCATCAGAACATACCAGCGGAAACAAACCATAGTCTGAGAAACATACCAGCGGGGATTCGAACCAGCAACTTCTGGCTTGCTAGTCAAGTCATTTCCCTGCTGTGAAGTGAGTTTATTCATAGTATATTGTGCCACTCTCTCCTTATAGATCTCTCTGCTTCCTTTCTCCACAACAATTAGGACTCTGGGTACTGATACATTTTTCAAGAATTTTGCGATTAATATCCACCAGGAGCCAATAATTTAATTTCACTTTTGAATTTGGCTTGGTGGGATACTTAAAATCTTGTCAAAAGTCATTTTTAAGGCAACAGTGCCAAGGTACATTTCTCCCCTGAGGTCTCTGTATCATTCAATAATTATGAATTAGCTTAACTTGCACAGAGCATCTGTGTGCTAGTACTTGATTTCTCCCCTCACCCCCTGCTACAGCCCCCTCAGCTCAGAGATCTACCCACCCTCACCTGAGCCACACTCCTCCTCCTCCTCCTCCTCCTCCTCCATTCAGTTGCTTCCATCCCCCTCACCCCTCTTGGTCACTCCTCCATCCCTTTACATTCCTCTCACTGCTCTTGGTTGTGTCTGCAGTGTTGCTGGCACCTATTGGCCAAGCTGCAGCCCCAGATACCTCCCCATCCTCACCTGAGTCCTGCTACTGCTTCTCCCCACAGGAGCAGCAGCAGCAATGGTTGATCAGGTCCTTCCTTGTTGCTGCCACTGCCATGGCTGCTCATTCCCCTCAGGCCGCTGACAGGCCCTGGCCCATCCCTTGCCTGCCTGCCTGCCTGCCTCCCTCTGCCAATGGCCTTGGTGGCCCCAAACAACAGCAGTGGTTGACTGGGCCCTTCCTTGATGCCAATAGGCACCGCCATGGCTGCTCATTCCCTTCAGGCCACTGACAGGCTCGAGCCCATCCTTCATCCATCCTTCTTTCTTTCTTCCCCTCCCTTCTTTTGCTCTCTTTCTCTCTCCGCCTTCCTAAGTTAGCAGATATTGTTCATCCTGTTTCCTCATCTAATTCACACAGTGGCAGCCTCCTTCTCCTGAAGGGGCTCTTTCCTCCCTCACAACCCCTCTCTTTGCAGACCTGGCTATTCCCACTATCCTTTTATATATAAAGATTCCTCTCCTCTCCTCTTCAGTCAAGAACATCTTCCAGCCAGTTACAGTTGCATTTCAACTGACTTTAATCATCACAGTTTCCTCCTCCCTATCTGCATATGGAATCCCCACTGCCCAATCATCATTGTGCCACAGGCTCCTCCCTATCTCCATATGGAATCCCCAGTGCCCAATCACCATGGTGCTTCTGCTCTCATAGGCTCCTGCTCCCTATCTGCATATGGAAACCCCACTGCCCAATCATCATGGTGCCACAGGCTCCTCCCTGTCTGCATATGGAATCCCCAGTGCCCAATCACAATGGTGCTTCTGCTCACAAACTCTCGCGAGAGCTGCCATGAATGGGATTAGCCACGGGTACACCTTGGAGAATTATATATATGGATGTTGAAAACTACATAGAAAAGTACACAAGTGGTGGAGAACAAAATGACACAATGGGAGGGAAAGGTGCTCCATCCTTCAGTGCTCCCCTTCTATTTCTGGTCTCCCTAAGTATTCTGAAAGGGCAGGGCAGTAGGAAGGTGTGATTTTGCTCCTTCCTTGCTCCTGTACCTTTAAGAGATCGGGTAGTGTTGGGGTGTGGGGCTTCCGGGAGGTATGCTGAGCATTTTCAGCTGAATGCCAGGCTAAAAACCAATTGTGGGGGCTTAGAAGAAGGTCAGGCTGTTCAACCCAAACAGACAGTCTCTGATGACTGCTTTGAGGACCGATGTTAGCTAAGAATGCTCAGCCAGTGCCCACTCCCCAAAAGATTGGAGGGGGGGAGTGCACTCAGGAGGAGCCCAAGGCCTTTTCCTAAGGTATGTCCACACCACCCATAAATCAGCACTCAACAATTTATGCAAGGAATTACTTGGTGATAAGCAAAGCTCTCCCCAGCCAGCTGCAGGCAGTGTTGATGTGTTAGCTATGGGATCTTAGATTTAGGGTTCTGGGGAGAATTGGGACCACACACACACTATCTTTTGTGTGGGTGAGGGCATCTGTCATTTGCAGAGAACCTTCCTTGCTCCACTTGATGCCTAATTTGTGTGCTTGGAGATCCACTTGCATAGGAAGTTGCCTTATACCAAGTCAGACCATTTGCCCATCTAGTTCAGTATTGCCTATACCGTTTAACAGCAACTCTCCAAGGTTTCAGGCAAGAATATTTTCCAGCCCTAGTTGGAGATGCCAGTGATTTAACCTGGGGCCACCTTCTGCATGCAATGCAGACAAACCCCATTTACCAATAGAACATATCGACATATATATGGCTTTTTGGAAGCGAGTTTGAATTAGGATAATTTGTGTGGAGAATTTATTTCCCCCAAATTCATTTCACCTCTAGTCTAAGCTTCTTCCCCGAGATGGGGTACTGTATGCCTAAAATGACCCCAACCGATTTTTGAATAGAAGGAAGTTCCACAACCTTTCTTGGAAGCTTATTTCATTGTTGAATTGCTCTTATACTTAGGAAGTTCTTCCCAAAGTTCAGCCTAACTCTGCCTCCTTGTAGTTTGAAGCCATGGCTTCTTAATCATTTTTCACTGGATAAAGCAAACACCTGTTCTCCATTCGCAAAGACTTTAAAAACTTTACATAGAACCCTGCCTCCAGACTTACAGAACTTGTTGACCTCCACAAACCAAACAGAGCCCACCAGCAGGGATACTGGCCAGCCAGGTGCTCGAGAACCATCCAGTTGTTGCAGTCCCAGGTAGGAAGCAAAAATGTGAAACTTATTGAATGTCTCCTGGACCACTTTCCAGGTGGGATCCTTGGCTTAGTGGACCACATGCACTGTGCTGCCTGCGTTAGGCTAAAGCAGGGCTGCACAACTGTGGCTTTTCTGCAGATGTTGAACTACAACTCCTATTATCCCTGATTATTGGCCTTTGTGGCTGGGGATGATAGGAGTTGTAGTTCATAAATAGTTGGAAGGCCACAGTTGTGCAGCCCTGAGCTAAACAATACTTGGGCTGCAATCCTATGTACACGTAATTGGGAGTAAGCCTAACTGAACACAATGACACTTACTTCCAAATACAAATATAAATACGACGAATATTTATATACCACTTTTCAACAAAAGTGCCCAAAGAGGTTCACATAGATCTAAATAAATAAATAAATAAATAAATAAATAAAAAGGCCCCCTGTCCCCAAAAGTCTCACAATCTAAAGAAGAAAACATAAGATAGACACCAGCAACAGCCACTGGAAAGATGCTGTGCTGGGGATGGATAGGGCCAGTTGCTTTCCCCCTGCTCAACAAAGAGAATCACGACTTTTAAAAGGTACCTCTTTGCTTAGTAAGGATGCATAGGTTGAAGCTACTGGTCTCTGCAGTCGATCCTCATAGGTTCCCCTTCTAAACCCCCGGGCCATCCTTGTGGCCCACTTCTGAATCTTTGTTAATGTCCTTCTTTGTGCTGTGGTGTCCAGATGTGGCCATGACAGTGATGTGTGGAATGGAGCTCTTACCATGCTAAGCCCTGATAGGCCGTAGACAGCCACTTCTCTGTGGCCTGTTGGAAAAGTGTTGCTGCCATGGGCTGAGGGCTGTATGAATCATCAGGGGTGCACATGTTTTTGGTTGGGCCTGATTATGGTCTCTCTTTAGGGTTTATCTTGTACAAGCTGCTGATATTATTATTTCATATTATGCTTTTCAACAAGAAAGTTCTCAAAGCAATTTGCATAGCAAAAAAAAAAAAAGGTTCAAAGGGGCTCAAAATCTAAAAATCAAGGTGTGTCATGCTGGCTCTATCCACACAGTGAGGAACTGTGCAAAAAGCAGATTGGTCCCCAGTCGTGTGTGCAGAGTCTATACAAGTGCAGACCTTTAGCTGACTGCATGGAGATTGGGAAGGGAGTCAGCAGTCACAACCCCCATTTCCCTCCCTCCATGGCACACACATTCACATCTTATTTTCAACACTCGTACAACAATTGTGTAGTGTACACAGGTGCAGATCCCTGCACAGATACAGTTGTTCACACATTATGTTGAACTCAGGTACAGCGCTACACTTCCTACCTGTACCATGCATTTGTGGGGTCCGTTCCCAAGTTCACTTCTAAAATGAATGCAGGTAGTAATTCACACAAAAATATTTTTGAGTACACAGACATCTGTACTCTTGAAGAACATAATGTCTGAATAGGGCTTAAGTGTTTACTAAATGTGCCCTGAATAGGGCTTGTGTGTTTACAGAAAAGACTGAGGTCTCAACATTGGAACTTCTTTTTTAAGACTGGACTCTAGAGGATGTGAAATAATATTAAAAGAGTACATTGGGGCATGTGCAGAGTGCCTTTTCCCTTCTCCATAACTAACTCCTGTCACACCTGGGACTCTCTGGGCCTGTGGACATGGGTTTCAGAAAGACTCAAGCACCATTTAAATTTACAGTAGTGTCTTGAAAACGGAACAACAGATATAATAGAGTAGACTTGGAATATGCCATTCTCTTGGTCTAGGAAGCTTTACAAACAGTGAAATCCCCTTTCTTCCCTTGTAGGCCACAAGTGACTAACATAGGCATGTGTCAGCAAGGCCAGGCTAGTAATTTTTGTGGCTGCTTTGGGTTGCAGGGGGAGGCATGGTTGTAAGAGTGCCTCTGAGCATGGCGGAGTGCATTTCAATCACCATTAAAGACCCACAATCCACTTTGGCTTCCAGATGTTGGCTTCCATATGAGATGGTGTGGGTTTCCCAAGGCTGAAGCCAGCACCTCTGCTGTTACAAATTAATGGGTGGCTGTCTAGGACAACACATGAAGGGGGGCAGCGCTAATATAGCAGCACAAGGAAGAATGTGGGAAGGACTTTCTCTCCCGTTCATACCCAGCTTCTACTGTGCTGCAACAGCAGGGGGTAAAGAAAGAGGTCCCAGAGCTTAGTTTGAGTCAGGGCTCACCATATTCAGCCCTGGAATATGGGGCGAAACTAAATAAAGAAAAGAGCATGTGTTGAATATTTTATCATCATGACTGATAACAGCCCACCTGCCCACCACCCGCCCACCACTCTCCCACTGTGAATGGGACCTCAGGGCTTCCAGATCAAAGCTTGACTTTGTTCTAGGCAGCATGAACTCTGGCAACACTTTATTTCAGGTTTGAACCCTTTCCTGCCTCATTTTTCCAGATTTGTAGGGTGGTTACACAGTGTTGAAGAGAAAGCTTTTTGCACATGTTCACTCATAATTATTATTGTTGTTGTTGTTATTCATAAAATCATGTTTGGAGACAGGCACAAATATATATTTTTAATCTTAGTAAGATTTTTATAAGCTGCTGCTTCACCAGCCTGGTAGGCTACTCACCAGGATAGAAATGTTAGTAACAAACCCCTAAATGTAATGGTAAAGGGGCCTTCGTATCCAGTCCCACCAAAACTGGTACCAGCACAACCCACAGTCTCATCCCTCATAACAGCCCTTCCTCACTCACTTGAATTCTGGATTCAGGTCAGGCTTGAGGCCGTAGAAGGAAGAAGAAAGTGTGACCATCCAATTTGGCAAGAATTTACCATCTTCACATTCCAAGAAAGGTGGTGACCACTTGACGTGGCCAGTATCCATCACGTAGCTATCCCCCTGGCTCCATTTGGGGGTGTCCAGAGTCTTGAGGTCATTGCTGAGGATTCGCTTGTAGAGTACCGGAACTCTCTGGAACCGAAAGAAGTTGTACCACTCATTTTCCCAAGTCAAGTTCCTCAGGCTTTCTGCAGAGGCTGAGAGATCCCGAAGTAAGATCTCATTGTTTTCCTTGGTGGCTTGAAGCATCATTTGGGGCTTGGAAGATACCGGGTGAGCGTCAAAGGTCAGAACAGCTCGGTAAACTTGAGAATCTCCTTCCATGACACTTCTGACCAAGGCATGGTACCACTCGACGTCCTCCTTCACGCTGGACTCCCGGATGTCATTGGTCTGGAAGACCATGTTAAGGAAATTGGTGGCGTGGGTCAGGGTGTCAGTAGCACCACGCAAGTAGGAATGCAAGGCCAGCGGAGGGCCAGAGGCCTTCCCCACGTCCCTTACCTCAAATCTCCGAGTACAGTTGGCTTGCGAGAGGCGCAACACATTTCCAGAGTACAGAAAAGCCACTGCCGCCTCTGTCCCCTCAGGATCAGCCTTATCCAAGTTAGGGGTAGGCACCCAAGTGAAAGCTGAGGCCAAAGAAGATGAAGAGGAAGGCATCCATTCCTTAGCTTTGGGAGTCCTGGCCTTGGGTGGAGAGGACCGTTGATACTGGAAGATCCCGGCTGCCCAAAGGAGTTCCAGCTGGAAGCACCAGAGAAGAAGTCCCAACAGACAGATCTCCATGGCTCAACAGAAGGCTCAGAAAATGCCAGAGTCATCTGGCGGGGATCATTTCAGCCACGGGGAAGCCCTCTTGGGAAGTCCTGATGCATCTGATGGGGCTCTAGAGAACCTCAGGAGGTGGAGGAGGAAAACCAGGAGAAGCCGCACAGGAGCCAGTCCATCTCCAAGAGGAACATCCTCCAGTAACATCGGCGCACCTGCAGACGTGCTCTCTGCCTCCTTTTCGAATTTGCAGGACTTTCTCTCTCTCTTTCTCCCCCACTCTCTGTTTCTCTCTCTCTCTCTCTTGCTTCTTTCCTCCCTGGCTGGTGAGGGAGCAGACGTCACCACAATATGAGCAGCTGCTGGCACTGCCCCCCGCCCTCCCCTCCTCGACTACTATTATACGCCTGGGCTTTTAAATCTCTGCAGATCCACACACACATTCATACACACACACACACAACTCTATCAACAGCCTCACTTGCTAATGCTTGAAATGGAGAAATCCCATGTAAGGGGAGAGAGAGAGAGAGAGAGAGAGAGAGAGAGAGAGAGAGAGAGAGAGAAAGCGGGATTGGAAAGGAACACTGTCTGTCTCTCCCTCTCTCTGTCTCACTTTAGTTCCATTAGGGGATATAGGTCTGACAGTGATGCAAGCAACCAAATCCTGCATGGAGTGCCATGGCAACGGGAAATTTGTCTCCCCACCTCACCCCCCCTTTCCCTCCCCTCCCTGCCTTCATCCCCCCCCCCCGTCCATTCATCAGCTTGACTAACACCATGATAGTCATTTATAAGGTCACCTACTGCCTACTGATGTTCGTATCACGCTGCTAAATATAATTAACTGTTCAGGCACCGGGGCAGGATGGAAGGGAAAAGAGGAAAACAAATATGAAGACATTGCAGACAGGGTGTTCTGTTCTATTGCTGTCTACATGTTGAGATGAGACAGGAAATGGGGCAGAGTGAGAGACAGAACAGGATGGAGATGATGACTTAAAGGAGACATGTACAGAGACCTGTGTGGTTTTAATGTGAACCAGAGATTATCAAGACCCAGGCTCAGAATCCCATTTTTCAGTGTCAGGACTCAGTTCTGGAACATGTGAAGTTGTGACGAAGGTATGTTGATCAGTGATAGAGCACCTGCTTTGCATGCAGATGGTCCCAGTTCCAATTCATGGCATCTCCAGGTAGGGCTGGGAAAGATTCCCTGCCTGAAACTCTAGAAAGCTGTTGCCAGTCAGCATAGAAAATACTGACCTGGATGGCGTAGCTAGGGGAGAGGGGGCCCGTGTTCACCCCCCTCCTTGGCGACCCCTTAGAACGAGGGATATAATGAAGATAGGGGAAAATAGGGAAGGGTGGAGTTGGGGGCCCTCAGGAGCTTGGGGGGCCAGGTTCTTTGAACCCATTTGCTCAATTATAGCTGCACCCCTGCCTGGACGGACTCAGTATGGCAGCTTCCTGTGTTCAAGAGTGCCCCGCTGCATGTGTGAAATTACCATTTAACCAGAGCATACCTCATATTCCTTAGATATGGTTTTCTTTCACTTGAATGTATAATTCTAAATTGCTGGGGGCTTTTTGTTTTGTTTCATCATAGTTCCATTAGGAGATATAGGTCTGCCAGTGACGCAAGCAACCAGCTAAGGGAGATATATTTTCACATTCTGTATTTACTGCACTTCAGTTTTAACACTGATTGTAAACCAGTGGTGTTAATGCAGCTTTGCTGAATTATTTAGCTGTCCACTATGACCCTTGCTGTACAGTGGAATAAACTTGACTTGTCTTGAATTAACCCCTGGAGAGAATGAATAACATTTGCCAAAAGAAAGAGTAAGTTCAAAAGGAGAGAGTGAATGGGAAGCGGGAGGGAGGGAGGGCAGAAATTAAATAGTTGTTTTTCCACAATTATGAATCAAACTGAAATGAAGGGATTTCACTCACACACACACAAATGAATATTTAAATTGTATCACTCCTTTGGGGATCCTGCAGGTTATTCAGATTCAGATCATGGTTGCTGAAATTGCCTTAAATTTCTAGTGGCTTTTCCTCCTCCCTGTTGTTCATATTAACTCAAACTTGGTTGATAAAACTGGCTTTGGACTTGGGTTATTCAGGTGGGCAGGAACCACATCTTCTAAGTCCATTGCAAAACCACTGACATCTTCCTCTTACCCCAGTGTTAGGATGCGGCCCTATGTGCACTTGCTTGGAAATAAATCCCATTTAATTCAGTGGGAGCTACTTCCAAGTAAACATGGCTGCAAATAATTAGAAGGAAACCACTGCTATGCTTGAAATGAAAATCTGCTTGGAAATGGAAAATAATAACCTTGACCATCTTCATGAGCAAAGATGTGAGTGTTGATTAGTATTCTTGCATCCTTACAATAGTATCCATAACCCCCTGCTGGTCAGTACAGGGTTTCACTCCCCTTTCACCGAAGGAGAAATTCAGAACAGCCTTAGTAAGGATCACAATATAGAGCACAATGCACTGGGAAGTTCTCCTGAGGAAGCCCCCTTGAAATGAGTAGGAGCTGTGCAAGAGGGACATTGAAGCAATATCCAGCATTCTGTGGCTGGCTGCTGTCTCACTCCTCCATCAGTTACTGGCCCTAATCCAGAGCATTGTCAGAGGAACATGCTGTGCATATGCTGATCTGAGTGCAGACACACAGTACCCAGTGCAAAAGGTCTGGGTAAAAATGCTTCCATGCATGGTGTGGATGGATGGGTAGCTGAGGGAGTTAGCAGCTTGCAAATGCAGACTGCTCTCTCCCTCTTGCACCTGGTTTTTTATGTATCCAGAAAGAAAGCTTCCTATATGAAACCATAACCACATAGAAGGCACTTCACACAATCCATTTCCTAATGAAGATGCATTCATGCAGTTATTTGAATGATTGGACTTATATTCAATCCCTGGCTGGCATCTCAAGGTAGGACTGGGGAAGGCTCCTGTCTGAAACCTTGGAGAGCTGCTGTCAGTCAGTCTAGGGCTGACAATACTGAGCTAGATGGACCAATGGTCTGACTAAGCCAGCTTCCTATGTTCCTAACTGCATACAGTGACCAGATACAAAGAAGGAAGGGGCGTCTGAACACAATGGTTAGGCTTGTTGGAGCTAGGACCCTGTCAGCATCAGCTCTCCGCTGCAATGTTGCATAGTGACCACTGAGGGGGGTGGCTTTTAGTATCATGGATAAAAGTGTTGGACTCCTCCCCTCTTTGTTCTTCCAGTGTTAGTTTCCATTTTGTCTCTCCAGAGATGGCTGCTTTTGGTCTCTCCAAACATGAGCTACAGCTGAAATTAAGCTGCAGGATTTTTCACATTTGTTTGTAACCTTTTCTTTAAACAAATCCTTGTAGTTCTTCAATACTAAAGGACTGTCTCAAGACCTCTTGCTTTGCTGCTTTCTCACCAAACTGGTTTTGCTCTGCTATTTGGGGACTGAACTGTCATTCTTCCCCTACAAAGGGTTATGAGGCCCAGAAGCCAGTAAATAAAAGAGAAGAGCCTAGAGAGTTAAATAGAAAGCAAAGCAAAGAGAAAAGCTTTGAAAATGGAGATAGGATTCCAGATGATGAGTATGAGCTCTGGTCTTTCAAGATGGAGATACTCCTCAAGAGTCATGGACTTGGCAGTGTTCTGCCCACCCAGCATCCTGAAGATGCAGGAAAGAAGCAGAAAGAATGGGACAAAGCTGATGAAAAGGCATCAGAAATGATTTGCTTGGTGGTGAGTGACCCAATCAGTGCATCTAAGAGACAAAGAAAATGCAAAGGATATGTGGGAACCTCTGAAGGGATTATATAAAAAGAAGTCTGGTTTCCAAAGTGTATCTAGTAAGAAAACTGAGCAATAAAAGACTTAGAGAAGGAGAAAGTCTGTCCAAGCACATAAATGAAATGTTAAAAATATATAGGCAACTGCAAGCTCAAATAATAATGCCAGATGCAGTTTTGATAGGATTTCTGTTGAATAGTTTGCCACATTACTTTGTTAGTATGACCAGTGCCTTGGAAGTCAAGGAGGATGCAGACTTACAATTTGTAATTAACCATCCAGAGGACTTTGATTTACACAAAAGGGACAAGTACTGGAAAGACTAAAAGAATATGTTGCAAGAGTGAACAACAAGTTTGGGAGAAAGCCACAGACCCTCTGCACTGACAATGGTGACGAATACATTGAGAATTATGTCATAAGATTCATAAAGGAGGAGGGCACTGAACACCAAAAGACTGTTCCTTATACTCTGGAACAAAATAGAGTGGCAGAAAGAACTAACCGTTCTCTTATGGAAATGACAAGATGCATGCTTGTAGATGCTGGTTTGGCTACTAAATTTTTGGGAGCGGCAGTGATGACTGCTACTTACCTGCAAAACAGATTGCCAACAAAGGCCACAGGAACAGCGCCACATGAGTTCTGGCATGGCAACAAGCCTACTTTGAGTCATATAAGAGTGCTTGGGTCTAAAGCATACACCTATATACCAAAAGCCAAAAGGATGAAACTCAACTGTAGATCTGAGGAAGGAATACTTGTTGGATATTTCATAGGATGTAAAGGATGGAAAACCAACCACTACTGAACTGCCAAACTTAGAGCCCAATTATCAGTTGGAGAAAGAATCAAGGCAATATGTCTAAAAGGAAGGATCCACTGTAAGTGGACCTGGCAGTGATTCAGCAGAAGAGGATGCTGATGACAAACAAAGGGTGCGGTGTTCAGCATGACAAAATAAAGGAATTCTGCCTAAGAAACTTTCCTACATTGCAAAGGGAGATAAAGTTTCAAGATCCAAGCACGTGGAAAGAAATTGATAACTGACCTGCAATTGAAGCACAAAACTGGAAGGAAGCTGCAAAAGAGGAAATTGAATCATTGCATAAAAATAACACATGGACACTCACAGAGCTACCTGAGGGAAGAAAGACTGTGGGGTGCAAGTGGGTTTTTAAAATTAAGCAAAATGCCGAAGGAGATGTCCAGCATTACAAAGCGAGACTGGTGGCAAAGAGATTCGTGCAAATATATGGGATTTTGATTATGATGAGACATTTGCTCCCATTGTAAAAGTACTGCAGCAGCAAAGAAAATGCAAGTGGATCACATAGATGTGAAAACTCCATTTCTTCATGGAGACATCAAACAAGATATTTATATGGAGCAGTCTCCAGGATTTGTGGAACCTGATAAAGAAAAACTTTTATGTAAGCTGCAGAAAAGTATTTATGGGCTAAAGCAGGCCGCAAGAGCCTGGAATGTCAAATTAAACCAGTTGCTAGTCAATGAGGGATTTTCCCAAGGAAAGGCTGAGCCATGCCTGTATTCGAGGCTCAAAGACAACAGATGGACTGATATGCTTATATATGTTAATGATCTGATAATTTGTTATGAAAATAGAGAGGACAGCCTTGAAATAATAAAGCACCTGAATAGTGAAATAGAAGTAAAAGAAATTGGGCCTGTTTCACACTATCTTGGGATACACATAGAGAGAGAAGAGGATGGAAGCTATTTGCTTAACCAGAAACAGAAAATAAATGATTTACTAGAGTATTTGGGACTTACAGAGGCCAAAGAAACATTTACACCTGTGGAAACAGGTTACTGAAAACAGAAGGAGGAGAGTGAACTTCTGCCAGACAACAGTGAGTACAGGACAGCAATTGGAAATCTTTTATATATAGCTATGATAACAAGATATAGCCACCTAATGGTGCAGCAGGGAAATGCTTGACTAACAAGCAGAAGGTTGCCGGTTCAAATCCCTTCTGGTACTATATCGGGCAGCAGCGATACAGGAACATGCTGAAAAGCATCATCTCATACTGAGATGGAGGAGGCAATGGTAAACCGCTCCTGTATACTACCAAAAGAAAACCCCGGGGTTCTGTGAGTGCCAGGAGTCCAAATTGACTTGATGGCACACTTTACCTTTTTACTTTATGAAAACAAGCTGGGATATAGCTGCACAGTGGTGAAGGGAGGCTGGCGGTGGCTCGTGTTTGGCCGCCACCACACCCCCTGGCCCCACCTCCCATGTCTGATGTCAGATGCAGGGGGCCAATTAGACACGCCCCTCATCTGATGTCAGATGCAGGGTCATGGTCTCCTTCCCAAACGGGGCTGTGCGGCCCCATTTGGGAGGAAGATCAGCCTGCGCTACATTGGGCTGTGTGGGCTGGAGCGACTCTCCCTGCTGCGCTGCCAATGCAGCGTGGGCCAATCTCCCTCCCAAATGGGGCTGCACAGCCCCATTTGGGAAGGAGACCATGCCCCTGCTTCTGACATCAGACACAGGGGGCGTGTCGGGCCATGAGATGTGGCCCTGGGGGGGCAGGTACTTTGAACCCATTTGCCCAATGGTGGCTTCACCCCTGTAGCTGCATCTGTGGGAATCTTGAGTAGGAAAGTAAGCACAACAAGCAAAGATGACTGGACTGCGGTAAAAAGACTAGGCAGGTACCTAAAAGGGACAGTCCATCTAAAATTAAAGTTGCCTGCTAGTAATGAGCCCAAATTAGTAGGTTATATCAATGCAGACTGGGCTGAGGATCAAACAGACTGGAAGTCAGCCAGTGGTTATGTATACCTTTATGGTGGTGGAGCAGTCAGTTGGCATAGCTGCAAGCAATCAATAGTTGCTCTCTCATCTACTGAGGCAGAATATGTATCTGCCACTCAAGCATGTCAAGAGGTGGTGTGGCTGCACAAGCTAATGTCAGATTTCAACTCAGACAAACCCAAACCCACTGAGATGTTCGAGGATAATCAACGCTGCATCCAGATCTCACAAATGGAGAAAAATAAATTTAGAACAAAAGACATTCAAATCAAATATCAACATGTTAGGGATGCATAAGGAAAATATTTATTTATTTATTTATTTATTTATTTATTTATTTATTTGTACATTTTATGTCCTGCTCTTCCTCCAAGGAGCCCAGAGCGGTTTACTACATACTTAAGTTTCTCCTCACAACGACCCTGTGAAGTAGGTTAGGCTGAGAGAGAAGTGACTGGCCCAGAGTCACCTAGCAAGTATCATGGTTGAATGGAGATTTGAACTCGAGTCTCCCCGGTCCTAGTCCAGCACTCTAACCACTACACCACGCTGGCTCTTGTAAAATTGACTTGTAAAACTGATGTATTGTTGAATACAAATGGTAGCAGATATGCTAACTAAGCCGTTGCCCAGGGATTGTTTCAAAACCTTGAGAGAGAAGTTGGGACTTATAGGCAGCAGCACGAACCAATGAGAAGGAGTGTTGGAGCTAGGACCCTGGCAGGATCAGCTCTCAGCTGCAATGTTGCATAGTGACCACTGGTTTTTTTTAGCAATAGCAATAGCAATAGCACTTACATTTATATACCGCTTTATAGCCAGAGCTCTCTAAGCAGTTTACAATGATTTGGCATATTGCCCCCAACATTCTGGGTACTCATTTTACCGACCTCGGAAGGATGGAAGGCTGAGTCAACCTTGAGCCCCTGGTCAGGATCGAACTTGTAACCTTCTGGTTACAGGGCAGCAGTTTTACCACTGCACCACCAGGGGCAGTAATCCGCCTCTGAGCTCAATAAATGCCCAATGATAAGCCTGAAAATGTGGAAATTTTAATCCGCCTTCTTCAATAGGTCGTTGAAGTTTACAAATTGAAAATTCGGGCAGATGTTCTTGCCATACAAAGTAATTGGATAATTTATAGCTTAAAATATAGTGAAAGTATAAGAATTGGAAGACCTCTTAAAATATATATGAGCCTTGGCATTAGAGTCATCTTAACCACATTTATTTTGCCCCAGATACTCAATGGAATCATAGCCCACTGATCTAAGTCATATTTCATTTGAACCAAAAATGTGAAAAAAATTAAATTTACTAATTGAGAGGGTTTTCTATAAATTACTATACCTAAAAAGACAAAAGACTCTGGAACTGGAAACCACAAACCCTACACTCAGGATAATCTGTAGAACGTAAATACTTCAAATCCAATTTGCCCCAATTTATGGAGTAACTGGATAAATTACTAAACTTCTGAAATAAAGAAATAAGATTAGGAATTGAGACTCCTGGTTTATCAATCAAACATAAAATGCCATCCTCATATAAAATCAACTTGTGCTCAATCCCACCTAGTGTAATACTCTTTATATGTCCGAGACTCTAATAGCACAAGCCAGGGGTCCTAACACCATATTGAAAAAAATGGGACATTCCTGACCAATGTTCCCTCTAACAGGGATTCCCAGATGTTGTTGACTACAACTCCCAGGATCCTCAGCTTCAATAGCTTTTGCTTTGGGATTATGGGAGTTGTAGTCAACAACGTCTGGGGATCCCTGTTTGAGGAAACACTGTTCCTGATGTATGCCCCATTCTAGCCTAATTGAAGAGGACAACATTTATTTATTATTTTTATTTATTTAAAATATTTCTATACCTCCCAAAACTTGTGTCTCTGGGCAGTTTACAATTAAAACCATTTAAAACATTAAATCAATGTTTGATTTAAAAAGTAAACAGCATTTAAAAGATTAAAAACATTAAAAACCCATTATTAAAATTATTTAAAACTATAAATCTAATTAAAAGCCTGGGTGAATAAATGTGTCTTCAGTGCCTTTTTAAAAATTGCCAGAGATGGGGAGGCTCTTATTTCAAAAGCAAGCACATTCCAAAGTCCAGGGGCTGCAATGGAGAAGGCCCGTTCCTGAGTAGCCGCCAGACGAGTTAGCGACAGCCGCAGGTGAACCTCTCCAGATGATCTTAGCAGCCAGTGGGGCTCATGGTGAAGAAGACGTTCTCTTAAATACTCAGGGCCTAAGCTGTTTAGGGCTTTATGGTAATGACCAGCACCTTGTATTTTGCCCGTAAACATATCAGTAGCCAGTGCAATTCCTTCAACACAGGAGTAATATGGTCTCTCCTAGATGACCCAGAGACCAACCTGGCTGCCGCGTTCTGAACCAACTGCAGTTTCTGGACTACGTACGAAGGCAGCCCCACATAGAGTAATCCAGGTTGCAGTAATCCAGCCTAGAGGTTATCAGCAGATGTACCACTGTTCTGAGGTTTTATCAGCTGAAGCAGATAAAAAGCACCTCTGGCCACCGCCCTCAACTTGGAACACCAGGAAGAGGCTTGGATCCAAAAGCAACCCCAGACTGCGTACCTGTTCCTTCTGGGGGAGAGTGACCCCATCCAGAAACGGCAGGTTAAAATTGTCTCCTGAGTTTCAACCCCGCACAATTAGTATGTCCGTCTCATCTGGATTCAGCCTCAGTTTGTTATCCCTCATCCAGCCCATCACTGCCTCCAGGCAGGCATTTAGGGAGGTTATGCCTTCTCCTGATGATGTTGACATGGAGAAATAGATTTGGGTGTCATCAGCATACTGATAACACCCTGCACCAAATCCCCAATTATCTTTCCCAGCAGTTTCATGTAGATGTTAAACAACATCGGAGACAATATGGAGCCCTGAAGGACACCATACCAACGTTCAGATTTTGAAGAACAGCAGTCTCCAAGAGACACCATCTGGAATCTGCCCATGAGGTAGGAGCGGAACCACAGCAAAGCAGTGCCTCCCACCCACAATCCCCTCAGATGTTCCAGAAGGATACTATGGCCAATAGTATTGAAAGCTGCCGAGAGATCCAAAAGGATCAACAGAGTCACACTTCCTCCGTCAGTTCCCAATTGGAGATCATCCATCAGGCCGACCAAGGCAGTCTCCACCCCATAGCCCGCCTGAAAGCCAGTCTGAAATGGGTCTAGATAATCAGTTTCCTCCAAGACTGCCTGGAGCTGGGAGGCCACCACCTTCTCAATCACCTTGCCCAACCATGGAAGGTTGGAGAGAGGCCTGTAATTGTTTAACTCTGAGGGATCCAAGGCAGGCTTTTTCAGAAGCAGTGCAATGATTGCCTCCTTAAGATTGCCTCCTTACCTGCCCCTCCCTCAGAGAAGCATGTAGAATCTCTATATTATACAAGGCAAATCATTAGGAATGTGCACGGACCGGTTCGGAGGCCATTCTAAAGGCCTCCAGACCGGTCCGGACACAGGACGGTTCGGGGTTCGGGAGGGTAGGGTGGGGGGTTCCATTAAGGGTGGGGGAGGCTTTACTTACCCCTCCCGCGCTTTCCAGTTTGGCACCGTAATTACTGAAAAAATCCCGGCGGCAGGATCCCTCGCTGCCTGCTTCATTCAATGACATGGCTGGCTTCTCCATGGTTAAAAAATCGCCCCCTTGAAGACCCTGCTGCTGCCGCAGCCCCCTTGAAGCCCCCTTGCCGCCCCCTTAAATCTCGCCCCAGACCTGACCTCAAGTTAGCTAGAAACGTGCGGGTGGCGGGGGTTGTCCTCCCGCCCCCTTCCCTGCCGTCTGCAAAAGTCTTTAGGAAGCCTTCTGCGCGTGATGCCCTCCCGCCCCCTTCCCTGCCGTCTGCAAAAGTCTTTAGGAAGCCTTCTGCGCATGATGCCCTCCCGCCCCCTTCTCTGCCATCTGCAAAAGTCTTTAGGAAGCCTTCTGCGCGCGCGCGCAGAAGGCTTCCTCAAGACTTTTGCAGACGGCAGGGAAGGGGGCGGGAGGACATCCCCCGCCGCCCGCCCGTTTCTAGCTAACTTGAGGTCGGGTCCAGGGCGAGATTTAAGGGGGTGGCAGGGGGGCTTCAAGGGGGCGGCGGCAGCAGCAGGGTCCTCAAGGGGGCGATTTTTTAACCACGGAGGAGCCAGCCATGTCATTGAATGAAGCGGGCGGCGAGGGATCCTGCCGCCGGGATTTTTTCAGTAATTACGGTGCCAAGCTGGAAAGCGCGGGAGGGGTAAGTAAAGCCCCCCCCGCCTTTAATGGAACCCCCCACCCCAGTGCCGGACTGCAGCTCCGCGGTTCCGTGCACACCCCTACAAACCATTAGGCCGCCCTCTACAATAGTCTCCCTGTCAGATAGTATAAGCCATGTCGGGCAAGGATCAAGAGGGCAGGTAGTAGGCCACACTATTCCAAGCAACTTGTCCACATCCTTAGAAGTCACAAACTGAAACTGATCCAGGGTCATCACATAAGAGCTACTGGACACCTCAGCATCAGACTCTGTAACAATTGTGGAGTTTGAATCTAAGTTGAATCTAATTTGAATCTAAGCTAATAGCCCATTGGTGATGACTTGTGAATATGGAGCCGTCCGTGTATAGCATAGTAACCGAAGTAAAAAAAAACTTGGGGGAAATCTAAATTTAATCAAAACATGCTTCAAGAATCCCAGATGGACCATGTCAAATGCCTTCTCCACATCTAAAGAAATTATAGCGGCTAGGTCTTGCTGCTCCGAGGATAAAGCTAATACATCAATCAACAATCTAATATTATCTGAACCATGTTGCCCAGATACAAACCCGCTCTGAACTGGATGAATAATGGGAAGGAGCACAGTCTTCACCCCAGGCCCCAGGGGACCTTCCAGATTTCATCAATTTAACTGTAGACATTATTTCCTGTAGAGAAAGAGGTGGAGCTAAAAGATTGATCTGCTCTTGTGTTAAATGTGGAAGATGCACTTCTTGCAGGAAACTATCTATGTTTGCATCAGTATTAGATATACTACCACTATCCAGCTTAGAATAAAACTAAAAAAACCTGCTGATTTCTAAATTCAGGATCTGTGTAGACACTCCCTTGGGTATCACAGATAGACATTACAGAGCCCTTTCTCACGATCATGAGAAAGGGCTCCAAGGGGCAAGGGGAGGAAGCCTTTAAAAGTTTACCTCTCCCACAGACAATCCATTCCTCTTTGCTGGGTGTGCAGATTGCGCACCCAGACTATCCGCTGCCAGCAGCAGGGAGGTTTGCGAGTTGGGAGGCCTTCAGAACTCCCATAATGCACCACGCAAGTATAATGCACTGCACCATTACAGGAACTTCCATAATGCACCACTGGGATCTCCTGGGGCTGGCAGGGAACCCTGCAGTCTCCGAGCTCCAGCTGCAAGCAGTCAGGGCTGGCAGACAATTGGAAAAAATGAGACTAAGGGAGTGCTTGCTCCCTTAACCTAATTTTGAAGGTGGGCTTCAGAGGCAGGTTTGCTGCCGCACCGCTGCCGGGAGCCCTGGGCCTCTTGCGCTGGAAAAACCAGGCTGGACTTCCTTAGCTCTGTTTTGCCTGTGTGTGAGAATAGTCCCATAATGTTACACTGTTTAATCTGCTTCACTCTAGAAGCCAAAAGTTACTAGATCCCCTCCACTTCCCCAATGTCGTTGCCTAGTGCAAACTTACCCCTGCTAACTGGGCAAAGAGGCACCTTTTACCGTGGTGATTCTCTTTATTTAGCAGGAGGAGAGTAACTGGCCCTATCCACCCCAGCACAGTACTTCCAGTGACTGTTGCTGGTGTGTGTCTTATGTTTCTTGTTAGAATGTGAGCCCTTTGGGGACAGGGAGCCATCTTATTTGTTTGTTATTTCTCCTTGTAAACCGCCCTTAGCCATTTTTGGAAGGGCGGTATAGAAATTGAATTATTATTATTATTATTATTATTATTATTATTATTATTATTATTGCAATTCGACAAAAATTCAGTTTCTAAGGAGTATAGCTTATTAAGTTCATATTTAGCCATATATAATGTTCTATATGACTCAGGAGAAGGGTGTAATGCACATAAGGTTAATAAATACTTAACTTGCTTCTCAAGAGATACCATCTGAGCCCTTTACTGCCTTTTAAATTTGAAAAATAAGCAATGATCCAGCCCCATAAAAATGCTTTAAAAGTATTCCAAACCAGGGATAATGATGTGATAGAGCAGGGCTGCTCAATGTCGGCCCTCCTGCAGATGCTGGCCTACAACTCCCATTATCCCTGGCCATTAGCTACTGTGGTGGGGGTTATGAAAGTTGTAGTCCAATAACAGCTGGGGGGCCAATGTTGAGCAGGCTTGGAGCCTCTGTTAATTCTAGAATGAATAGAGTGATTGAGATAGGGTAAAGGAGAGTCTGAGGGCAGGGACAGATGAAATGGCAGCTCTGAAGAAGGTGTTCTTGAAGAGGATTTTTGAGGAGGAAAAGGAACTACTTTTGGTGTTAATTTTACCAGCCATGCAAGTCATTAAACCCCTGCTAACTGGGCAAAGAGGCACCTTTTACCGTGGTGATTCTCTTTATTTAGCAGGGGGAGAGTAACTGGCCCTATCCACCCCCAGCACAATACTTCCAGTGACTGTTGCTGGTGTCTATCTCATGTTTCTTTTTAGAATGTGAGCCCTTTGGGGACAGGGAGCCATCTTATTTATTTATTGTTTCTCTTTGTAAACCGCCTTGAGCTATTTTTGGAAGGGCGGTATAGAAATCGAAATAATAATAATAATAATAATGGAAAAATAAGCCACTGCATGGTCAATATTTGCACAATATAAGTGGAAAATCAGACATCACCAAGACCTGGCAATGGCTTAAGAATGGCAACTTGAAGAAAGAAACAGAGGGTTTAATACTGGCTGCACAAGAACAGGCACTAAGAACAAATGCAATAAGAGCAAAAGTCAAAAAATCAACCACAAACAGCAAGTGCCGCCTTTGTAAAGAAGCAGATGAAACCGTGGACCACCTAATCAGCTGTTGTAAAAAGATCGCACAGACTGACTACAAACAAAGGCATGATAAAGTAGCAGGGATGATACACTGGAACATCTGCAAAAAATACAAGCTACCTGTAGCCAAGAATTGGTGGGACCATAAAATTGAAAAAGTTGAAGAAAATGAAGATATAAAAATATTATGGGACTTCCGACTACAAACAGACAAACATCTGTCACAAAATACACCAGATATAACTGTAGTTGAGAAGAAAGAAAAACAAGTCAAAATAATCGACAAAGCAATCCCAGGGGATAGCAGAATAGAAGAAAAAGAAATAGAAAAAATCACCAAATACAAAGATCTACAAATTGAAATTGAAAGGCTGTGGCAGAAAAAGACCCAAATAATCCCAGTGGTAATTGGCGCCCTGGGTGCAGTTCCAAAAGACCTTGAAGAGCACCTCAACACCATAGGGGCCACAGAAATCACCATCAGCCAATTACAAAAAGCAGCTTTACTGGGAGCAGCCTATATTCTGCGACGATATCTATAACAGCAACAATATTGACAATAAAATTCTGGCATCCCAGGTCCTTGGGAAGGACTCGATGTCTGGATTAAAACAAACCAGTCAATAACACCTGTCTGGCTGTGTAAAATAATAATGGTTTGAGAATTATTGCAGAATAGACAGTACATAAATACTGTCAGCTAGTCTAATATGTTTAAAATTATTAACTGTGGAATCCGGAAAGGAACTGGGTAGAATTCTGAGAGCATTCCCTAATATCTCAGTAAGGCAGTACACACAGTTATAATTAGTGTAGGACAAGTGTCCTACCCTAGTTCAGGAGCTGTGCATGTGTGTGTTTTGTCATCATGCACGAGGAAAACAGCAAAGTCGGAGGGGGAGAAAGTGATCGCCTGGGAGAGAGAAACTGGGTCAGACAGTGATTCCTCCTACCTCAGCAAAGTGCTGGGTAGGAGAGCTGGGTAGGACAGTGGCCTCCTCTCTCCCAGACAATCACTTCCTCCTCCCCAACCTTGCTGCTTCCTTCGCACATGATCACAACATGAGAGTGTGCATGTGTGTCCTATTCTAATTATAACTGTGCAAACTGCCTGCATGAGTATGCATGGCCTTTATGTCTCCATAAAATCGAGAGACATGCAGGCCAATCCTATAAATGTATACTTGAAAATAAGTCCTACAGTTTTCAGTGGGGATTGCCTTCAGGTAAGTGTAAGTAGGACAGCAGACTTGCTTTTTAAAAGCAGAACATTCAAGGGCAGGCCTGGAATATCCTTCAGAAAACCAAAACCCATACAATTGCCCCACCATTGCTACCACTCCACTAGAAACAGATAGTAGCACAAAGGGCATTGGAAGTGGTTTAAGGGAGCCATTACTGTCCTTTGGTGCATAAACGTATTTCTTCTGTCCCACTGTTGCCAACAAGTGTTGCAGTTTTTTCAAACCGTACAAAACTTTCCAAACCTGCTTGGCCAGAGGCAAAAGTGGGATGAGTGTTTGTGCACACCACGAGCAGTAATCCCTCTTTCAAACCAACTCCCTGAAATTCACGATGCATTGACTATCTCCAGCCTGAGAGAGACCTTCCCTTAATCTTCCTCTCATAAAGCTTAACTCTGAATTTATCCCAAGCATTCTGGTCCCTCAACACACATTACATTTAATGATATGAAAGTGAAGTCCGTAAGTCCATCCCATTACCTGGGCCAGCTGCAGAGCACTGATTGGGCCAGGGGTCCCCCCCCCCCCAACTCAGGGGAAAACCCCTGAGTGTAATCATTATTTTGTACATTAAGCTGTTTACGACATGGCTGGCTGTCAGCTGTATTCTTTTATTGCAACACAAAGCTTATTGCAAGTCCCAAGATTGTCCTTTAAAAAACAATTAAGTGAAAATATCCTTATAATTTGACCTAAAGAGTGTGTGTGTGTGTGTGTGTGTGTGTGTGTGTGTGTGTGTGTGTGTGTGTTGGGGGAGCTTCTTTGTTTAAAACCCAATACTTATGGTTAACTTAAAAGAATCCAAACTGAGTAACAAACCAACTAATTTAAAGTGAATTATTATTTTCTTATTTGTCTTTTTTTACCTCGACTGCTACTGCTGTCATAATGAATTATTAATTATTATTATTTATTATTATTTATTAGGTGCATTAATTATTATTATTAATGTATTAATAATAATTAATAATAATTATTATTAATCTATACAACTTAGACACATTAATAATACAACACTAACAATAACAAACAATAACAGTTATTTATTTAATTATTTATTATTTGTTTGTTTGATTTCTAGACCCTTACAGAATAACTCAGGGTGGTTCACAAATAACATAAAACAATTAAAATCAATCAATGATCAGGAATAAAAATTTTAAAATACAATAAAGCTGCTAAAAATTAAAACAATTCCAAATTTTATAAAAACCTGATACATTAAAAACCCTTTAAAACAATTTAAAAACCCTGGAAGGCCAGGCTGAACAGGTAGGTCTTTAGGGTTCTCCTAAATGCCAATAAAGAATTCAAATTACGAATTTCTGCAGGGGGCGCATTCCACAAAGGAGCAGCTACAGAGAAGGCCTGCCTCTGGGTTGCCACCAGACAAGCTGGTGGCAACTGGAGCCAGACCTCCTCAGATGATCTTAGTGTGCAGTGGGGATCAGACCGAAGAAGGTGCTCTCTAAGGTAGTCTGGAGCTAAGCTGTTCAAGGCTTTAAAGGTAGTAACCAGCACTTTGTATTTTGCCCGGAAACGTATCGGCAGCCAGTGTAGCTGTTTCAAAACAGGCATAATATGGTCTCTCTGAGTTGTCCCAGAGACCAGCCTGGCTGCCGCATTTTGAACTAACTGAAGTTTCCAAACTATGTACAAAGGCAGCCCCACGTAGAGCGCATTACAGTAGTCAAGCCTGGAGGTTACCAGCTGGTGCACCACTGTTCTGAGGTCATCCTCCTCAAGGAATGGACGCAGCTGTTGAATCAACCTAAGCTGATAAAATACACTCCTGGTCACAGCCTCCACCTGAGATTCCAGGGTAAGGTCTGGATCCACGAGTACCCCCAAGCTGTGTACCTGCTCCTTCCAGAGGAGTGTAACCCCATCCAGCACAGGGAGATCTAATTCATCCCTCAGATTCTGAGCCCCTACAATGAGCACCTCTGTCTTACTTGGATTCAGCTTCAATTTGTTATCCCTCATCCAGCCCATTATTGCCTGTAGGCAGGCATTTAGGGAATGAACGCCATTTCCTGATGAAGCAGATGAAAGAGAGAAGTAGATTTGGGTGTCATCATCATATTGATAACACCCAGCACCAAATCTCCTGATGAACTCACCCAGTGGTATCATGTAGAAATTGAAAAGCATTGGTGACAGAATGGAGCCCTGAGGGACTCCATATAACAGCTCTCGTTTAGAAGAGCAACTATTACCAAGCTCTACCATCTGGGATCTGCCTGAGAGATAGGAGCGGAACCACTGCAAAGCAGTGCCTCCTATCCCCAACTCCCCTAGGCGACCCAGAAGGATACAATGGTCGATGGTATCGAACACCGCCAAGAGATCCAAGAGAACCAACAGAGTCACACTCCCTCTGTCAATTCCCCAGTAAAGGTCATCCATCAGGCCGACCAAGGCAGACTCAACCCCATAGTCCGCTCTAAAGCCAGTTTGAAATGGGTCTAGATAATCGGTTTCCTCCCAAACCGCCTGGAGCTGGTCAGCCACCACCCTCTCGATCACCTTACCCAACCATGGGAGATTAGAGATTGGCCTATAACTATCCAAGGGATCCAGGGAAGGCTTCTTAAGAAAAGGTCTAATTGTTGCCTCCTTCAAGCATGGAGGCACCTTACCCTCCCTCAGCAATGCATTTATGATATTCACCTGGCCTCCTCGAATAATCTCCCTGCTAGATTGAAGCAGCCAAGTTGGGCAAGGGTCCAGAGAACAAGTGGTGGACCGCACTGCTCCAAGCAGCTTGTTCACATCCTCAGGAATCACAGGTTGAAACTGATTCAACCTAACACTGCAAGAAAGCTTGCTGGACACCTCCTCCATAGACCCTGCAGAAAAAGTGTAATCCAAGTCGGCCTGAATACAGGAGATTTTATCTGCAAAGAATCCACTGAGAGCATCACAGCAGAGCACCTCCGGGAGCTGATTAGAAAAAGGAGTAGAAATTAGACTCCTCACTACCCAGGATAACTCCACCAAACGTGAACCTGCGGACGCAATGAGAGCCGTTGCTGTACGCACTGCTTCCACGTAAGCCCTCAAGTGGTTCACATGCTGCATCCTGTCAAATTCGAGCTGAGTTCTCCTCCACCTGCGCTCCGGTCGCTTCAACCCTCGCAACTCCTCATTATACCAGGGAGCTGATTTTGAAGTGTGTCTGGAGGGATGCTTAGGAGCAATCATGTCTACTGCTCTGGCAAGTTCCTTATTCCAAGTTCCCACCAGGGCATCTACAGAATCACCTGCAGCACCAACTTCGAAACCCTCCAAGGCCTTTTGGAAGCCTACTGGGTCCAGCAGCCTTTTGGGGCGGACCATCCTAATTGGTCCATCACCCCTGCAGGAGTGGATTGTGGCCATGATACCAACCTTAACCAGGTAGTGGTCCGTCCATGACAATGGAGGAACCACCAGATCCCCCACCCACGGAACACCCCACTGATCCGAACAGAAGACCAAATCGAGTGTGTGGCTGGCAATATGAGTTGGTTCAGAAACTAGTTGGGATAGGCCCATAGTTGTCATTGCCACTATGAACTCCTGAGCTGCACCAGACAAGCCAGCCCCAAAGTGGATATTGAAGTCTCCCAGGACCAAAAGCCAACACCAAAAGCCAACACCAACTCCGCGGTCAGCTCAGACAGCTCAGTTAGGGAGT